>NC_086160.1:10000000-10336444 GCF_035149785.1 Candoia aspera
TAGTAGTCCTTCATTTCTAAAAATGTTGAATCTTGGCCTTCTGTATGAAACTCAACAGAGCCCCTTGGGAAATATCTTAGGACAATGTTTTGAAAATCTCTTAATAAAATGAGATAGAACATTCTCCTTGGAAGTAGTAGTGATCTATTTGAACTAGACCCCAAACTTTACAACCTAGGTTTTTGATGTTTCAGAAGGTGAGGAGGAGGGAAAAAAATGATGTGTTGTCATGGCAAAGGATCCAAACTAAAGATATGAAGGTAACTCTAATACCTCAATGACTGAAGAAAGCACAGAATTTTGAATGAAGCAAAATTTAGCATTAATCAAACAGTGACATTAGATGTGAAATACAAAAATATCCAGGCTCCTGCAACAGAGATGTGAAAAGTACACATCTGTTAATCCACATGTGAACCCTAGGATGTCATGTGAAGTCTCCTGAGTAGGTGGGTCTGAAATGTTTAGACTTTATTTATTTATGTATTTATTGCATTTTCAAGGGTTGGGGTGAATTTAAAGGACAAAGTGAGTTCCATTGCCCACTTTGAACACCTAAGCTTTCACTGAAAGGTCATTCCAAAGCTCTCTGTACTAGTTTGACTTCAGATGGCATGAGAACAAAATATGGAGCACCTTAATGTTCAAGCAGGCTTGGTCTCACACATCATATTTCTTGTACCCTTATTTATCTATCAGTGTCCCCACCAGCCTTTTGAAAAGGAACCAGATTGCAAGGGCAGAAGCAATTAAAGAAGGAGAAAGAGAAAAAGAAGAAGACAAAGGTAAGAACTGAGGGCCAGTCTCACCAGCAGCTCCTGATAATTCTTGACAAAATGATGTTTTTCCTGCTGCTACTGTCAGTGGATTAGGACCACAGGTTGAACTAGGCATTTAAGGAAGAAAGAATAACTGTGCTATTCTAGGGTGCCTTCTGTCCATCAGTCTGTCCATCTGTCTGTCTGTCTGTTCATCCATCCGTACATCCATCTGTCTCTCCATCTCTCTGTCTGTCCCTCTGTCAATCCATCTGTCTGCCTGTCCATTTGTCCGTCCATCCATATGCTGTGCTGCCTCATCATGGTGGGCGGGGGGAGTTCTTGGGAGGGATCAGCAAAGAATGTCAGGGGTGTATGCCAAGAGTATATATTCCCAAGGCATCCCAGCTGCCCAGCTAAAGCAAGCAGACCCCTACATTGGGCAGCAGCAATATAGGAAGATGCCCGAGGCAGATAATCACTTTAGTGGCAATGGCAAAGGCCTCAATTCATACCGTGTGGGGGGATGAGGAGGAGGAGGAGGGCTTTTCTTCAGTCTACTTTTGCAAATTTGGTCCTCTGCTTTTCTTCTGTTTTCTTTTTCTTCTTTTTTTTAAGGCTGCAGTACCACCAAACCTGATAACGTATATTGAAATAAATACAATAAATATAACAGTAATGAAGAGAACGGGGAAAACTGGCCAGCGGTCACATGGAGACCAGTCCAGCTTCTCATACAGTGAGAATGTATGCTTCCCTTCCAAACGAAGGTGAATAAATGGAAGGTCCTGTGCTAGCAATATAAATTCTAGATGCTTCTTGACAGTTGGGACACAAAACCTCCACCTGGCCCAGAATGCCATTATCTTACAACCTCACTTGGTCCTGTGGCTGTACCAAGGGAGATAAAACACAATTTCAAAGTATGGTGTGTGTGTGTTTCCTTTCCTTATCTCTTCACATCCTGAACTTGGTTGCATTTTTGTGAGAAGGGCAAAAAAAGCACACTGATGTTGTCTATAGTGACAACCTCTCCAGGCTACAATTAATTTTGTTGAAATTATGGTGAATAAATGGACTATAGATCATTGCCCAGGTGCTTAAATATGGGAATTTACTTCCAGAAGATAAGAATAATTGCAAATTTTGCTGCTGAGTGGAAGCTACTCTACTAATCTCAGTTTCAGATTTCTTTTCAATGGCTTGATTATTTACATTGCTGTAACTTGCTTTCCTCAGATTATCATATAGGGGGATAAGTTTAGCCACATAACATTGCCATCCTGTTTCCTATGCAGAAAAGAATTTTAAAAGGAAAGATTTCTGTAATAGATATGCTGTTGGAAGAGCATTCTGTTCCTGAGTACCTATACACACTCTGGAAAATGAATGAATCCAATTATCAATGTATACCATGCTGTATCTCTGATACCATGCATCTGAAGTAACCTGAGGTCAAGCTCCTACATGCATTATTGGCTGCTTATTGTTTCCACTAAAGCTACCAAGCAGTCTTTAAAAAACAGTTTTTCATTGGAGGATAGTATATTAGGAGCACAGATCATTTATGTAATGCTGCAAACATGTACGTGGAACACACGAGAGCTCACCAACAAATGAATAGATAGGATTAATCTATTAGGTAGCATCATTTTGCCAAAACACAAATAGAACATGCTTAAAATGCCTTCCCATTCATTTCCAGATGGCTGCTTCTTTACAATAATCTGCAAAACAACTCCTGTCTTTTTTGGTGTCTACTTCTAAACTGCCCAACTGCTTATCTCCATTGTTTCTCAGCCATGTGGGATGTGCCATAATGGCCAGCCATCTGATAAAGTGTTATTTGGCAGTTGGTATATGCTTAAAACTACCATTGTTTATTAGCTAAATAAAGAATTGCTTTTCCGCTCTAACAATAAGGTTAGAGTAGCACTCCCACTACAATATTTCAGATTTAGGATGGACATTTATTGGTATCTTGGTTGGGCAATAATCAACATAAGATCTTAATCACTGCCATGAGAACTAGAAATCAGAAAGTTGGACTTAACTGTATTAGCTATATATTGAATTTACCCAAGCGGGCTGCAGGCAATCATTCTGAAAAGAATTAAAATAAATACTTATATCCAAACATTGTGTTTTTGCACTCTTACCTCTAAAGTTTTGAGAAATAGCCCCCAAACCTATTCAGCTGTTTATCAGAGCTAATTCCACACACTTCCTTGGAATTTCCCAAATCAATCTAGGTTATAAATGCTATGATCATTCAGTATTAAATTTGCAGAGAGACAATCCAGATTAAAAAAATACAATTTCTCTCTATATGTATGTATATTGGTCACCACCACCACCACCCAATATGTAAGACAAATCAACACGGCGTCAATGACTGAATAAAATTCCATTCATTAGTACCAAGAAAATAAAATGACTCATGGCCTGCACTTGATCTGACAAGAGCAGGCCAAAAGGGAGTGACAGCTGGGTTAAAACTTCATAGTGTTTTATGAAAAGTCACATTTCATCGCTATTCACTTTTTAAATTATTCTTGACTGGAGAGTCATTTCACACTTTCCTTTTAAGTAGAAGCACAATACAATCTATGGGAAGCAATCTTTGCTTTTGCCCTCCCCTCCTCCTTTTTGGCCAATAAATAAGATTTATCTCACAGTGTTTAATTTGAGCCAAGGTCTGCCAACTCTCCTGTTTTAGTGTGGTGGTTGGGATTGAGCAAAAAAGAAAGACCCAATTTTGCCAACAAGTTCAGTTATATTGGTATTATTTATTTATTCATTTTTAGAGGGAAGGCAGGGGAAATTCAGCCATCAAGTCACAATAAACACTGAGGTGCATCTGACAGTGAAAACTCTTTTTTTTTTCCTTAGTATTATATTAAACTTGCATTAAAATTTACCTGTGTTCAAACTCCATGTAGAACTAGCTGCTGATGGAAGAGGAATAGTAACAATGTGAATGCAAACAAAAGGTCTTCTCTTCTCTTCTCTTCTCTTCTCTTCTCTTCTCTTCTCTTCTCTTCTCTTCTCTTCCCTTTTCTTCACCCCACTCTCACTCCCACTCCCACTCCTTTTCTGTCCTTCTTACGCTGTGCATGACCTTCTGAAAGGAGACTGCTGCATTTGATATTTGTCAGGGGCCAAACCAAACTCTGGTAGAGCGGGTCAAGTCAAACTAAACTTGATCAAGTCAAACTAAACTCGATTTGATTTGATTTACATTTATACTTATGAAGTTTCCTGATACTAAATTTCAGCTTTACAGTCAACTTTGCAGACATGTCCATGTAGTTTTTGTGGCTGCCATGAGCAGGTGGTTGAACAATGCCTTTTTCCAGAAGGTTTTTTTTTTTTTTTTCAACCTCCCAATCCAGCCTGCAGTTTTGGGTTTTCCTGTAGTCTCCCATGCAACTACTAACTAGGTCTGATTCTGCAGAGCTTCTGAGATGCAGGGAAGTTTGGCTAGATATTGCCACCTGTCGATGTTCTGTAACTTGTATTTAGTAACTAACATAGATAAAACTGTACAGTGAACATTGTACCATTTTACCATTTCTTCCAAAGGAAGAAAAAGAATTGGAGGAAAAGATCAAGTTTATTTCAAGCTGAGCTCAGTTCCCAGTGATTTCATGGACCCAGCCATGTAGTTTTCTTAGCAGCAAGATGGAAATGTTTTGCCAGTGTTTTTTGGGGTAGAAAAGAAAACAATTTCCAACATTCTGCAAGGACAGCATCTTTCTGTTGATCGTTAAAGCAGCCTGAAATGTCAGCCTGTTCTGATGAGGAGGTGAGAGGTGCTGCAGGCATGCAAAATGCAAAATTCTTCCTCCAAATCATTTTCAAAGCAAGCATGGTCATAATGCTTTTCTTCAGGGATTTATTATTTTTATTTCCCCATCTGGCCTAAAGCTCTGGGATAGCCCAGTTGTCTTCATCCAAGTACTAACCAGTTTCAGTCATGCTTAACTGCTGAGCCAGACAAAACCACCTAGATCCTTCCATTGAGCTAGGCACCCTTAAACTTAGCTAAAAATTAAATGACAGGGCAACAGGCATGCATATAATCAATTTCCTTTTATGCTACATTTGAAAATTTTATGTTGGATTTTGGACATCTTCTGAGAAGGACTGGTTCCCTTCAGATGTCTATAATGATGGACAAGATAGAAGAAAAAAGATTCCTAGAGGAAGTACTTAAAAGGAAATGTAATCAAATTTTTCAATGAATATTGTTCTTTCTTTGTTACCCTCATGATATGTTAATGCCTTTGTATTTTATTGCTTTTATAGTGCCAATAAAGGTTTGATTGGTTGATTGATTGATTGATTGAATGATAGAAGAAAAATGAAAAGCAGAGCAAGGTACATTGGTGATGGGTACACTGTTGGAAGACCTGAAAGGACAAATTGGGGACTCTTTCTCCTGGAGGAGTTTGATCAATATGATCTTGATGACACATATAATCAATAAATCAAATAAGTGTTAGAGGTCTCTGGGAGTCACACTCAGGGGCTTCAGGGAATATTTATATGGCTGCCCATCTTAAATACATAACCCTGGGCAGCTAACAACAAACCGCCAAAAATGTATTAAAAGAACCCCTGAGCAGATTGTTATAAAGGAAGATAAAATATCTGTTGTGGGATTGTCAGTTCTGCGTTAGCGGTCTTTGTTTTTATTTATAGTATCTTCCTTACTGGCCTTGGAAATATGAAGAAATAAGATTGTGGAGCACCCATTCTTCAACTGTTTTGTCATAAGGCATGACAAAAACAATGTATTTACTTACTGCACAATCTGTCTTGCATACATTTTAATTATCCATGATAGAATCTTACATTTTCAGTGCCTTTCCCCATGTGCCCCTAACTGCAGCACAAACATGGCCTGGCAACATTTTTTTTCCTCCCACATGTCAACGATATTACTGTTATCTCATCCCCAACCCATGAGTGAAAAGCTTAATGCCAATCTTATGTTAAAGTAGCATTTTTTCCCCACTTATTCCAGCTCCATCCAAGAATAGCCTCAAGGTGAATGAAATTTGTTAAGCTCTGTCACCAGTTTCCTTGGAGGGAAATCAAGTGACTGTCAGAGACTGGCAACAGAAACTATAGAGGCAGAAGAAGGATTAGCACGGAGGACAGCAAGTGTCATTTGGTGTAGTCTGATGCCAACTCAAAGATGGGTGGAGAGCACTTCAACTCAGTGGGGAAGAAAAGCCCTCAAAAAGATACAAGTGGACATGAAGGAAGGTAGGGCAGATATAACAAGAGCATGCAGATACCCACCAATGCTGCAGAACAGCAGAATTTAAAAGCATCAGGCCTCCCTATTGCTGGCATGCTTCCTTCCTACTGCAGCATCATGGAATTTGGGCAGTAGTAAATTTCTTCTCTCTCTCTCTCTCTCTCTCTCTCTCCCCCCCCCCCCCAAGGCCCTGGGAAAGAAGAGTTTTGGATGTAATCAGATTAATTTGGTCACAATTGGAAGAGGCATTAAGCTAATTACTAGGTAGAAATGGTATTTCACTATAGAATGTTATGTTAAATGTTGGTTCCTAAATCTTGAGACAAAATATTATGGAATAATGTCTCCCTCTCCCTCTCCCTCTCCCTCTCCCTCTCCCTCCCTCCCTCCCTCTCTCTCTCTCTCTCTCCATATCTATCTATCTATCTATCTATCTATCTATCTATCTATCTATCTATCTATCTATCCATCTCCAAATAATAATCTGTGATTAAGGACATGAAGCAATGAAGTTAAATATTAAATGTAGACTGATCTGTAAATTGCTATTGAACTTATATAAAAATTGAATATGACTCATTCTATCCCCCTATTTGAGTTCTGCTTCTTTATTTATGATTCTCTTTGCAGATGGAATATATGAAGATCTATGGAAAGAACACTGATGGTGAAAAGTTCAAATTGGAAGTAGAAGGTGAGCCTTACTTCATTTTGAGTGATTAATGTGAATCGAAAAGTAAACTATTTCCAATGGCTCCTTCAGCACAGGGGTGAGATTACAATACCAGCAAGGTAATAGCAATTTCTCTATTGCTGAAATGCAAACACTGTGAACAAGCACAAGAATTCTATGTTTCAGATCCTGGGTTATGTAGCTATGGACAAAGGTGTGCAGATTTTCTAATTTGGCTGCAGTTCTGCTTGAGGCTGACAAATTACCTAGCTGCTATTCAGGATGGAGAGACAAAAGCAGATGGAGAGACAAAATACAGATTTAGAAGTGTCTTCCTCATTGTCTCCTGTACCCCTCCTCTTTGCAATCCTCTGCCTCATTTTTTTTTCCAGTTAAAGCTTTGCAGATCACCTCCTAAAACTTTGACTGATAGGGCCAATGCTGCTCTAGAATGCTTAAGCAGCTCTCTATGAAAATTGGCTCCTATGGTCTAATGTCAGCACTTTATATGGGTGTTCTGTTACAACAGTGACAGGCATTTCAGCTGGAAAAAGTCCTTAAGGTAGTAATAAGCAACTGAATTCAAGATGGGAGGAAGAAAGAGAAGGGGAAGGGAAGGAGAGAAGGATGGAGAGAAAGATAGAAAGCAGCAGCTAGAAAATATAACTTTTTTTCACAACTGTATGGAAAATATTCCAATAACTAGCTGCTGTAATTGTTGATATAATGCAATCTCATTATTTTTAGTACTGCAGATATTTTTATTTCACCAGTGCATCTCTCCTGGTAATTAATTTTTTGCAATTTTCTACTTTTGGAATAGAAGTTTGCACTGCAGAGACAGGTAACATACTTGATATTTCCCATAAGATACAGCTAAAAAAGCTTTGCAGTATTGCTCTGACACAAGCCTCAAGCATTCTGTGTGGTTTGTTGTTTTCCATTTTTAGAATCACTTCTTTCCAGACCTCTGAGTCAGAGCAGGTATCAAGAAATAAAAACCCTAGTTAAAAAAAAAAGATAATTGAAACCCTCCTTCAATTATTTTTTCCCCACTCTGCTCAAGTTGCCCTAGTCTCAATAACAAGAGCTCATGGTTCTGAAAACATTAGAAATTGTTAACTTCTTCTAGGATGAACACTGGTTCCTAGGCAACCCAACAAATAAAAAGGGATGCTCAGAGTCTCCAGAAGAACATAAGAAGTTAAGAAGAACATCCTAGATCAGGCCAGTGGTCCATATGGTCCAGCATTCCATGGCAACCAAATCTATTCTGGAAGCTCATGGAAATGGAGAGAAGGGTGACAGCTACTAATGCTATCTAGCTGCTGATATTTTCTAGGCATTCTATCACTGATAGCCTAGTCATCTGTGACTGTTTTCCAATTCTCTTTCAAAATGGATGGCCATTGCCACAACTTATAACAGCAAATTCCACCATCTAATTATACATCCTTTCTTTTTCTCCACCCCAAAACTCCCAACATCTAATTTAATAGGCAATCCCAAGTTCTAAATGGTGGGAAAGGGAAATATAAATTACAACATCTTCTCCCTATCCATGTTTTCCAAGTTATCTGTAGATTTTATTTATCTAAATTACTTATTTGCTTACCCACCATCACTCTGAGCTAAAAAAAAATCACACACACTTCAATTACTGTAGCTTTTCCTCAGAGGGAAATGCTCTAGCTGCCTAATAATTTGGGTCAATTTTTTAAATACCTTTTTAACATCCAAGGTATCCTTTTTAAGATATGGTAATCAGAACCATAGTGTTGCTAATACCATTTTCAGAAATATTTCAGATATTGCTCCCTTGGAAGGAATCTCCATACCTTGGCCCCAAGCTTATTCCTAGTCCTAACCTCCAAATTTATTTTCAAAGGATCCTAGCTCTTTTACTTGATAAATACCAGCCTCTATCTTGCAGCTCCAAATGTTTAATAGGACATTCAAAAATCATGATCCATTTATTCATTTATGAAGCTCCAATGAAAAATTGAGCTGCACTTTTTGAAACTTGTCCTAGTTTTCTTCAAACTTCTTTGGAAATTTATTGTAAGAATTAAAATCCCTGCTTCAGTATTTTGACTTCAGGGGGGCAGGGGGGGGGGGCTCTATTGTCGATACAAGTTAACTATTCAGAAGTTGGGTAGAAGTAATCTCTTTAACTGCCCCATAAAGATGAAGGCAACATTTAGGAACGCTATTCCATGATTTCTGCTACAAAAAAAAAAAAAACTTCACCTCTTGGGTTTTATATCTATTTTCTCTTTATTTATTGGTTTGTGATATGTAATTTATTTGCTTTTTAAAAAATCGATTTTTTTGTAAACTGCTCAGAGTCCCCCTTTTGGGAGAGACGAATTTGAAAAATAAATAAATAAATAAATAAAGTAGGGTGGAAGTGAACAACTGTGTGGCAAGACAGCCAATTTATCTGGATACTGACATTACCACTATTACTAACTTTTAATCAAGTATAGGGTGATATCTGTTTACAGAAACTCAGACACTTTTTTTGGCCTGATATTAACATACAACAAATCTCCCCTGTTATACTCATTGCATGAACTCAACCCATACATGTACTTACTTTAATAACAACAACAACAACACATTCTGAGTGCATGCCATCTACTTCCTAGTTCTTGGGATGCAGGAACAAGCATATGAGTTTGCAGGCTAGTTTTTTGTACTTGGGATCTGATCTTGCATAGAAGAATGTGAAGATATTTGGGGTAAAGCTGGACATTGGATAACTTCTGGCCTACTGGCCAAAATGTGCCAAAACCAGCAGTTGCCATCCATGTCACTGTAGACTTCATTGCAAATGGCAAGGGGATGACTAAGACTGGTAATCTTTTCCGTATCTTCTCCATATTACTAAAAAGTGTTATATGAATGCCTTGACTGAACAAATGAGTGGTAGAGCTCAATATCTTTCCAATTGAGACTCTGAATGTAAAAGGGGTAAATCATTAAAAGTTATTACTTAATAAATGAAACAATATTTTTTAAAACAAAAATGTGATGTGTGTTTGTGGAACTAAGAGGAAGTTGTAATAGACCTGAATGAAAGTGGATCAAGCTTGTGGGATGAAGTAGGTGAACACTTACAAGAAGGTGACACTGTACTTTTAATTATGAATCCAAACGCTAAGATGCATGACATAAAATATGAATAGGTATAACCTAGGTTGCTGTGGATGTGTATGAAAGAATTTGTAGTTTGGTGATAGTTGCATGTTATGTTCCAGTGAACAGTGATAATGAAAGAAACAGGGATGAGTTTGGGAGGAAATTATACATTTGGTTTTATATTGTTTGGTTTTGTGCCAAGCAAATCTATGAAGGAAGAATAATGGTTTGGGAAGAAGACAAAGACTGGGAAAGTCAGGGCTGGATATAATCGATGAGCTCCTAAAAAAAAGAAAAAATAGAGATGAGAAGTTTACTGGGGAAAATGTGCAGCAAAATGCCTTGACAGCCCATTATTATGGAGATAGCCTGATTGTATTGGTTGCCTATTCTAAAACACTGTCAGACTCATGAACAGGAATTCAAAGATATCTGGTTTATTAAAGAATAGTATGCAGGATCACAGAGAAAGCTGAGAATGATGAAAGTGCGCCAAATTCAAACTAAAAACCCTCGGTGCAAATGAAATCCCTCCCCCGTAGAATCTTCTCAAGTTCAGGTGCTCCTAATGGTTTCTGATGGTCTGCGGGAAAAGGCCTTGAACAGAGAAAACAACCCAAACACATTCCATTGTCCTGATTTCACATATAGAGCTTGGTTCAAGGTTTCACAGCAGCTCCCTCCCAAACAGCAACGTGCGTCAGAGCCATGGCATGTGAAACATTACGATGTATAAACTACATTGAATCAGTGAACATGACATACTGCCCCCCCCAAAATAAAGAATACATCAATCAGTAGGCTTCAAAGGTTAAGCAAGGTGGAAACGGTTAACTAAATCAGGAGCATTAACATGGTGGGCAGACACCCATTCAGGATGAGGAAAGTATTTCCATCGGACGAGATACTGAAGGGTGCCTCGAAGCTTGCGAGAATCAACAATGTCCTTGACTTCAAAGTGTTGTTGGCCGTCAATCATAATTGGAGCAGGAGAAGGAGGTTGAGGGTGCCAATGTGGTGAGTGGTACACAGGCTTAAGCAAGCTGCAATGGAAAACAGGGTGCAAGCGTTTCAAATTGTGAGGCAGTTCCAATTTAACAGTAACTGGATTGATAAAACCAACAACAGGAAAAGGACCAATGAATTTGGGAGCAGGTTTTTTAGAGGGTTGAGGTGATTTGATAAATTTAGTAGATAGATACACCTGATCCCCAACTTTGAAGTTGTGTTGTAAAGAGCGATGCTTATCAGCTTGTGACTTGTACACAGCTTGGGCGTCAGCTTGAATGACTGGCCAGGAATTAGACAGCTTAACAGCCCAGTCAGATGTAGAACATGTTTGGGAAGGGGATGTTGTGAAACCTTGTACCAAGCTCTGTATGTGAAATCAGTACAATGGAATGTGTTTGGGTTATGTTATCTGTTCAAGGCCTTTTCCCACAGACCATCAGAAACTGTTAGGAGCACCTGGGATTGTGAACTTGAGAAGATGCTATGGGGGGAGGGATTTCATTTGCACCAAGGGTTTTTAGTTTGAATTTGGCGCGCTTTCATCATTCTCAGCTTTCTCTGTGATCCTGCATACTATTCTTTAATAAATCAGATATCTTTGAATTCCTGTTCATGAGTCTGACTGTTTTAGAATAGGCAACCATTACATAAAGCTGAGAATGATGAAAGCGCGCCAAATTCAAACTAAAAACCCTCGGTGCAGATGAAATCCCTCCCCCATAGAATCTTCTCAAGTTCACAATACCAGGTGCTCCTAACTGTTTCTGATGGTCTGCAGGAAAAGGCCTTAAACAGATAACATAACCCAAACACATTCCATTGTACTGATTTCACATACAGAGCTTGGTACAAGGTTTCACAGCAGCTCCCTCCCAAACAGAAACATGCGTCAGCGCCATGGCATGGGAAATGTCACGATGTATAAACTACATTGAATCAGTGAACGTGACACTGGAGTAGCTTCCACAGTATCAGGAAGAGCTTGGAAAAATGTGGCTGTTTTAATGACCTGAAAAATGACTTGTAATGATTCAAAAGTGATTCAAAACATTTTCAAAGCCGTTGCAGAGGCCTCATTTATGACACTCCCAAACAGATATTATTTTCTTTGACCATGGGCATCTGCAGTGGGAACAAATGACAAAGCATGCAACACAAACTCTGCCCCCCTTTTTAGTTGCATTGTGAGGTTATATGTAAGGGTGTGGTTTGTGTTATGATTCACAATGCCCATTTTGTCACTTTAGTGAAGCTTCCAGTTGCTGCAGACACCCATGTCATATTCTGTGGCTAAAGATAAGGAATCCTGGGACATGTAATTCCTGGGAGATCACAGAAGATACAGCATGAACATCTTAGTCTTTTAAATGGCAAGTCCTAAGGTTAGTCTTGCACTAGGGATTTACAGCATTCAGTATTGTGTGAACCTGACAATAATGAGGACAAGCTGTTTGTCATTCCAACAATGGCTGATTGATCCTATGCATACACAATACATCACGAGTGTACAAAGAATCCTTGTTTAATCAAGCACATTTACTTTCTTTTCTAGATAAAGATCTCAGTATTTCTCTTTATGAAATGTTCTTTGTGTCTTTGGGAATGTTAGTGCCTGAGAGAATAGCAATGAGTCCTTATGGCCAGACAGTGCTATTCTGACGATGGATCCTTGGGAGGGGGATAGATGGTGTCTCCCCCAAAGCACTCTATCCTTGGGCAGCCTTTTGGAATGTTAAAAGGACCCTGAGCTTATCAACATCTTTATTCCAAGATGTAATATTTGTAATAAGAGCAGTATAAGAAAATGACTCTGTGTGTGGTCAGTGACATGTCTTATGGTAAACCTGCTAATCTTGGAGATATCTCTTCTCCCACCACAATCATCTAATATAGGTTCCCACTTCAGAGATGTTAAGCATTAGCTTAACATAAGCCTCATTTTCAACTGAGAAGCTGCAGAGAATCTGAAGAATGTCTGAAGATGAACTGCCTTAAATAATCTGCCACCTTTCTAAATTTGATCACAGACTAGATGCAACAAGCTATCTTGTACAACATGAGAAGTTTGCTATTTCTGGTTTGACTCAGACAGGCATTTTTATCTTTCAGGCACAGGTGTCCTTTCGACCTGCAAGATAGAATACATCCCACTGCCATGTTTTAGACTACATGTAATTATTCTTAGAACTACTTCGACTCCTGTGGCAGACACCTGCTTTTATATATAGTATATATAAGCCACAGTCCTAATACTTAAAAAAAAATCATAAATAAATTGTCTGATCTGTAACATTGCCATGGATCAGGTCACTCCTACCATTAGGCTGGATTCAGTCTACCACAAATGTTATAGACTCTGGTAAAAAAAAAAACATGCCTGTTTTAAGGATATAAATAAATGACATAATAGATGCTATTCATACCCAAATATCTTAGTCTAAAATATATATATCTAAGTAATTTTTTTATTGGAAACATTACCAAATTCTGTTGTCATTCTTTCATAACACACCTCAGCTGACATTCTCAGCCTAACTATCACTAAGCAACAAAGAAACTCACTTTTGCAGACAAGCAGAACACCCTCGTTAGTATTTAGGGTTGAAATGAGAGCATCCACAATGTCTCATTAGTGAGTAGCTTTACTGGAAGATTCATTTTAAGTCCACCTTGAAACATGAGCAACTTCCACAAAGGTTGTGGCTTGCAAATGCTCTTAAGGTCCTTCATCTCAGGATCTACACAGGAAGACGTCTGGGCCATCACCTGTGGCTCCATCACACTTTTTAGTCTCATCTCTGTTGAAATAATTTGACTATGCATTACTATATTTTCCTACTTTCCGACATTCATATTTGCCTGCCCTAGGGTTCATTTCCAATTAGTATAGCTAGAGTGAAGGGAAAGAAACATTGTGAATTCCATGCTATTGCAATCTTTTAGTGCAACAGAAGTTGGCATCTAATAAAAACCAAATCCAAATAATGTTTATTGTTTTTCATGCTGTGAGACATCTATTTCATGACTCTTTCAAATGATTTGGTGATTGCTTCTGAAGATTTGATTCAAAGGGGTGATTGAATCAAATCACCTTCAAATCAAAACTTCAAACTTCATACAGTATTCTTGAGTGTGCATGGAGATAGCCTTTTCTTTCCTAGTGCTCCAAGAAGGATTTGGTGAGCAGACTCTGTATGTCCACATGTATCTATGTGGTGATTTGAAAACAACAAGTTTAGGAAGACAAAGAAAATATGTCATTAGGGTGTTTAATATTATTACAAATTAATATAGTTTATTACATTAATAGACAACCAGTTTGGTGTAATGGTTAAGGCTCTAGGCTAAAAAACAGGAGACTGTGAGTTCTAGTCCTGCCTTAGGCACGAAGCTAGCTGGGTGACCTTGTGCCAGTCACCCTCTCTCTCAACCCTAGGAAGAAGCAGGCAATGGTAAACCACTTCCAAAAAACCTTGCCAAGAAAACTCCAGGGACTTGTCCAGGCAGTTGCCAGGAGTCAAGACTGACTTATAGGGAAAGGAAGGAAGGAAGGAAGGAAGGAAGGAAGGAAGGAAGGAAGGAAGGAAGGAAGGAAGGAAGGAAGGAAGGAAGGAGTTTTTGTTGCTAGCTTCTTTATAGAACTGAACATAGTAAGAACAGTAAAAGTGATGTAAAAACAAGTTAAAAGTTCTTCAATTGCATGACTGCAGTAAAGTATCTTTTGCTGGTAGGGAAAAATGGAATTTGAAGGTTTTTTCCCCCTTTATTTCTTATTAAAAAAAATAGGTAAAAGAAAGAAAAAACTATACCCCCCAAAAAGACTACTGTGTTTAACTAAAAAAAAGCATAGAGAAAAAAGAAAAACTGGATTGGATCCTCCCCTTCTTTCCATTTCTATTCTCAGCTACAGGCCATCTTTTAGATATTTGAACTTTACATCAAACATTCATAATTGTTGTTAGTTTCTGTTTAAGTCCTAGAAAATGTATTCCAGGTATCTAAATCTGTCTTGATCAGTGATATACTTAATGTAAAGGGGGCATTCTTGCTTGAATTTAGTTAAACTTCTATAATGGATATAGACTGTCAGTCTTGCTGTTGCAGCATATTCTCCAATTTTAGCCTCCCAGTCTGATATTGTAGGCAAGATATATATTTTTTTCCAATATTGTGTTAGGTTTATCCTTGCTGTGGTCAACATGTATCGTAGTAAATTGTAATATTTTTCATTTAGGTTTTCTGGGATTATTCCTATTAGAAATAACTGTGGTTTTAATTCAAAGTTTTTGTTTGTTTGCTTGTTTGTTTTGTAACTTCTTTTCAATACTTTTGAGTTTTTGCATGACCACCACATGTGGTAAAATGTTCCTTCTTTATTATGGCATTTCCAACATTTGTTGTTATATTCTTTATCTAACTGGATGATCATAAATAGAGTTATGTACCATATGTAGAACACTTTATACCAGTTTTCCCTTAAAGAAATTGAAGTTAACATCTTCTACATCTGGAAATCACTGAGTTGGAATGGCTTCCTTGAGGGAATATTTCCATTTCATCATGACACCAATAGTCTCAATGTTTCTGTTCTCTGGTTTCTAGAAAGTCAGCGAAACAAGGGCTAAAGACAGAAATGAATGTTGACTGGAAGAATATATAAAAGACACAGCAGCAAAGTCGAAATACTTCTCAAATCCTTCTTAACTTTTTTGGCTTTAACAAAGGCACTAAAGAAGTTTGACATACTGTGAAGTGTTTTCTAATTCACCTTGTATAATATCAAACAGTAAATAGAAGAAGTGAGCTCAGCCTGAGTCTGCATAGGATGAGCACATGTTGACCCTTTTCTGACTAATCAAGGAGTGACCTGTAGCTTAACAAATGAAGCAGTAGACATTGCAAAGTGTAATTTGGAAGAGAAAGGATCTGTTATTTGAGAGTGAATGAGTCAGATTTAAATGAAGATATTATTTTGCCAAGTCCAAATAAAGGTTCTCTGCCATTTTTCAGGGTTTGCAATTAGTGCTTCTGATTTTAAGAGCTGTTGTCCTGATCCCCTTTTCTCTAACTTTTCAGCAACAGAGGTAAATGTGATAAATGGCCTGTAGACCTCAGCCCCATTGGCGACATAAATTATTCTACAAAATATTTGTTGCTCCCTGCCTTTGCAGTCTTTTTATTAAAAGCCACTGTACACCATATAAAGAAAGAGAAATTGCTAGAAATATGATACTGACTCTGCAACCTTTGAAGTGGAATTGTCTCTTCTCCATCTGGGTTCCCCAGGTTCATATTCAACCACCCAGTCAAAAGTCCAGGGAGAACTGTATTCATATCTCTGCTAATATTTTGAGTCTGTCACACTTTCTTATCATAATGCACTTCACAGTGTTTTAGGAGAATAGAAGGGAGAAATAAGTATGTGTATATCTTTCTAATGTCCATGGAGGAAGGGTGGGATGATGGTGGCTTAGTGATGAAGAAGCTAGGAAGAAGTTGAAGGAAAGATCTTTCAACTGGAGAAGAAATTGCTTGGGATTGATAAATGAAATAGTTATCAATCTTTCTGATAATAGTAGGTTAAATACTGGATCATTTGTGATACCTTAATGTATTCCTCAAAACTATTATTTGAGGCAGATTACTTAAGAGTAGGGCTGGCTCTGTTTCTAACTCTGGTCTCTCCACCACCTAGGAGGAATTTGACCAATCTTAAAATTAGCCTTTGGATTCTTTTGCAATACTGCAGACATTTTGGCTGAGTTTCTAAATTTGGAATCTTACTTTAGATGAAGTTCAGTGGCACCAGGAATTTCTATTAACTTAAGAATCCTCACCATTAGAAATAAGACCACATTTGCTTAGGGGAAATGTTGGAGGCATCGCTTAGGAATTAAAGTTGTTTACTTGTTTATTTGTTCTGTACAATGGTCTCTTAAAAGGCCCAAACTGATTTGTGACAAATGGAGATTCATCAGGAGGGAGGGATGGAGGGAATGTGAGATAACCTCTATTTAATACCAAATGGATCCAATATCTGCACTATTATTAAAATGAAAGAGGAAAGGAAGAAAGGGGGGGGGAGAAAAAGTGTGGGGAAATCTGCTTTTGTCAGTTTTCTTGTAGGTATTTTAGGTTCAGTGCAGATGTGCACACACACACACACACACACACACACACACATAGAAATATGGTCTTCAGCCTCGCCAAACCCCTGCAAATCTGTGGTTAATCTGTGATCACCTTTACATAACAGTCAAGGCAAAGTAAGGCAAAGTAAGGAGGTGTATGAGATCTGTGGCTTGTCCTTGAAACCATCATCTCAAATATAATTCTAAAAACAACAAAGCTAGGGATATTTGGTAGTTAGCACATTAATTTCCCCACCTATACTACTCTTGGCATGTAGCACAGCTGGTCAGAAATACAGCCTAATGTTTGAGAGCAAGTTGTTTGAGACTCAAGGAACTAAACACCCTTTCAACCTGTACCAAACCTGAGCATCAGATTCAAAGTAAATTGAGTTTTGTATCTTAAAATCTTACAATATGGATCTGAGACTGCAATCCCTTGTATATGACTAGGGCCTTTCCCCATTGCTGAGGTAAAATGCTCTGCACCCATCCTTTTGTCTCAGAAAATTATACCTGCATGAAACGTATGACCCCCATTGCCAACGCCTATTGCCTCTGTCCTGATTCACTGCCTGATGCTATTGCCCTAATTATCATTTTGCCCTTTTCCTTCAGCATCAGCAGGAAAAAAAAAAAAACTCTGCCAACTATAGCAGCAGGAATAGGGTGGGCCTTGCTGCAAGACTGTCACTCTTAGCTCCATCCTACCCTCTTCCCCAATGTGCTGCTTTTGTAACATTTGCTGCTCTTTTCTTGGAAAGATGCTTCAACCAACCTGAAGACACCCTCAAGGGCCCAATATGAACAAAATGGCAGCCAGCTCCTTTTGGGAGCTCAGCTGGGCTCCTGCAGGCCGTGTCTTCCCTTGAAAGAGTACAATTTTGTTTTTTAAGATCCATCTTCCAAGTCCTCTCCTATGTTCCTAATACGGCGCTGCACTGTGAAACTGGCTTATTTAAAATAGAAGCTTCTGCTTGGACACACATCTTCTCTTACTGGCTTAAGCTTCTTCTTTTTTTTTTCCTGGCCAGCCAGGGTGATGTCTGACAGCTTCACATTCTTCTGGAGCAGGTACTTCACAAAAAATTAAAACTGTATGGCTTTCCTTGGGCTGCCATCACCCAAATGGACTATGAATCTACATTAGCCAATTTTAAGCAGTGTGCCATTGGCTTGGAGTTACAGACAGACCCATCAGTCTTGCCCAGAAATGTTTATGTGAGCCACTGTATTCCTCTACTTCACCTGATAGGTAGCTCAGTTGTATAATAACTCTCCAGATTAGAAAAGCTTTATCTTTGGCCAGGTTTAACACCCTCTCCAACAGGAGTTATTGAGGGGATGATACTGTACTGCTCATCTGATGCTAATGATTGCCAGAAATAGTTCTTCCCACTTTTAGTCAAGCACCCCAGTCTCTCTGACTCCCTTTACCTCCAGCTGCTACTAGTCAGACCCATCTGACTCCACTTCGTTGAATGTTGCTAAACATTTGCTCTACTGTTTGTAGAATACAATCTACAATCTTTCTTCAAACAGTTTTTAGTCATCTCCCATTTGTCTCTGTTGATCAGCTATTTTAGCTGCAGCTGTCTATCTGGACAATTATCCATAGCAGTGCATTATGTTTGTAAGTACTTGTATTGATTATTGATTTTCATTTCAATTGCTAGAGCCATTTGGAATATTGTGTCCTCCAGTTATTGCAACAGGTCTTTAACTCTTTAGCCTTTAGGTCCTCATCATTCTTTCATATATTGTTCTGCTTTATACTATACCATTCTACTTCCTTTGGCCCAACATTAATACTGAACATAGTTTATCTATAAATTTTAGTGTTGTAATGATTTTACATTTCATGTGAGCTGTTTTTTATTATTCCAAGTCATCATTTTATAGTTTTCCCTGAACTTCCTACATTTTTACTTTATTCACTCTTGTACTTAAAACCTTAAACCTATAATTTTAGTTTTATCAGTACCGTGATTTTATAGTTTGTATTAGCAAGGTTATTTTTTAAGCATTCTTTATGATACATAGGTTACACTATTATTTCAGTGAGATGGCTGCAATCCTATTTTTCAAAGCTTAGTTTTGCTGGTCAGTGACCAAAATAAAGAGACTTGACTTGACTATGCCCTTCTTTCTATAGCCCATTCTGTCATAACCAGAACTGAATAGAAAGAAATAAAACAATAACAGCAACCACCCAGTAGAATTCAAAAGGGAGCTAAATAGCAAGCATCTCCCATTTGGCTCTCACCCTCTCCTTCCCTTATATAAGTAACTAAGACAAACTTTTAGATTCCTCCATATTCAATTCAGGAGGCAATGATTTGATCCCAGAATTTCACTTCTACACTATCTTCAGCCTGCTCTTCTATTGCAGTTATGCCAACTCAAGCTTGTGCACTGCTGTGTACAGATCTTTAGGGGGACAAGAGCAGAATGAGGCAGATGAGGCTAACCAGGATCCAAAGAGGAAACAACAAGTCTGCATCAGCTTAAAACAGCCAAAAAAACAACTCTCTGACCCCTCCCACTAGCATCACTCGGCAAAACGTAACAGAGTTTATACACCTTATGACTTGCATTGGATTCTGTCAGCTAGAGGGGAGAAACACTAACACTGGTACAACCCAGCAAGACCTCCGCCTTTGTGGGGCTGGGAAGGAGATGATGGGAATGTCATGGAGATACGGCAGAACAAGGAAGTTGCCTAGTTAGGTGTGAGAACTGGAAGAAAGACCTTAGATATAATTCAGAGGGTTTAAACTGTCCTTTGGAAGCTTTGGAGAATTTCCCAGAGTGCAACGTATGAGGTTCTGGGCTTATTGTGGCTCTTGGAAGAATGTCCAGACTATGTCTGATTCATGGATATTATGCTATGCAATTTAAGAAAAGAGAGAGCATGAACAAAGAACAATAATGGGGAGAGGTTTACAGTTCTGCATCCAAGCAGGAATCAGACATTTCTTGGAGTGTGAATGTTCTGTTTGGTTCCCAATTTATTTTATTGGTGATCTGAGGAATTAATTTGGTAATGGTGTTAATAAGTCTAGCTTATTGCAGAGAGGGGACACACGGTCAACTGATTCTTGGCAAAGAACAAATTCTGTTTTATTCTAATCTATATAGGGCTTTTTCCCACCTCTTCCTAAGTCTGTTGCCATGGGACCAAACTGGACATAGGTCTCAGCCTTAATAATTACAGTTAAAATCAATATAAAAGAATGCACCAGTTCTGGAAAGAACATCCAGAATTTGAAATAAGAGAACAGAGGCTAGCAGTTCAATGTTGACTTTTAATACAAAATAAAATATTCACAGAACTAGAATTGGAAGATCTGCAAAGGTCTACCCAGGGAAAAGAAATCGAAGCCCTGCCAGAAGTAGCTCAGACAGTAGAGACAAACCAGGGGGAGTTGATAGTAGAGGAAGCCAGCTTTGCTATTGAACTGTTCTCATTCCCAAACCAAGCACCCTCTCCTCTACCTTCTCCTCAGAAAGAACAAAGTCATCTAACAGAAAAACAAGAGGAACTGAAATGAGGAATAACTGAGCATCTAGAACAGCAAGAAACAAACCAACTGATGTACAGCACAGCTGAAGTTATAACTGAAGATGTTGGATGCAAAATCAACAAACAAGAATCCAAACAGTGCATCACCAAATGGAAGATCAGGTTGGAAAATAACATCAGCCTGTTAAGTTCAGAGGCAAGCAAGCTAGAACAGATGAAAAAGAAGAAGCTGAAGAACAAGAAGACCAAAGAATACATAATCAAGAAATATCATCTAGAGACAAGGAAGATCAAGGAAGCACTGGAAATATAAAGCAGCAAATAACATCCATAGCCAAGAAAATCAGCAGATATGAATCTCGAATTGCACACTACAGGCAGGTTCTCCAATTTCAGTTGAATCAGAAATGCTTCTACCAATCCATCAGTGGAGAGACTTCAATGAATCAGCCAACACATGACAAAGAAAAAACAGTGCAGTTCTGGGTGCAGCTGTGGGACAACCCAAAGAAATACAACAAGAATGCAGCTTGGATAAAGGAGGTGGAGTAGGAAAAAAAAAAGAAGCTGAAATGAAAGACCTTGTAATAACAGCAGAAATGGTGGAGAAAAGGGTGAGAAATATCAAGAATTGGTCAGCACTAGGTGAAGATGAACTGCATGGTTTTGGGCTGAAACATCTGACTGGTCTGCATCCACTCATTGCCAGGTGGTTTAACAACATACAACATACATACAACAGCAAGGAGGAGAAATTGAATATTGGTTAACAGCTAGCAAAACCTACCATATAATGAAAGATCCAAGAAAAGGGCAGCACCAGGCAACTACCGCCCAACAACTTTCAAATTGCTGACTGGTGTGGTAGCTGATGCAGTCCAACAGCATCCAATTGAAAACAAGCTCTTTCCAGCTGAGCAGAAAGAAAACTGCTCAAACAGCAGAGGGACAAAAGATCAGCTCCTAATTGACAAGATTTTGGAAACGGTAAGAGAAGGAAGACCAACTTGAATGTAGCTTAGATATGGTTACAAGAAGCCATGTGATTCTGTGCAACATGAATGGATAATCAAGTCCCTAGAAATAACAGGAGTCAGTAGAAACATCAGAAGCTTTGTGCAAAATGGCACAATGGAAGGCACCGTTGCTGGTCAATGGTGAAGCCCTGGATAGGAAGACCAGAAAAAATAATGACAATGAATCATGCCCTTCATCCATGCAACAACATTGACAGACTCTATTTACCATGGAGTTCCTTACAGGAGCTATAACAAACTGGACATATTTCAGATCATCTTTGAGTTTTTCCACAATCTGAAAGTGAAGATGGTGAAGATCCAAGATATGAGGCATCCCAAATTTGTCCTGCAAAATTCTGGAGAACTACTAGATGGCAGAAAATCTGGGGCAAAAACATGGTTGCTAAATGTTCATGTACTTGTCTTTTATATCAGTTTACTAAAGCAAAATATGAATTGAGTTGTGGTTGTTATTTTTACAATTAATCTTCTTGTATTTGTAACTGGAAGCTATTTCATTTTAGACTTTTACTGGATTATTTTGAATATACATAATGAGAATCACCTTTTTATCAGTATTGTTATAATTTATGGGCATTGCAAGTCATTTTGGTGTCCTTTTCTTCTATTGTTTCCATTTTTACCATGCTCAAGAATACATTTTCCAAAATGCATCAGCTCGAAATAAAAACGTACTAACTTAATATACTGTATGTATGCGTGTATTTATTTACTGTCCAATTTCTCAAGCTCTGTGCTTATAATCTTTCATATGTTGAGACTGCTGTGTTACTATTTTAAAAGCAAAATAAATGAATGAATAAATAAAATACTTTGAGACTGCTGTGTTTATCTGCCTCTTGGGTATTTTGTTCATTTTAATTCTGAAGCAAGTCATCGTGTCATCAGCATCAGCATCATCAGCATCACCATCATCTGAATAACAAGAGAAGAAATATTCTTAATCAGCCACTCTGTTGTAGTGGCCTAGCCACCTTTTTCAAGAAAATGCCAAAGCTGACTAATCAATCTAAGCCCCCCACCCACCAATATCTATGTGTGTGAAGACAGACAGACAGACAGACACACACACACACACACACACAATATTCTCCAGCACTGCCAGAGGCTTTGTCATCATCACTATCAAAATATCCTTTGGCAAATTATAATTAAGGTTTTCTGTTTTAGGTAAAAACAATACCCCTCCCATTCCTGAGTAGTAATCCTCCACTGTGCTAAACTGGAGACTCTACAGATGAGCAATAAACTGTACTACAGTGATAAGGATGTGCTTCTAATTACAATACAGAGCAATGATAAGGATGTGCTTCTAATTAGAATATGCACCCATTTTCTGCAACAGAAAATGTGTTTCTGTCAACTCTGAATGCCTCTGATCGGGCCCTTTCATCTTTTTCACTCTGTAGGGTAATCAAAGATGGTTTGCTTGCTGGAAATTTATTCTCTCCACTGAGTCATGAATATTATGATTGGAATGAAAAGCTGGTATGGTGGATGCTTCTAAGTGGCTCTGCACAGACTGCTGGAGAAATTGCTGACTCACCAAGTGTCCACCTTAGTGATTTTTGTCTCCGGGGCAAGCTGTAGGTCTTAATTATAAATTAAACACACAAAGAATAATTAAAGAGCAACCTGTAATTATGAGTAAGAACTGTAGGAAGCCAAGCCATCATTAAACCTTGGCTTTAGGGTTCCTATTAGGTCATATAGGACCAACAATCAATAATTCTATTGAACCCAATAAATACTCTCTTACTAGAACGTCTGTCCCCATGCCGTTCCGTTCACAGCAGGATAAATGTCTTAACTTTGGGGGTGATTCTGCTGATTTTATTTTCTGTTGCCTCTGTTTTCTTTACACTGAACTCTGGGATACCTGTTTGATTTGTTTGTAGAGAACAATCTATAGTCTTAGTGCTCTTCTGGATGGAATCAAGTGTCTGTTGATGGTTAGCTTAGCAGCTGTTATGTCACAGACAGGACAGAGCAGACAAATCAGTTTCCAGTAAACCGTAGTCATTCATAGACAGGCCAATGGGTGGAATGATGAATTCTGTACTACAACACTGTAACACAAAGTCAACCCCTTTATACTAGCATCACACTCAAGGACATAAGGAGTGGAAATGATGCTGTAATGTTATAATGCACATTTCGTTATTCTAATGACATCTCAGACTGCTGAGGTCACCCCTGTTTTTAACAATGACATAGGTGTGGTAAGAAGAGGGGTCTTAAGGAGAGTGAGGAAAGGAACTGAACTTAGAAAGCTTAAAAGAGAGAGAGGAGGAGTCCTCAACATTTTGCAGCTGAGCAAAGCCCATTGGGGGGGATGGGGGAAGACAGGACAATCTATCCTATTTTTCTACCCAAGGAGGGATAGGAAATAGCTCTTCGCCACACACAGTTGAGTTGAACAGTATCTGATGGCATAAATGTGGTAGGTAAAGGTAAAGATTTCCCTTGACATTAAGTCCAGTCGTGTCCGACTCTAGGAGGCAATGCTCATCTCCATTTCAAAGCCGAAGAGCCGGCGTTTGTCCGTAGACACTTCCTCTGTGGTCATGTGGCCGGCATGACTACATGGAATGCTGTTACCTGCCCGCCGAAGCGGTACCTATTAATCTACTCACATTTGCATGTTTTTGAACTGCTAGGTTGGCAGGAGCTGGGACTAGCAACAGGAGCTCACCCCGTCACGCGGATTCAAACCGCCGACCATCTGATCGGCAAGCTCAGCAGCTCAGCGGTTTAACCTGCAGCGCCACCGCATCCCTCATAAATGTGGTACTTGATGTAAAATTACTCCTCCCCACAACCAACCCCCCAAAACTACAGATTCTTCTCCTGGGGGAAGGGAGAGAAGGGGGAAGGGAGGGGAAGAGGTGATATGGCTATATTATTTTGTCACAAATAATACAGAAGTGGTTTGCTATCACCTATTTCTGGGATGTTTATTTATTTGTTTATTTTTGTTTTCAATTCCCTAATCTAGCCCACAAGCCTGGGATTTCATGTTGGCATTGATGGAGTTTTTAACAGTTAGTAAAAGAACTCCAAGCAGCTAACAGCAATCTTGCAGAGTAGAAGCATGAACCAAAAAAAGGAACTTGCACATTGAGCTTAATTACATTCAGAAATAAATTCAGTCTTCACACTGTAGTTAGATGAAGAAAATAGAGATCGCTTACTTTTATTCAGTAGGTCTAGATACAGGTAGGTTCATAGTAGAAAGCATTTAATCATCACTGGTTCTTTGTAGACACTTCCTATGGAAATAGAAAGTCTGCGTGCAGGCGAGATGGTAGGGGGAGGGCTGCATTCCTGCAGCACCTCCTGCTTGCATTTGTGCAAGAAGGGTAATGGAGATCGTTAATCTCCAAGCCCAAGAAGAAGGAGGAAGTGGAAATCAGGTGACCCATGTGATGTCCCATAAATACTATAGAGATGTGTTTACTAGAGAAACCCCCTTATGCTTACAAGACAATGCTGAGTTGACCCCTGATAATTCCAATGGGTGTCCCATCTAAGTACTATCCTAATAATAATAATAATAATAATAATAATAATAATACTGTTCTGTAATACCTAGATTTAGGTGCCAGAGCCACACTGCCTCAGTATTCCTAATAAAGGAAAATGGAAAAGATGGTTGGAAAGCAAAAAATGACATAGGATGTGTAATTAATTTGTCTTTTCTTTATGAAAAGAATAATAATTAAGGATGTATTAAACTTTTTTTTTCAAATGATGGTATATTATCATCATCATCAGATTTTTCAGCATTCTAGTAAGCAAGCCTATCTCATCAAATGGCATCTTTAACAAACTTTGATGATATCCCCATGTGTGATGATGTCACAACACTGATGACATAACGTATTTGCATCACAACACATGCCATCCTTTCCTCATGCTGTTGTTCTTGTTGTTGTTATTAAAATTTATCACTGAATCTTGAGTTGATCAGATTAGAAAAAGCTGTTTTCCCCTTTGTAATATCAGATAAGTCTGGAATAAGCTGTGATGTGTTTTGCCTGCCATGTGGCCACACCTAATCTCATCTGTTGGATGTTGATGCATATGTAACATAATATACTATTATGTAGCACCAGCCAATGCACATTTGCTGTAATAGAATTCTCAGAACCATCAGATATCAAAGTAGAGGTTTCAGTTGACCTTCATGAGATATTTTGTAGGGCTGCAGAAACACACAGAGCAGAAGGCTGAAAAATCTGGTGCAGCTTCATACCCCAGTTAAAATACTTGTGAAATCATTTGAAACATCCTTTTATGTGTTAGTCTGCAATTTAGTACAGTCCTGCTGGATTTGTGTAATACTATACAATAGTCATATACAGAGACCTACAAGATTCACCTATTCCCCCTGCTCCTTAACACATGCAAAGAACAAACAGAAGGAAATTTGTTTTCCCTTTTGGTAGACCTTTATACAGACTGTAGCTTGGGAATCTATTTAGTTACAGGGATGTGAATTATCCATGATCCAATTTGAATTAGTGATTTGATTCCAAGGGTCAACTCAGTTTGATTTATTTTGACTTTGTGATTCAGTTTGAAGAATCCAAGAGAATTGAATTTGTGATTCAAATCGTTGAACCAATTCAGTTTGAATATTTAATTTAATAAAAGGATGTGTGTACATACACAAAAGTCCATAAAAAAACTGTGTTCCAGATTGGAGAGTGAGAGAAACATGTTCTGGAAATACCAAGACATTCTATTTCTGGACCACAGAATTTTGCACACAACCATTTGAAGGTACCTGATTTGATTTGTTGCTTTGAATCAGTGTGATTCCAGAAGGGTGATTCTAATTACTCTGAAGCCAAACTTCACACAACTGTAGTGTTTAGGTTGGAGGATAGTAAGCTATGCTATTTTTGCCTTATGAATCAAACAAAATACCCTTTCTTGAAGAAATGATTCTTTAATTCATGGGGATAATGCTCCTAATGTGAAATGGCTCACATTAGAAAATACTAGGAAAGGAAAATATTCTGAAACCCATCCACTGTCTTCCTCCATCACCTCTGGAATCCTTGACCTTAAGGCTAAAGGGCATCTGTCTTTCAAGAACTAAAGATCTTCCTCTTTGGCAGAAGTAAAGAGAAGAAGGGGAAAGAATGCAGCTTGTTTGATAATTGGGACTTTTCACACATGAAGGGTTATCTAAAGAAAGGGTGGGAAGGAGGGAGTGGAGCTAGGTGATTTCTCACATTATATTGGCTGATTGGCATGACACTTTGAAAGGCATCTTGATAGGATTAGCATGTTCTGAAAACCCAGTATGGATTGTCAATATTCCTGTATCATTGGGTTAAATATAATATGGTTAAAGTAATCTAGATTAAGCACAGCATATGAAGACAGCCATATTGTTGTGCTAGGATAGTTACATGTTCTACCAAGTTTTTGTTTTTTTGTTTCTTTGGTTGAGCGCATTTAAGTTTAGTAACTATTGTTTTCCATCTGCAGACTTTATTCTGTTGAATAATGCATACCTGAAGCCTACTTATAGAAAGTAAGCCTAATGAGAATTTAGTAACTCCAGTCCTACCCCTCCCATGATGTGCCTCTTGAATGGCAATTCCCTTTCTAAGTTCTCCTCTCTCAAAGCACCTTTAACTAGGTGTTAAAATGAAATGTGCAAGGTTTAGCAAAAAGTAATGGTTAATCACTGAACAGTGTAATTTATGTGATGCAATAGAATGAGTACCAAAATGAAAATCTAAAAATGAAGAAATTGAATGTATGTCTTCTTTAGCTGCTCTAGATTTCTGTTTTATTGATGTATGAATGTGTGTGTGTGTGTGTGTGTGATACGTATGCATGAAGAAAAAGAATGATAAAAAAGAAAGAAAGAAAAAGTAGAGATGCAAGAATGTGTGTGGTGCATGATGATGAATAATGAAATATTATTTCATTCTGTCCAGTTTCTGAAATACTGTATATGTAATTGTCTGTGTAACTTATATAATTACCCCAAGATCTGATGGTTTTCAATGCTACTACCCCGTGCAATCCCTACAATTTTCTCTCTCATATGCTTTTTGAATTCCTTAATTATAAGCAGAACTTTATGTCACATTTCCCTAACTTACTTCTGAGTAGACATGCTTAGAATAAACTTTTTAATAGATAAGATAAAGAAGTAATGACTTGCAGTATTTCAAAAGAATGTATATTCAGATAAACTCAAAACAATTTCATTTAATACTTTTGACTATAAAGGTCAGCCCAATTTAACTTTATGCTCCCTAATTTATTTGATGGTGGGTAACTTAAAAATGTAAGGGACATGGTGGCACTGTGGGTTAAACTGCTGAGCTGCCGAGCTTGCCGATCGGAAGGTCAGCGGTTTGAATCCGCGTGACGGGGTGAGCTCCTGTTGCTAGTCGCAGCTCCTGCCAACCTAGCAGTTTGAAAACATACCAATGTGAGTAGATTAATAGGCACCGCTTCAGCGGGCAGGTAATGGTGTTCCATTTAGTAATGCCGGCCACATGACCATGGAAGTGTCTACGGACAAACGCCGGCTTTTTGGCTTTGAAACGGAGATGAGCACCACCCCCTAGAGTCAGACACGACTGGACTTAATGTCAAGGGAAATCTTTACCTTTACCCTAACTATATATATATATATATATATATATATATATATATATATATATACACACACACACATACATACACACACACACACACACACATACACACACACACACACACACACACACACATATATTTATATATATATATTGCAAAAAATGTTTTATTGGGGAATGATCCATTTTGGATCCATTCTAGTATATTTCTTGAAAGCACCCTTTCATGCATTTGTCTGTAGGATAGGGCAGTATTTTTAATCTTCATAAAATATATCACAAATGTAGGTTACTCTGCTACACAAAGGTAGGGGTGGGGGTAAACACTATAATATATCTTGCTTTGCCTGTTGTCTAGAGTGATTGTTAATAAAGCAGTTAAGAGTAGGCATAAAATAAAGCATACACGAGTTTCCTTGTTTAAAACTGACATTTTTATATATGGATGCTAAGACATACAGTATTTTAATTTGGACTTCATATTTTTCTGAACACTAGAATCTAGACAGGTTTGATTTTAGCAGTTCTATTAATTGAACACATTTTAAAAACATGTTTAGCCCTTGACAGCATGTTTGGGTTTATTTTGGGAATCGTGGTGCTTAAGAGAGAGAGAGAAAAGAAAGAAGGAAGGAAGGAAGGAAGGAAGGAAGGAAGGAAGGAAGGAAGGAAGGAAGAAAGAAAGAAAGAAAGAAAGAAAGAAAGAAAGAAAGAAAGAAAGAAAGAAAGAAAGAAAGAAAGAAAGAAAGTCTATGACAAAGAAGTTAATTTAGATCACAAGTCCTAATCTACTGTTTAAAGCAGAGAGGAAGGTAATAAAGATATCTGGCAGTCTTGACAGCTGGATCTGACAAGCTGTCTTTGAGATAGAGGATTGCCCTCTTAAAAATGGAAGACGGTATGGAAACATGTGGCATCTGCAACTGTCAGTTGAGGGGGGTGGTTATAAACTTAGAGCAAGTTGACCTTCTTTTCTGGTGAAAGGCATTGAAATGAAGAAGAACCTGAATATTTCCTATGTTGTGACATCACAACCTCTGTGTCCATCTCTCCCACAATGCAATGTTTTGAGGAGAACTCCTTAGGACAGATCCCTGCAAGGAGAGGTCACAAAATGGTAGTGGACATAGATATGCAGTAAGACTTTATAGACCACCAAAGGAAAACAAAACAACATTCATCAGCTTGAGGGCCATACTAGGATCCATGGATCATACCAAAAGCCAGATCTTTTATGGACAGAGCAAGGGCATGTTTTGGGAGGAAGGGTTCAAAATGTGTGATGAGGATCTCTAGGTAGTCACCTAACAGGAAATATTAGATGAACTATTTGGCAAAAAATTAAACTAGGGCCAAAAATTAGAAAAAATGAGCCAACTCTTCCAAGGAAGATTCATACATCTTTGCTGCAATCTAGACATTGCCTGCATGACAAACTGCTAAGCTACTCTGCACTAAATTAGCAAATGTTGGGAACAAATCACTTGGAACAAATTATTAGCTAACAATGTTCTGATCCCAAATTGCCCTAGAGAACAGGTCCCATCCTTATGTGAACTCTGTAGTTTAGGCAGGATAAACATGGATATGATCAGCATCATTGTGATATTAACTAACACTTGAGACTCTGCTTCGTCCATGCAACTATCTGTAGCCAGGAAGGCTTCACACATGCATGTGAGACCTTCCACATGAACTGTTCACCATTGCTTAAATAGCAAGTTCAACTCTTCTTTATATTATCTCTCTATGCTTGTCACATCTAGAAAATGCCACAGGTACCCCTTCTCTATCTTTAGCTCTGGCATATGTATTCACTGGGTTTGTTAATAATACCTATGTAATAAGTAATAAAGCACCAATGAACATTATCCAAGAATGCTGACATAGAAAGGATGTTCAGGGGAAAAAAATGCTGAAAATGGCCTTTTAAAATGAATTCCCTTCATTTTATAGTATATAGCTGACTGCTGAACCTTTGGGCTATATATATACACAAACACACACACACACACACACACACATGCTGTATATATATATTCAATACATTATATTATTTTCCTGAAAATGCATGGACTTTTTTGCATATAGTACCAATCTGTTCATAGTTTTTTTTTTTTTTTTTTCCTTTAGTATATTGATGATATAGGTATTGATTTATCAGTGCTAAGGAATTTCAGAGCAGGCTTTGTTTCCAAATGCACTCATACTGATTAGATACATTTAAACTTTAATCAACCTCCTCAATCAGAGTTTATTAGACAACTTTCTGAAATTATGTAGCTTTGAGATGGTAGCGTGCTATAATCCAAAACTCTGGATAAAATCTTAGTTATTTATAGCATTAAGGTTTACTAAAATTAGCATCAGTCATATACTAACATTCACATTTTTCTTTATCTCTTAGTGTCTAAGGATGGATAACAAGATCCATTTCATTGCTTTAATTTCTTTTTTCTGTTAGGTTTGCCCCTCCTAATTCCAATTCTATTTTCTATTTTATTTAATTTTTTACCATGGTGCATATTTCCCCTGATAAACACATTTTTGCATGCACTTTTTCTGATGCACAGGGTTTTTTTTTAATGTTTGTTGGTCAAAGAATTCATCCTGCAATTATGTTTAAATAGTGTTTTTGCAATAATACACATTTGGGGGGCGGTATCTGCCCAATAAGCATCTCTCTTGCCTTCCACACCTCATCCACTTGTTCATTTATGTGAATAGAAAATCTGCATCAAGAAAATATGACTATAAAACAATCATTCTGCATTGCTTTGGAAGTAGAGGTTAACCTTGTGTTGAAAAGCAGCCCAAATGTTGGTTGGTTTTCCTTTAGCAGCATTGCCTACAGCAAATCACAATGATACCAAGAGGAAGATATGAGCATGATAACATTACAGCACAAATGCCTCCATGATGCACTCGCATTGCAATGTCTCACCCAAGAACATAAGTCCTGACAATTTTCATTTGTCCTTCTCCATTTGTACATCCATGTCCTTCTACCCTTCCAACAATTACCTTCATCCTTCTCCATTTGCTCCTTGTTAAATGAAAAAGACAGAAATCATACACAAAGACAGAGAAATCCACAATTCAAAATACAGAATTCTAATAAAATCTATATAGGTTTAGCACAAGAACTATTTATTTTCAAATTATGTACATTTTTTATTGTCTAAAACAACCTCCATCCAAGAATATTACATAGCATGTTCACCACTCATCACTGTTTTTTGATAAGCTTTTCAACCCCCACAACAAGTCCTAAGACCTATGTAACCTTGTTGTGTAATAACATTTATTCTAAAATGTACACTGAAAGGAGAATATTTCACAGCTGATTGGCCAAAATATCCAGGGTTTGGCTTAAGACTGAGTAGCTTATTGCTATAAAATTGCCAGTATTGATATTACATTTCTCACTAGCAACCTGCCCAGAAAGGCCGCTGAGAGATCCAGCAGACCCACATTCTTTCCATCCAGGTCCAGCCATAGCACACCCGCCAGAGCAACCAGTGTTTTTTTCAGTTCCAGGTCCATGTCTGAACCCCCAAAACAAGGGGTCCAGATAATATCTTCTAGTTTAGAATGTAATATCTATCCTATTTAAAATGTTGATCAAATGCTCCTCTCCCAAGGCAGAAATCTGTTTTTAGATCAATGTGATTAACACTAGCTATGTACCATACTTAAGTGTGGGAAGCTGGTAAAGTGATTTTTTATTATTATTATTATTTGAGGCTATTGTCAATAATTGAATTGAAATTGCTCAACCGAGCAGTGGCAACTGGAATGTCCCAACCTAAGATTTAGTATAGGAGCATATTTTCTTGACATAGCCACTGCTGTGATAGGAAATAGGCATGACTGACTAAGTAGTTACAGCCATCTAAGTACATAATTATCACTAAGATTATTAAGTCACATGTAGTAACCTCAGTGCTTAAAGCTGAAGTTAACTCAGGAGTAGCTAGGTCTTCTGAGTCATGTCTACATCTCATACTCTTGTGGCTTTGAGTTAAAACATAGTCTACTCAACTGGTCCAAGTTCTTCCTGTGACCTATAAGAGAATGACCTCTGGTGGCTTGCCAGCAGAGTTCCTGGGGATTAGTGAAATCTTCCACTGATCTTCAAGCTAAAAATAAATTATGCCATACCAATTCCTGCTATAACTGTGCATCTTCAGATAAAGTGACCCATGAACATCCATCTGCTGTGATCATATCACCAATTGACTCACAGCCTAAGGTGTGAACAAGCATTTCTCGAACTTTTATAACTAACTCATTCTTCTTCCTGAGTTAGAATTCAAAGCACAATCAGTCTTGAGGCCTAAAACCTTTGAGAGTGTAAAAGAACAATGGTTGCTGCATATCATTTCATGAAACATGATTCTGGATGAGACTCATCAAGAGATGCAATAGAATAGATCAGTCTCATCTAAGGAGAAGTAACTCTGCTGAATATCTGTTGCAGAAGAAATTGAACAATCCAATCTTATTAGATGAAGAAAGGCAGGAACATTATCTCCCCTAGGCTGGTTCCTTGTTTCATGGGAATGCTCCATCAGTGGGCTCTAAAAGACTTAGGTGGAGATGGTAGGCAGCAACAGGAAACAATAGTGATACAAGCAGTTCCTGTTGTTTAGGCTTAGATGCCATTTTAATTTCATACAGTGTCAATGATATAGTGCCTTTCCAAGATTTTGGAATTTTTTAATAACTTGGAAATTCCAAGAATTTCCAAGTTAGTAAAAAGCTAGCTAGTCTGAACACTAGGCTATGGTTTGCTTGTTTGTTTTAAATTTCCACAAGCTGTTATAAGCATGTGCTTTCACCTTTGCAAATGTGGCTATTAACTGAGAACATACCTATTATTCGGTCTCCTGGCTTTAAGAAGAGGACTGATGCTATTGATGTCTCAGGCTCTGAATTTACTAAACTTAGCATCTGATTAACAGGACATGTAAGGGAATGACCTGACAAGGCAAGTCCCAGTAATTCTCAGGCTGAACAGATCTGTGATGTAAACATCAAACAGATGTTTCCCAAGAATGGCTGAATTTCTTCTCACATGAAAATAAGAAGGAGAAGAAGGAGAAGAAGGAGAAGGAGAAGGAGAAAGGTCCCTGGGTCATTTTCTGACTCTCTGGGGGATGCCACTTTCGCAATGTTTTCTTGGCAGACTATAGCGAGGTGGTTTGCCATTGCCTTCCCCAGTCATCACCTTCCCCAGCAAGCTGGGTACTCATTTTACCAACCTGGGAAGGATGGAAGGTTGAGTAGACCTGAGCTGGCTACCCAAGAATCCAGCTTCTGCTGGGATCGAACTTGGGTCGTGGGGAGAGTTTTGGTTGCAATGCTGCAGCCTACCACTCTGCGCCGCATGAGGCAATTTCTTGTGACATGAAAAAGCAGAAGAAAAAGGCCTAGAATTTAAATCCTTGAGCTGACATGATTGATAGATAGATAGATAGATAGATAGATAGATAGATAGATAGATAGACAGACAGACAGACAGACAGACAGACAGACAGACACACACACACACACACACACACACACACACACCAAATGGCTCAGAAGCCTTTTTAGCTGTATTGTCTCTGGGAGCTTCTGCTGTAAACCAGGCTCTGAGTGCTGGGTTAAATATCAAGGCAGTTGGACTGGTATGAAATCTGGCAGGATGGGAAAGAAGAAGGGGCAACCAAGAAGCAGTCATAGTCAAAGAAACCCTTTAAAAGTGTTAAAGCAGCTTAACCGTCTGCAGGCCACTCCTGCTTAGATATAATGTTCTAATCCAATTTAGGTTTGAACACTCTGCTCTGCCCAAATTTCTGCAGTGGAAGGATCTGATGAAGGGGATGATTCCCTTATTTGGAACTTAGTAGAAGGATCTTGAGTCATGCTGGCCACATGACCCGGAAGTGTCCTATGGACAACGCCGGCTCCAAGGCTTTGAAACGGAGATGAGCACCGCCCCCTAGAGTCGGACACGACTGGACTTTACGTCAAGGGAAACCTTTACCTTTACCTAGAAGGATCTCAACTACACCTGTTGGGTCAATGAAGAACCAGTGCACCAAGTTCTTGAAAATCCTCTGGCCACACAGTTCAGATAGGGATTTCTAGTTTTGAGAACTCATACTGAAGAAATTTGAAGATGTTATATCTTTGATTCTCTTTGTAAGGATGAGATACAAAGTATCAATAACAGAGAAAATAAGAATAACTCTGCTTTGAGGGACACCACTGAGGCTGGGAATAAATGGAGGAGTGGTCCTTCAAAGCAGACAGAGAAGATCATTTATGCTCATAGACTTTAACCTACATAAATGATGCTTTGGGTTAAACATAGTAGAATTAAAAGAGGTAGGAAGAATTCTCTAAAGGCAATTTTATTCCCATTAAGTCAGCTCTTGCACTGTCAGAAGTGCTGGGTTGGCTCCCAAGTTCAGAAGAATGTTGCTAATGTTTGAACTTGTAATCATCCTGTTGATGCTTTTTAAGATGAGAATTTTTCTAGCAGCTTTTCAGATATTCCCCAACTGTCTGTTCCATGATGAAAAATACTGACTCATTACTAATGCTAAATGACTTGGTAAAGGCTGGTGAAGTAATTACCAAGACACCCTTACCTTAGATAACTGTACAGAGTTCCTGACCTTGACAAATAATTAAGTGAACAGTTTCCAGGAAATTATATCTTGCCTGGACCTCAGAACATTAAAAGATGCCTCTTCAAAAGGTGATTTAACAAACTCCTCCAGCTCCTTACCACAAAAAAGAGCAGGTTGAAATTCTGTATAAATAGGATGAGTCAAACAATCCCCCATACCCACAAAAAGACACATGAGGCTGTAGAACCCCTTAAATATCTACTAGCGTTGGATGACTTAGACAGCTGTGGAAGGAGGTGTGGATGTTTACTGAGGAGAAATGAAGACTGCCATACAATTTGTTCTTAGACAACTCTAAGCTGAAGTAGAACCATGGTCAGTACAGGGATCTAAACCTTCAAAACTGTTTTAAAAAGTGGAATGGATGAGCCACAAAGATCCTTCAGAACAAATCAATGTGTTGTTGTTGTTGTTTTAGAAATAAGAAACTCAAGCAAACAATCAATCAATTTTTATTTAGTCATAGACCAGCAAATAAAACAAAATTGCAATTAATTACGATAAAAAGAGAAACACATACAATTCTAAAGTATCTAAGAACAATTAGAGGAGATGCTACAACGTATTGTGCAAACTTTATAACCGTACTTGGCTGTGGTCAACAAAATAAAATCAGATTGATCAGATAATAACAATTTAAGATAAAACAGGTCAGAACAACCAGGATGTTTAGTGAAGAATGGGGATAGTAATTCCTAGTGAGCACCTGTGTAGAGGGAGCAATACAGAATAACATGTTTGATCATTTCAGTTGTTCCTCCACCATATGGACATAGTCTCTGTTCAAAAGGGATATTTTTGATATTTCCTTTCAGTAACAGCTGTTGGGAGAGCATTGAATCTGGCCAGGGATAAAGATTATCCCACTAGCTAGATGGATGAAGACTCTTCAAAGAGTAACTGATATAAGCCTTTCCACATCCCCACTAAGGGCATTTATTGATATTGTCCGTATGTGGTGGCACTTCTAACATCTGACTTGTCCTGACCATAAATTGTCAAGTGTCCTGTGCAGTTACTATAGAATAGTAAGAGAAGTGTTATAGGCCAACAGTTGATTCCATGGCATTGGTTCTGGTGAGGGACTCTTCTGACAACCAATCAAATGAGTGCATGGAACATATCACAGCATCATGGGACATTTCTCAGTTTAAAACATTTAGACATCCTGATGGTAAAATTCAGTATTCCTTTTTTCTTCCAAGAAGCAGGAGAACAAGTACAAGTTGTTGTGCTATTTGAGACTTTTCTCCCTTGACTGACAAGTGCTGAGTAGAGGAACAGGGTCAGAACACACCACTAAATATTGGTTGCTTTTCTGGGCAGACAAGACTGTTCTAACTTCTGGCAAAAATAATGATGATGATGATGATGGTGATGATGATGATGATGTAAGGAACATATTAAAATCCATTTTTTTATTTTCTTTTTTAAATGCAGCCCATCACCCATGTATGATATTCAACAATGAGCTTCATTAACTTTCAAGATTTACTGCCTTGAGAATCAAAATATGGACCAAGTCAAAGTGAATAAACACTTGAGTGGCTATAATATATGGCTAGTGTGGATAGTGCTTACTTTAGTGTGCTATCACTGTACAACCCTAATGTCTGTATATGTGTATATTTGTATGTACTGTATATAATGTATATATGCACAATACTCAAGAATGTATATAAATCTGAAGAACAACAGTTTCTATAAAACAAATCTTTTGATATGGTCAACTAACTAATCAATAAGGATGTATTACTATTGTTGTTGTTCATTCATTTAGTCGCTTCTGACTCTTCGTGACCTCATGGACCAGCCCACGCCAGAGCTTCCTGTCGGTCATCAACACCCCCAGCTCCCCCAGGGACGAGTCCGTCACCTCTAGAATATCATCCATCCACCTTGCCCTTGGTTGGCCCCTCTTCCTTCTGCTCTCCACTCTCCCTAGCATCAGCATCTTCTCCAGGGTGTCCTGTCTTCTCATGATGTGGCCAAAGTATTTCAGTTTTGCCTTTAATATCATTCCCTCAAGTGAGCAGTCTGGCTTTATTTCCTGGAGTATGAACTGGTTTGATCTTCTTGCAGTCCAAGGCACTCTCAGAATTTTCCTCCAACACCACAGTTCAAAAGCATCGATCTTCCTTCTCTCAGCCTTCCTTATGGTCCAGCTCTCACAGCCATATGTTACTACGGGGAACACCATTGCTTTAACTATGCGGACCTTTGTTGTCAGTGTGATGTCTCTGCTCTTAACTATTTTATCGAGATTTGTCATTGCTCTTCTCCCAAGGATTAAGCGTCTTCTGATTTCCTGACTGCAGTCAGCATCTGCAGTAATCTTTGCACCTAGGAATACAAAGTCTTTCACTGCTTCTACATTTTCTCCCTCTATTTGCCAGTTCTCAATCAAGCTGGTTGCCATAATCTTGGTTTTTTTGAGGTGTAGCTGCAAGCCAGCTTTTGCACTTTCTTCTTTCACCTTCATCATAAGGCTCCTCAGTTCCTCTTCACTTTCAGCCATCAAAGTGGTATCATCTGCATATCTGAGATTGTTAATGTTTCTTCCAGCGATTTTAACTACAGCCTTGGATTCCTCAAGCCCAGCATGTCGCATGATGTGTTCTGCGTACAAGTTGAATAGGCAGGGTGAGAGTATACAGCCCTGCCATATTCCTTTCCCAATCTTAAACCAGTCCGTTGTTCCGTGGTCTGTTCTTACTGTTGCTACTTGGTCGTTATACAGATTCTTCAGGAGGCATACAAGATGACTTGGTATCTCCATACCACTAAGAACTTGCCACAATTTGTTATGGTCCACACAGTCAAAGGCTTTAGAATAGTCAATAAAACAGAAATAGATGCTTTTCTGAAACTCCCTGGCTTTTTCCATTATCCAGCAGATATTGGCAATTTGGTCCCTAGTTCCTCTGCCTTTTCTAAACCCAGCTTTTACATCTGGCAATTATCACTCCATGAATTGCTGAAGTCTACCTTGCAGGAGCTTGAGCATTACCTTACTGGCATGTGGAATGAGTGCCACTGTTCAATAGTTTGAACATTCTTTAGTGTTTCCCTTTTTTGGTATGGGGATATTAGTTGATTTTTTCCAGTCTGATGGCCATTCTTGTGTTTTCCAAATTTGCTGGCATATAGCATGCATTACCTTGACAGCGTCATCTTGCAAGATTTTCAACAGTTCAGCTGGGATGCCGTCATCTCCTGCTGCCTTGTTATTAGCAATGCTTCTTAAGGCCCATGCAACCTCACTCTTCAGGATGTCTGGCTCTAGCTCACTGACCACACCGTCAAAGCTATCCCCGATATTGTTATCCTTCCTATACAGGTCTTCTGTATATTCTTGCCACCTTTTCTTTATCTCTTCTTCTTCTGTTAGGTCCTTGCCATCTTTGTTTTTGATCATACCCATTTTGGCCTGGAATTTACCTCCGATGTTTCTGATTTTCTGGGAGAGGTCTCTTGTCCTTCCTATTCTATTGTCTTCTCCCACTTCCACGCATTGCTTCTTTAAAAATAATTCCTGATCTCTTCTGGCTAACCTCTGGAATTTTGCATTATATTGGGCATATCTCCCCCTATCACTGTTCCCTTTTGCTTTCCTTCTTTCTTGGGCTACTTCTAGTGTCTCAGCAGACAGCCATGTTGCCTTCTTGGTTTTTCTTTCTTTGGGATGTATTTTGTTGCCGCCTCCTGAACAATGTTGCGAACTTCTGTCCATAGTTCTTCTGGGACCCTATCCACTAAGTACAGTCCCTTAAATCTATTCTCCACTGCATATTCCTTAGGAATATTAGTGAGCTCATATCTAGCTGATCTGTGGGTCTTCCCTAGCCTCTTTAGTCTGATTCTAAATTGTGCAAGAAGAAGTTCGTGATCTGAACTACAGTCAGCTCCAGGTCTTGTTTTTACCAACTGTATAGATGTCTGTCACCTTTGGCTGCAAAGGTTGAAGTCAATCTGATTTCGGTGTTGTCCATCTGGTGAAGTCCATGTATAAAGCCATCTCTTAGGTTGTTGGAAGAGAGTGTTTGTTATGCAGAGTGAGTTGTCTTGGCAAAATTCTATCAGCCTATGTCCTCCTTCATTTTGTTCTCCCAGGCCATGCTTACCTGTAATTTCAGATGTCATTTTACTGCCCACCTTAGCATTCCAATCTCCTGTGATGAAAATAACATCTCTTTTAGGTGTGTTGTCCAGTAGGTGCTGCAGATCCTCATAGAACTGCTCTACTTCAGCTTCTTCAGCATCTGTGTTTGGGGCATATATTTGGATCACTGTGGTGTTAGATGGCTTTCCCTGAATTTGAATTGAGAACATTCTATCATTTTTTTTTTATTGTATCCAAGCCCTGCTTTAGCGACTTTACTATTAATTATGAAGGCTACTCCATTTCTTCTGTGGTCCTCTTGTCCACAGTAGTAGATCTGGTGGTCATTTGATGTGAAGTGGCCCATTCCAGTCCATTTCAGTTCACTGATGTCGAAAATGTCTATGTTTAATCTTGACATCTCACCAATAACCACATCCAATTTGCCCTGGCTCATAGATCTTACATTCCAGGTTCCAATGGTCTGTTGATCCTTAGAACATCGGATTCGCCATTCACCACCAGCACTGTCGGCCGGTAGCTGTCCTTTAGTCTTTGAGCTAGCTGCGTCGACACGTCTGGGACTAGTTGAACTGATCCTCTGTTCCTCCCCAGTAGCATTTTGACCATCTTCCGACCTGGGGGTCTCATCTTCCGATGGTATACCGACATATCTCTGGTTGTACTGATCCATTTAGTCTTCATGGCAAGAATACTGGGGTGGGTTGCCATTACCTTCCCCAGGGATCGCATTTAGTCTGACCTCTCTGTCATGACCTTCCCGTCTTCGGTGGCCCTTCACGGTTTAGCTCATCGCATCATTGAGGTGCTGAAGCTCCAGCACCATGACAAGGTAACGATCCTTTGCTGAAGTATATTACTATTACTATAAAACAAATCAATTAACAAGTCAGTATTAAGCATATACAAATGATGAATTTTGAAATCCTGTAATGGGGGATACTGATTGATTCCTGTATTGTCTATTTACAGATTGAACTTGTTGAAGTTCACTGGAAAATACATAATAGATGTTTGGAACAATCTTACAAAATGACCCTTTCTGCCTGTGGTTTTTAATTATTTGCTTTTCAAGGATGTCCATTAACTATTTATAATTCCTCCTCACAAAAATAAGATGATCCAGCCATTTTACCTATCACTGGGACCAAAAACTGGGAACATAATGAATTTGTCTTTGGCAATGGATAAATCAGTTTTGTTTTTCTCTGCATCCCATTGCACTTGACACTTACAAAAATGAAATTTTGCTCATTGCTGTGTGTGCAAATTGCACTTTATTAATTTAATATCTTGAAAAAGCAAACTCAAATCCTGGAAATAACCTTAAAAGAAAAGGAGAATCTTAGTTTTAAATTTAATATTTAGGAGACATTGTCAAGATACACACACACACAGACTCACTCCTTCCTCCCCTTTCAGAATAGATGATCAGCAGGATTTTAGCTCTGTACATGACACTATGTTTTTTCTAAATTCTCTCTTTTGATGCAGACAGCTCTGAAGCTATGACAAAAGTATGAGTTGAAGAAAGAAGTAAAGTTGGATATCTTTCTGACTTGTGCTTTGTGAAGCAATAGATTTATAGATTCTTCCACTTCTTGCATTTTTGCAATGCTGTTAAAACATCTATATGCTCAAATGGATGTGCATACTAGGGAAATGAACAAATGGCACAAATGCACAAATACAAATAATTAATCCATTAGTGAAGATAATGTTGACTGGTTGATTGATGAATTATGTGCCATCAAGTCCATGTCAACCGTTAGCAATCACATAGATAAATTTTCTCCATGACAATCTGTCCCTAACCTTCTCTTTCACGTCTTCCAACAGTGTGCTCATTGTCTATGCACCTTACTGCTGGTTGTCCTCTTCTTATCTTTCCTTCTACCTTTTCCAGTGTTAGAGCCTTCTCCAGATAGTAGGTATTTGCATAATGTCTCTGCAGTAGAATAATTTGATCCTGGTCATTTGTGCCTTGAGTAAGAACTCTGGGTTGATTTGTTTAATTATTCATTTGTATGTTTTCTTGGTTGTCCAGGATATTCTCGTGAGTCTGTATATCACATATACACTATCCATTTATATACTTTATGAATAGATATAAAAACAGGACAAAATGAATTTAAGATTGGGAAAAAAAAATAGTATAGACTGTAACCAAATTCCTATGATTCTTCATTCCTAGGAAATATAAATGTTTGGTACTTCTCCCTGACAACTTTTTTCTTTCTTTCCTGTCTTTTTCCTCTGTTAAATATTTGTTGTACATTAGATTGACTATTCCATCCATGATATTGTCCTTTCATCTATGATGGCAGTGGTAATACAATTCATGAGAAGGGAGTCAAAGAAGTAAGAAATAAATTCAGGATAAATATTTGGCTGTAGCTCTTTTCTTATATGAGATATGAACATAAAAATAGAAGATGTGTGATGTTATTTATTACAGAATGTTTTATACACCACTTACTCTTTGTGTTCCATATACATCATATCATGACACTTCAACTTTATGCTACTATCAATCATCAAAGCACTCCAGTTGCTAAGATCAATGGCTGAGGTAAGTATTGTGTCTCTGCTGAAAATAAAAAATCTGAAGCTGAATGATCAATATTTAGATTCATCTTTGCCTGAAGCTGAATTTGTTAATTCAAAGAATACCTAAAACACTGTTTCCATACATGTGGACTCAGTCTCCCAGAATTCTCAGCAAATGCTATACTAGTTGGGGAATTCTGGGAGTCTGCACATAAGAAAATCACCAACACTGACGTGGAGGGATAACCATGTGAGAAGCACATCTGGAATCCTGGAATGAAGCATTATTCCATGTCACCCTGAAATGGAAGGTCTGAAGGAGGAGTAGAATTATTTTCTTTCAGGTTTTTGTTTTACTTCACAAAGTATTTATTCTCTTGTGTTAATTAATAAACTTGAGAGTGATTGGATACTAACTCCTTACCTCCATATGCAGTAATAGCATACTATATACACATGGAATTGTATTGTTGTTTTGATAATCTTGAATTTATGAGTTTTTGCTTGTGTTTGTTTTTAGATGATGCAATTGTCCATGTATCCAGTTCTGAAGGAAGTACACAGCTATTTACTTTATAAGATGAAAAGTTTTTGTTTTTGTTTTTCCCAACTGAGAGCCTGGTAATAGGACGTAGCTGCTGAATTTCTCGGGTCCCATGAATGCTTTAGCATCTGCACAGATTGTTCAAATGAAATTGAACTTGCCTCCTGGTGACTTCATGGACACATCCATGTAAATTTTGGCATCTGTATAATAGCTCTTTGCCATTGCCATACAAATCTAACTTATAACTCATAGATTTCCTGGAGATCTCCAATCCAAGTAATAAGCAGGTCCTACCCTCCTTAGAAGTTCTGTGTTTGTTTTTTTGGGGGGACCATCAAGGTTGGCCTGGGACTGTCAGCTGCTGTATGTGACTGCTGTAACAGGGTCAACTAATAAATTTAATTTAATCTTGTTAAAATGCTGGGGGTGGCAGGTGGGTCCTGCAACATTTCATGTGGCTTACATGGGGACTAGCCCACTTTTTAAAGGGGCCAAATAAGAATGATAAAACACCACATTCCCTTCTCTACCCCCCAAAGTCTTGACTTGCTCCTAAATTTAGAAGAAAATTGTTGCCTGAAGGATTTCTTCTAAATGGCTCCAACTGAATAAATGATTATTTATTAATAATGATAAAAAGACGCTTGATGCTTTATTGATAGTAGATTGCTACAGTTGTATCAGGATACTTTATATATGTCATGTTCACTGTTTCAATGTACACTGTACATCGTAACATTTCACATGCCATGGTGCTGACGCACCTTTCTGTTGGGATGGAGCTGCTGTGAAACCTTGTGCCAAGCTCTGTATCTAGGTTCATTTCAATGGAATGTGTTTGGGTTATGTGCTCTGCTCAAGGACTTTTCCCATGGACCATCAGAAGCCATTAGGAGCACCTGGGATTGTGAGATTCTACGGGGGGAGGGATTTCATTTGCACCGAGGGTTTTTAGTTTGCATTTGGTGCACTTTTTCCATTCTCAGCTTTCTTTGTGATCCTGCATACTATTCTTTAATAAATCAGATATCTTTGTGATCCTGCTTATGAGTCTGATGGTGTTTTAGAATAGGCAATCCTTACAATATATTCTGGATTTTTAAAAAGAAGCATTAATGAAGTAAAAAATAAAATAAAAATGGAACAACTTTTGGCTATTGTAATATTCTCGCCCTTCAGCCATATAATTCTTGTAAGATGTGCTGAGACATCTCCATATCATAAACATGTGTCTGATTAATAGTGGTTCATTAAGCCTTTGGTTATAAGGAAGTTCTGTGTCTGGATAGCATCGTTCCACAATTTAATCTTTATGGGGCACTCAAGTTAATTGTATCTGGATGGAGTCCCATTTGGTTCTGTTTGGAGAGAAATAATACATTTCTCGTCTCTCTTCCTGACTGGTGTGTCATCAGGCATGCTGTGTACCATGGTGGTCAATATGTTCCAGGCTTACAGTTGCAGCTTTGTCTCTGAAAAAAAGAAACACAAGACGATGGGATTATTTCTAAACTGGCTCATACAGCAATGTAGTTGTGGTAACATAAATATGGAATGGCCCATGTTAAATGAACCATAAAGAGAGAACAAAATTTCAAAATGCTGAGGCAGGAGTAGACAAATTTATTTTCAATCTTGAAAGTCTCTAGGATGTGTACATTAAAACATATGACAGATTTAATAGAAAAAGCTAATAGAAAACATTCTCTAGACAGCATGGACTTGTAAGGTGTGTTAGGGACTTTGACTGCCTCCTGGGATTCTGTTTCCTTGATTTATCTGTTTTTATACTGATGAACAATTAATTTGAAATTTGCCAATATAAATAATAAAAAAAATAGCAAAACCACAAGCCTGCAGTTACAGTATTTGCACTTATGGGAGTAGGTGATAAATAGTTGCAGACCTATGACAGTTTTGCCTTTCCAAAATTCTACAAATCCCATGTTTGAAGCCAATCGTTCCATTTGTTCAAAATGTAGTTTGTAATGAACTTATAAAGGTTTAAAGCTGAAACTATTTCCAATATAAATCCCAAATCCCAAAACATGTAATGTTATTCCAGAGACCCAGTTATTGGTTAGATTCAAGTCTATGGGATATAGTCATAACTGTAGCTGATAATTCACATATCCTTTATGTGAGTGATTGGAAAGCATGTAGGCCCAACGTTTTGTTCATAGCTGGTCAGGAGACCTTATTTGTGAGAATGTATGTCTATAGACATGGCTGCTGTGGCGTATTTGATTATAAGGGTGGTGAGAAGTTGGTTTTGTGTGAACATGGTCACGAGTTGCCTAGGAACTAATATGCATATGCTAAAGGCATTTCTTGGAGATTGTTGAATGTATGAATGAAGGTATGAAACAGCTAAGCTGCAATGTGACCACAATGTAAGCAGACCTTTATGATGACTGGCCCTGAAGTTCAAGGGAAAAAGTTTTGCAAAATGACTCCCCTTCTTCTTCTTCTTCTTCTTCCTAGCATTTTCCCACTATCGCGGGGTCTGCCTTTTGGATCCTTTTAAGCCCTTAATAACTTCATGTAAATAAACTATGTCAGTCCTGCAGTCCTTCAGGTGAACTGATTCACAAAGAAGCCAACTGTGTCTTCATTTGTATTTAACCATGACACAGATATGCCATGACATACTTTTCCCTACTATTTCCTGCCAATATTGCTTTCATCTCACCCCCAGCCCATGAGTGAGGCAGCCTGAAGTCATATTTAGCTGTACCAATATTAAAGTAGCACATTCCTCCTTATTCTAACATTGTCCAATGGCAGTCTCCAGGTTTATATCTGTTAGGCCTTGTCATCTATTACCTTGGAAGGAAGTTAGTTGACTGGAGATGGGGCAACAGAGGCAATGGAGGGAGAAATCAGCAATGAGAACATGCAAGTACACTTTTTTGCTGACTCAAGGATTGTTGGATAGGAATATAACTTGGGAAGAGACCCTTGGCATTTTGTGTTCAGTCCCTGTGGTTTTAGTTAGTGGTTAAATTAATCCAGAAAATTCTAAACCATAGTTAAAGTGATAAGCATATTATTTCAGCACAGTCTTTTTCTTCAACTTGTTTACTAGGGAGTAAGTCACCATAAACTCAGAGGGGCTTACTTTTCATTTGATAGGCATAGCATTGTATTGTTCATCTCCAATGTTTTCTTCTCTTGTTTCCCTTAATAAAAGCATGGAATAGCCTTTAAACAGGGATAAGGAAACAGCACACAGATGTTGCTGAACTGTAATTTCCACAATGCTTGGCACTGGTGCAGATTTGTTGATTTATTGATTTATTGATTTATTTTGGAACAGCAGGGAATTCTTGGAGGACTGAAATGTCTTTGATTCTTGCTTTAAATCTTTTGATTTGCTTTCAAATCAAGCACTTTTTGACTTATGCAAGACGTCTCATATTTGTTTTCCTTTCCGTTGAACAATACCCAGATCAAAATGCAATTAAAGTAGCTGCAAAGCAAAACAATCATTGACATTTGCTGTCCATCCAAGGATCTAGTGCACTGGAACTTTGCTCATACATTTTAATGGTAAAAAGATTATCCTAATTCTATAATCCATTATCATTTGAGTCATGCTGAAATGAACAAGGGAACCAAATCATACCTGTTGTTTTGCATAATAGGTCAATGCTGTTCCAGATCTCAAACTTTGAGGAGCAGAGAGCTGCCTGAATTGGCATCCTTATTAATAGAAAAGAAACAAGTCCATATAACCTATTTATTATACTGTATCAGGACTGGAGACAGATGCATGAGCAATGGATTGGTCCCAAGTGTTTCAGAGCTGGTCTGCCTCAATGCCTGGCTCCTATTTAAGTCTATTTTCTGCAAGGATAGACATATAGGCTATAACTAACAAGAGATGACCACTAGATCTCAGCAAAGGGATACTAAACACTCCTTGTTACCCTCTTGTGGTGGCCAGATGTTTGCAACTGAGATATAGCACAGCTATCCACGGAGGGTCCCCTCCCCCAAGTATTTCTCAAGTCCTGTTGAGGGTTTAACCTTTTCCTGTTTAATGAAATCTTTTTACGTTTCTTTTTTTTTTTAACGTAGGCTTTTCAAAGTGTTAACATTCTTCATGTTACCAGGATCATTGTTCTTCAACTGAACTGAGATACTTTTTCAAACAAAAAGAAGGATCACAACACTAGTTATTATTAGAATTCCTTCAGTGTAGCAAAATTCAACTGCAGTTGGACTCAGCAAACAGTAGAGATGGAAGGTTGATTGCTGAAAGTCCCATTTATCTTGATTTGGTAAATGTTGCTGCTAGATGAGCGTTCAAAAGAACATGTTGAAAGGCATCTAAGCTAACAGTATCTCTGGGGGCATTTCTGGTACAATGTGTTCACCTTGATCCATCTTGCACTCACTCAGAATTGACCTACTTTGATTTAAAGGAGCCTGACCCATTAGGCTAAACCTGATCAACACATATTGAAGCATCTAAGATAGGAAAGAGACAAAGAATTGTTGCACAGGTGGGTTGGAACCCAAAATTGTATCCCACAAGGATTCTTAATAACCCTAGGAGAAACGTTCTTTCCAAGTGAGGGAATTTGGCCAATAAAAAATCTTCCTTCACAATCTGCTCTGAGAAGGTGGAAGATCTCTGAAAACAAGTAAAAAAAGACTAAGAATCACAGAGAAAAACTAAATTCTCCCTCTCCTCTTGTCATCAGGAGAAATATGTTAGTGAAATTTTATTCCCTTTCCTTTCAGTCTCTAAGTGGTGGAGGAAAAGCAACTGGGTGCTACTTAATATAGTAAGTAAACTATCTTAATTCTACGGTATCTATCACGAACATTTCTAAAAGAAATGGATCACATCTCTATTCAGGCTGGAATCTCAGATGATGCCATGGTCAAGTCATTATCTCATAGCTTTACTCACTTCTTAGGTTTTTTGTAAAGATTAAGTGATTTATCCAGTAATTAACATCTTTACATACATAATACCTTTACATACATACATACATACATACATACATACATACATATTCACCACCTGGTTGGTGTAAGGAACATAATGCAAAGCATAGGTAACATGTAAGAAGCTTTGAAAGAAAAAGAAGGTAAGAGAAAAGAAAAAGAAATCTGACTATTCAGTGCACCTCTCCATATCTTTCTATCTAGGTAGAATATCTCTGCTTCTACCAGTTAGAACACTGGATCTTAGCCCAATGGCCTAACACCAGCCGCATACCTCACACAGCGTTTACTTGGGTTCATTGCAATGTCCTTCCCTCAGATCTGTTAGATGGAACGTATAATAATTTTAACTTTACAAAGAAAATCATTAACCCTATAACTTTTAAAGGCTTGTTTTTATAGCTATCTTATAGCTTTTATCTCACCATCTTTTAACTCTACACTCAGTGTCCTTGCAATCTTTAGACAGAGACTGTTCATTTTATATTGCTAATTTCATAGTCCCCGTGTTTTTCCTTAATGCTGTTCAAAGACTGAAATAAATGTGTTGCCCTTTGTTCTTTAAACTCTCACCTCTCTCTGTCCATCCATGATTTTCTTACCTTCCTTCAGCCCATTCATTCTTCTTTCATATATTGGTTTTGTGATAGGATCTTCATTCCTTCTCTCTAATTGACCAAACTACTTCAGTGTTCTTAACTTAAACACACCACTCACTTTGTGTTCAATACACATTCCTTCATCATTCTTGACCCTAACTCTTCTTGTCTTACCACACAAGCTTCTTGATTACCCTGTTTCCATTTCATTCAGTTTATTTTGATGTTTCTCCTGACAGACACAACTCCTATTTCCATTTAGCTAAGTGGATGGAAAATATGTCCTTTTCAGCTCCTTGAGGAAAACAAGGATAAGGGAAAAAATAAGAAAAAATATTGTTTGTTTTCATTAGTGAAATTTCCACTGGATTCAGGATTAACTAAATCAGGTAGCATGAATGGGAGTTTACAAACATTCTGGCTATTATTAAGATTTGTAACTGTGGTTATGATTCCATCCTATATAGTTTCAGAAAATGGAAGCCAGAAAGTTTCAGAATAAACTGATGGCTTAGAGTCATTTAATTTAGCTTTTCTGCCCATTTTTGGGGATAGAAAATACCTTGAAATTGTTATTCTGGATGCACTTTGGTGATCTTTTGGACTTCTAATAGTTTTTGGTTCCAATGACTTTGATAGTCTTCAGACCTATGGCAGTAACTATGAAGAGATGGTGGAATTATTTCCTGTTGCCCTGCAGCAGGGCATACTTAAATCCTATGGAATACTGGTTTCCTCTGACTCCAATACGTAGGTGACTTTCTTTTTAATTTCTTGATAAAGAATATTCTCAAAATATTCCCCCTGAAGATTCTTTTTCCTTATAACTTCATCTCCCCAAAGGAAACAGACTATAAATCTGTGCAACACATTAATTCCTGATTAACTCAGCCATGGTTTGCTGAATGGATTCACAGTAGCCTATTTCTGCAGCACAGTAAACTATAAACTAGCCAACTTTATTTTAGCCTAGCGTGTGTCATGTTCACTGATTCAATGTAGTTTATACATCGTAACGTTTCACATGCCATGGCGCTAACGCATGTTTCTGTTTGGGAGGCAGCTGCTGTGAGACCTTGTACCAAGCTCTGTATGTGAAATCAGTACAATGGAATGTGTTTGGGTTATGTTCTCTGTTCAAGGCCTTTTCCTGCAGAGCATCAGAAACCGTTAGGAGCACCTGGGATTGTGAACTTGAGAAGATTCTATGGGGGGAGGGATTTCATTTGCACTGAGGGTTTTTAGTTTGAATTTGGTGTGCTTTCATCATTCTCAGCTTTCTCTGTGATCCTGCATACTATTCTTTAATAAATCAGATATCTTTGAATTCACACTCATGAGTCTGATGGTGTTTTAGAATAGGCAACCATTACATAAAGCTGAGAATCCCCAAAGTTGTACCGTTAGCTCCTACCAAGATCAGTCTCTTGTGAGGGAAAATAGTTAATGATGGCTGAGTCAAAATCCATGACCGGGGGACTCGAGGAGATGGCTAGCTTGATGCCCGAGTTGACGGTCAAGAGCGGAGAACTGAATCTCACCACAGAACCTTCAGAATCCCGAGACCTGTCAAGGGATGAATTGAATTCCAGTTCTGATGTAGAGGAATCTGACAACAGGGAAGAACCAAAGCAACCGGCACCCAGCAAATTGCTCACAGAGTTGATCACCTTGGATGAAGTGGGGGAACCCCAACCAGGGACGTCAGGGATGTCCAGGAAGTATCGGTTCCTGCTAACCCCAGACAAAGAATCTACTACAGTGACAACTGAGAGGAAACCGAGCATGCGAAGGAGAGGGGACTCTCGAACCCCTGAGAGACTAAGAGTGGTGGATGCCAAAATAGAATCGATGAAGGACATGTTAGGTCATTTGTCAAAGGGCAAGATTTTCTCCAAGCTCGATCTTCGTGAAGCCTATTTCCACATTTGCATAAAAGCTGGGGATGAGTGGAAAACTGCTTTTAATTGCCCATTAGGATCGTTTCAGTACAAAGTCCTCCCTTTTGGGTTGGCAGGGGCACCCAGAGTCTTCATGCAATTGATTAATGAAGGATTACATGATTGTTTTTTAAAGGGGTCCTGGCTTATTTAGATGATGTTCTCATTTACACTGAAACTGAGGAGGAACACAAACACCTCCTCAGACAGGTGTTACGCAAACTTAGAGATGCCAAACTCTATGCCAAACTTTCCAAATGTGAGTTTCACAAAACCCAACTTGACTATCTGGGCTATCGAGTGTCTGACAGGGGTATAGAAATAGACCCTGCAAAAATTCAGGCGATTCTAAGTTCGGAACGTCCCCGCACCGGGAGGCAATTACAAAGTTTCCTAGGGTTCAGTAATTACTATCAGCAATTTATCCAGGGGTTTGCTGAGATTGCTGTGCCCCTCACTGATTTGCTCCATACCAAGGGCTTGGGGGAGACATGCAAAGTAAAAAACCCTGGGGCAGTGCTGAATTGGACGCCTGAATGCCAGGCAGCATTTGAGAAATTAAAAACCCTTTTCACTGCTGAGCCTATTCTACAGCACCCTGATCATGAATTTGTGGTCCAAGTTGATGCTTCTGACTCCTCTGTTGGGGCTATTTTGTTAAAAAGGGATTCAGAAAATCTCTAAAAACCCTGTGATTATCTATCCAGGAAATTTTCTGAAACAGAATGCCGTTGGCATGTTTGAGAAAAGGAGGCATTTGCTGTAAAAGCAGCTTTAGAACCCTGGCACCATCTCCTTGAAAGCTCTAAATGCCCTTTCGAGGTTTGGACCAATCACAGGAATTTGGAAGCCCTCTGCACCCCACGACGTCTCAGCCCTAAACAGATTCGCTGGGCTCAATTTTTCAGTTGCTTTAACTTCCAGTTAAAATTTATTCCAGGAAAGAAAAACTTTCTGGCTGATGCTTTGTCACGGGTGCCTCAGGACCTTGACCAGGTGGCAGATGTGGTTGGGACTGTTCTCACTGAACCACAACTGGGCTTGGTTGCTGTCACTCGGAGCCAGACCCATGCGCAGGCAACCCCGCCCCCAGCCCAATCTGGGAAGCGGAAAGTGCAAGTTCCTTGTCAGTTACAGAAGGATGTTCTCCAGGCACTGAAATCTGACACTTTACAGGTAAAGGTAAAGGTTTCCCTTGACATTAAGTCCAGTTGTGTCCAAATCTAGGGGGTGGTGCTCATCTCCGTTTCAAAGCCGAAGAACCGGTGTTTGTCTGTAGACACTTCCGTGGTCATGTGGCCAGCATGACAATCACAGAACACCGTTACCTGCCCGCCAAAGTGGTACCTATTAATCTACTCACATTGGCATGTTTTCAAACTGCTAGGTTGGCAGGAGCTGGGACTAGCAACGGGAGCTCACCCCGTCATGCGGATTCGAACTGCCAACCTTCCGATCGGCAAGCTCAGCAGCTCAGCAGTTTAACCTGCAGTGCCACCACATCCTTGGTTGCTAGCTAATAGAGACAATGTTTTTTTGAAAACAGTCTGGCGTGGGTGGAACACCGCCTTTATGTGCCTGAAACTTTAAGAGCTGATGTTTTGCAGCATTCCCATGATGATAAACTTGCTGGACACTTTGGTTTTGTCAAAACTTTGCATTTGGTTCACCGTCAATTTTGGTGGCCAACCTTAAGGCATGATGTAAAAGACTATGTTACTTCCTGTCCTGTTTGTGGCATGTCAAAATGAAAAGGGGGGAAACCACAGGGGCTTCTACAGCCAGTGGCCAGCCCATCCCGCCCCTGGGATGAGATTTCTATGGATTTCATTGTGGACCTACCTCCCAGTCAGAAGAAAATGGTCATTTGGGTTGTAAAGGATTTTTTCTCTAAACAAACTCATTTCATTCCATGTGTATCCATCCTGTCAGCCCCACAATTAGCACGCCTATTTCTCCACCACATCTACCACTTCCAAGGTAGCCCCTCCCATTTAATTTCTGACCATGGCACACAGTTTACTTCCCAATTTTGGAAATCATTTCTAAAATTGGCACCAAACAAGCACTATCCACATCGTCCCATCCACAGACTGATGGTTGTACTGAGATTTTAAATGCCACTCTTGAACAGTTTCTTAGAGCATACATTAACTACCATCAGGACGATTGGGTCGAGTTATTACCTTTTGCTGAAGTTGCTTACAACAATGCTGTGTATCAAAGTACCGGACAAACCCCTTTTTACGTGGTTTCTGTTCACAACTTTGTTCCCATCCCTGAACTGCCACAGTGCCCTTCCCAAACATGTTCTGTGTCTGACTGGGCTGTTAAACTGTCTGATTCCTGGCCAGTAATTCAACAAGCTTTGGCTGATGCCCAGACTGCTTACAAGTCTCAAGCTGATAAGCATCGCTCTTTACAACACGACTTCAAAGTTGGGGATCAGGTGTATCTATCTACTAAGTTTATCAAATCACCTCAACTCTCTAAAAATCTTGCTCTCAAATTCATTGGCCCTTTTCCTATTGTTCATCGTGTCAATCCAGTTACTGTTAAATTAGAACTACCTCACAATTTGAAATGCTTGCACCCTGTTTTCCATTGCAGCTTGTTTAAGCCTGTGCACCACTCACCACATTGGCACCCTCAACCTCCTCCTCCTGCTCCAATTATGATTGACGGCTAGCAACACTTTGAAGTCAAGGACATCATTGATTCTCGCAAGATTCAAGGCACCCTGCAGTATCTGGTCTGATGGAAACACTTTCCTCATCCTGAATGGGTGTCTGCCCACCATGTTTCCACTCCTGATTTAATTAACCGTTTCCACCTTGCTTATCCTTTGAAGCCTGCTGTTTAATGTATTCTTCATTTTTTGGGGGGGCAGTATGTCATGTTCACTGATTCAATGTAGTTTATACATCGTGATGTTTCACATGCCATGGCACTGATGCACGTTTCTGTTTGGGAGGGAGCTGCTGTGAGACCTTGTACCAAGCTCTGTATATGAAATCAGTACAATGGAATGTGTTTGGGTTATGTTATCTGTTCAAGGACTTTTCCCGCAGACCATCAGAAACTGTTAGGAGCACCTGGGATTGTGAACTTGAGAAGATTCTATGGGGGGAGGGATTTCATTTGCACCGAGGGTTTTTAGTTTGAATTTGGTGCACTTTCATCATTCTCAGCTTTCTCTGTGATCCTGCATACTATTCTTTAATAAACCAGATATCTTTGAATTCACACTCATGAGTCTGATGGTGTTTTAGAATAGGCAACCATTACAACATGTTACACAGATCTAATCTCTCTGTCCTGGGAAATTCTGATCATTTTTATGTACAGTTGTTATCAGATCACCATGATTCAGGCTCCTTGAATGCAGCTAAATTTTGTTATACTGCCCGTAGAATTAGGCAGACTTTTACTATCCACCGATGAACCCACCACCAATTGTAATATTTTATCTTTTTTTTTACTTTATTTTTTTTTCTTTTTAATGTGTTTTTGTTTGGAATTCTGGTCAGTAAGCATAATAAAAATATTCATATTCATATTCATCTAATCTATCATAGCTCCTAGTTAGTGCTGGCCATTAACATGTAGCAGAAAAAGACATTCATATTTTGATTGCAAAATTATTTTCCTTGCTCTAAACCCTCAATGAATCATTCTAAAAGCTCGTCATGTTGAAAACAAGTTTTTTTTTTTTCTTATTTTAGCTGTTTTACTTTGTTTTATCTTCTTTTTTAACCTGAGTTGTTACTGATTTGAATTATGGGAGTCCCAGTGTAGCAGGATGTAAGAGAAGAAGGAAGTCAAATAAATAAATAAATAGATAATAATAATAAAAAAAATTACCAAGCAATCATCCAATTTGGCCCAGTAAAGCTCTTGTAGGAGGTTGTATTACCTCAACAGAAACTTGATGTAAACATCAAATTTGTTAGTGTCAATCCCTGAAGCTTAGATAGTATTAAAAGAAAAAAAAATAGTTGGGGTACAGGAAGAAAAGCCAGTGTGAGGACCAGGTTCTAATCCACCCTCAACTGTAGGAGTTCACTGGGTGACTTTGTGCCACCCACTCTTTCTTTCCCACCCGAAAGCCAGGGTGGTGTGGTGGTTAAGGTATTGAATAAGGAGTGGGGAGACCCAGCTTTAGTTCACCTCAGCAATGTAATCTCACTGGATTACCTTGGGGCATGCCATCTCTTTCAGCCCAACCAACCTCACAGTGTTGTTATTGTGGGAAAAATAGGAAGAGAGACCTCTATCTAGGCAGCCTTGAGCTCTTATTACCAAATAAGGGATATCAATGAAACAAATAAGAATTTCTTGCATCTGAGAACTCTTGAGAACTAGATGAAGGATTGCTTACATTTTCTACTGTTTCTTTCTGTTCAAATAGCTATGCTACGGGGTTATGGATTCCACTGATATTTTCAGCCAAAAAGAAAAATGAAAACTATCAAAAAAGTGTGCTGCAGGAGGCTTTGTTCTATGGAGAGTACATTATAGAGAGCAACCAGCTGTCATGATAGTGTTTGGAGGGAGAAGAACATTATGTTGCTCTACAAAGTAACCCATGATCAGTGGTGTGCTGGAGCAAACTCTCACCAGCTTGTGAGAACTGATTATTAATATTTCTGGAATTTTGTGAATCGGTTGAGGGCAGAGCTGAGCCACTATGCCTAGTTTGCAAATCAGCTGATCCATGGTTAGCAGCATGATGCAGCACTGGCAATGGAGCCAGCAGATCCAGTTCTTAAACATTTACCAGCACACCATTGCCTGTGATGAGTGGTCAGGCTCAATAAAGTAGGAAGCTCATTCCAACACAGCTCAACCATTGCTCTGAGAATCCCAGAGTGAAATCTGTGGTTGAAGTATGAAATTTAATCACTTGTAATATTGTACAACTTGGTTTCTATTCCTCCCATCTTATAACTAAAAATAGTAAAGAAGCTATAAGGTAAACGTAAAGGTTTCCCTTGACATTAAGTCCAGTCGTGTTCGACTCTAGGGGGCAGTGCTCATCTCTGTTTCAAAGCCAAAGAGCCGGCGTTTGTCCGTAGACACTTCCGTAGTCATGTGGCCGGCATGACTACACGGAATGCCGTTACCTGCCCGCCGAAGCGGTACCTATTAATCTACTCACTTTGCATGTTTTCGAACTGCTAGGTTGGCAGGAGCTGGGACTAGCAACGGGAGCTCACCCCGTCACGCGGATTCGAACCGCTGACCTTCCGATCGGCAAGCTCAGCAGCTCAGCGGTTTAACCCGCAGTGCCACCGCATCCCTAAAGAAGCTATAGTCTTGCTTTAGTATACAAAAAGTACCTTAAGAATAATTTTGGCATCTGGAATGGCCTCAAATGTCCTCAGTGACCATCTTTGTTTTAAAATATATTGGGTTACTTAGGTCCAGGGGTGAACTCTTGCTGGTGAATGCCAAAATACAATAGTTTTACCATCAGTTTGCCTGTAATCCTGACTTCTTTTATAGGCTCAGAGGAGCCCCTTACTCATCTAAATAAACTGAAATGTAATACGAAATCAACATTCACAAGTATTGGTACTTATTTACATTTTCATTCCTAGCCAACAGTAATATTTCTGCAGGGATGAAATAATTTTAAGTGAATAAGTGAAGCATCTTTTTCATGTTACATTTTTTTTTGCTGAAATATTTTGATAATTAGAGTTCTAAGGAGTGATTTCCCAAAATTATGGGCTCCATTACCATTTTATGCACATTTTAATTTACTTCTTGAATTAGTAGTCCACATTATTGTCATCAGTAAAAAAAATCATTGAGACACAAATACATAGAATTACAAACAGTAAAAGAGTTTGGATAAGCAAAACTATTGAAGCAATCCCAATAGTTTTATTGTCTTAATCAACTTAGTCAACTCATTTTATTACTCTTTTGAGGTGGGTGTTGTGAACACATGCTGGGGTGTTAGTTCACTGCTGCCAAATTAAAAATGTTAATTCTCATGCGTGAAATAACTGCATGGACTAATGACCAAATTGGTGCATATTTTTTAGCACTGTCACAGCAGGTGGTGGGACAATTAGACACTATGGTGTAATATTTTCTCAGAACCAGAAATTGATTTGTTATGAAATCAGTTTCTAAAAGCTGAGACTACGTAATAAATATGCATTGGAGAAGTCGTTTATAACACCTGCATACCATACCAAATCAAAGGAGCATATTCTTCACTATCCAAACATATTTTTGGAATTCTTTTCCCAGTAACCACATATTGTATGTGTGTGAGTGTGTTCATGTGCCTGTGCATCCGTGGACTTGTCTGTGTGTGTGTGTATGTATATGTGTGTGTGTATATGTGTGTGTGTATATGTATATATTGTGTCTGTGTGTATTTGTGTGTGCATGTGTGTGGATAGATAGATAGATAGACAGACAGACAGACAGACAGATAGACAGACAGATAGATAGATAGATGTCTTAAACTGAGGATTATGAAAACCAAATCCTGTACAACCTTCTAGGCTGGTGCCACTCATACAAAATCCAGTTGACTTGACTCAGCATTTTCTTTTAGAAAATCAACATGATCTGATTCAAACATTCAGATAAATGTGGGAGGAAAATATTAGTTTTCAGGTTTTAAATGAATAGCTTGAATCCAAAGATTAATTTGAACATTTTCACATTCCTACTCTATTCAGCAAGATGGCATAAAGTGATCTTCTGGTCTATAAATATGATCTTGATGTGGTCTTGATCTTTCAGCCAGGTTACCCTTCATATCCATGTGATTCATTCCTTGGGGTCACAAGTGGTTCCCATCCTGACAATTCTGATCAACTTCATCTTAGACTCAGGCTTTTTAGCAATATTATAACCAGGGCACATCACCATCTACAGGAGGTCTGACAGATCTCTTGATTCCTGATGGACAAGAAAGCCAAGCTGTTCATGGCCCAGTGGTGTCACACCTGGAGTATTGTAATAGCCTCTTGATGAGGTTCCTGTCTCCTCTCTTTCTCCTTTACTTCAGACCCAGAACATTGCAGTTGCTGTAAGTGCTGCATTTCCTCCAGGTTGCCATATTGCCATCTCACACAGAGACCTTCAATGGTTTCCTGTTAAGACAGGAGTGCAGATTAAGTTGTTGTTCATAGTATGCAGCACTATGCAGTGCACTGTGCTGTACATGGATTTCTTGTTGATCCTTTTATCTATACCCTGGTATCATACTTCTGGACTTTTTGACCGATAGTATTATTTATTTGGAATATTTCTCTTACACTTGACAGAAGATGAGGATACAGTATATTTCAGAAGGCCTCACAACATTAGAAGAGTCTAATATTAATGTGGAACACAGAGAACTAAAAATGTTAGGTGGTTAAGTATCTCTGAGTTGTGTTCTGCCCCTGGTGACTGTATAGACAAATGGTCACCATCTCAACTATCTCTGGGTAGTGTCATACTTCAAAAGTCAAATTTATACATGTCATAACAATCATAACCCAGTACCATGTGGTTCACGTAAGGAGATGACTGGGGGATCATTTGCCATAATATAACAGAAAAGGAAGCAATTAGAATCTAAATGTTTCTGCAAATATTTGATGGGAATGTTTGGGCTTTTATACAATACCCTCTGACCAACATAATATCATAATAACAGTAAACTGTGTTTAATGTTTCCTTTTCCAAGTTCACTTGCATAAATTCTTCTGCAACAGACATACAAAATTCTGCTATTCTCATTGATATTCTTTTTACTCCCCTCAAAGAAACTAAACAAACAAAAAACCATCCCAGCTCCTCCTTAGCTGATGAAGTCCTTTTTATTCCAATTGAACTTTACTTTGGATGAAGTGTTAGTTAGCTACAAAACTAGTTTGCTATCTGCACTGAGCTTTCTTCAGAACTTATATTAGCTATTTTGAAAAAAACTGGAATTTTACTTTTAGCTATCAATATTGTATAGAGATGCTGATCTACCAAGGTAGCCAGATAGTTTCCCTGCATAAAACTGCATAAAAATGGTGGGAAAACATTTTGCTTTTGCTCATAATCTTCATAAGGTCTTTATGCTACTTCTACTCAGGGCTCTGATCATAGATATAATATTTTAATACCCCTAATTTGGATGAAAACTTTATGTAATGGAATGTGATACCTAAACTTAGTAAATGTGTTTGCATGGATTCCCTTAACACCTTTAATACATCTAGTGTTACACCTGTTTAAGATCTATAGCATGAAGTCCAGTCCTCAGGAATAGCTTTATCTGCTCTTGACAAGATATTTTCCCATAAATGTGCTGTTGTAGACATGCAGCAGAAGTGTTCAGCAATGTACCATTTTTTCCCCTTCCATATAAATGCAAGGATGGATGCCTGAGGCAATGTCAATGCAGGTTCTTTGAACTTCAAAGACTCTGTGAACAGAATTTGCTCCATCCCGCCCCCCCCCCCCATCTGGAATTGGCCTATGCTTGGGGAGCAATTAAAATTAAATAGCTGCTGAACTGCTAAAAGTATAGATTGGCCGCTTTGGGCATAAGCTGACTCAAAAGTCCCCTGTCTAATCCTTACCTTCTTGTTGGTGAAGAAAGAAATCCAATAAAAACAGAATCAATTTTAAAATATTAAGTAGGAGAAAGTGCATAAGCCTCAAATACTAGAGGTTAGGCACTAAATGCCTTATGAAAGACAATGGCCATGTATCTGAAGATGGCTTTAGATTTTTTTGTACAGCCTTCATCCCTAGATGAATCTGAAACTGGCCTAAACTTCTCATTGATCAAATTAGTTCCTGGTATTTCTTTTCTCATTTAAGATCTCCTGTCTTTCATAGGAAGGAGACCATCAGCCTGTTTCTATTATTTTAGCATCAGAAGGAATTCCATGAAAAATTCCTATTGAATGTTGACACCTTCATTGAATTATTGGGCACTGAATGGATACAACTGGCAAAAAACATGAGATTTATTCTGGAATTTTTGCTGATATTGTTGTGAAAAGATAATGCCTCTCTCGAGTTGAAATTGACTTCTAGTAACTTTGGGGAATGTTAATAAATGAGTTTTGGCAACAGTGTGGAAGTAGGTTGCCATTGTCTTTTTCTGGGATTCCTCTCCCCTCAAACTTCTAGAATTTTTTGTTGTTTATTCATTTAGTCGCTTCCGACTCTTCGTGACTTCATCTACCAGCCCACGCCAGAGCTTCCTGTTGGTCGTCAACACCCCCAGGTCCCCCAGGGACAAGTCTGTCACCTCTAGAATACCATCCATCTACCTTGCCCTTGGTCGGCCCCTCTTCCTTTTGCCTTCCACTCTCCCTAGCATCAACATCTTCTCCAGGCTGTCCTGTCTTCTCATGATGTGGCCAAAGTATTTCAGTTTTGCCTTTAATATCATTCCCTCAAGTGAGCAGTCTGGCTTTATTTCCTGGAGGATGGACTGGTTTGCTCTTCTTGAGTCTAAGGCACTCTCAGAATTTTCCTCCAACACCACAGTTCAAAGGCATCTATCTTCCTTCTCTGAGCCTTCTTTATGGTCCACCTCTGGCAGCCATATGTCACTATGGGGAATACCATTGCTTTAACTATGCGGACCTTTGTTGTCAGTGTGATGTCTCTGCTCTTGACTATTTTATCGAGATTGGTCATTGCTCTTCTCCCAAGGATTAAGTGTCTTCTGATTTCCTGACTGCAGTCAGCATCTGCAGTAATCTTTGCACCTAGGAATACAAAGTCTTTCACTGCTTCTACATTTTCTCCCTCTATTTGCCAGTTATCAATCAAGCTGGTTGCCATAATCTTGGTTTTTTTGAGGTGTAGCTGCAAGCCAGCTTTTGCACTTTCTTACTTCACCTTCATCATAAGGCTCCTCAGTTCCTCTTCACTTTCAGCCATCAAAGTGGTATCATCTGCATATCTGAGATTGTTAATGTTTCTTCCAGAGATTTTAACTCCAGCCTTGGATTCCTCAAGGCCAGCTTGTCGCATGATGTGTTCTGCATACAAGTTGAATAGGTAGGGTGAGAGTATACAGCCCTGCCATACTCCTTTCCCAATCTTAAACCAGTCTGTTGTTCCGTGGTCTGTTCTTACTGTTGCTACTTGGTCGTTATACAGATTCTTCAGGAGGCATACAAGATGACTTGGTATCCCCATACCACTAAGAACTTGCCACAATTTGTTATGGTCCACACAGTCAAAGGCTTTAGAATAGTCAATAAAACAGAAATAGATGTTTTTCTGAAACTCCCTGGCTTTTTCCATTATCCAGCGGATATTGGCAATTTGGTCTCTAGTTCCTCTGCCTTTTCTAAACCCAGCTTGTACATCTGGCAATTCTCGCTCCATGAACTGCTGAATTCTACCTTGCAGGATTTTGAGCATTACCTTACTGGCATGTGAAATGAGTGCCACTGTTCGATAGTTTGAACATTCTTTAGTGTTTCCCTTTTTTGGTATGGGGATATAAGTTGATTTTTTTCCAGTCTGATGGCCATTCTTGTGTTTTCCAAATTTGCTGGCATATAGCATGCATTACCTTGACAGCATCATCTTGCAAGATTTTGAACAGTTCAGCTGGGATGCCGTCGTCTCCTGTTGCCTTGTTATTAGCAATGCTTCTTAAGGCCCACTCAACCTCACTCTTCAGGATGTCTGGCTCTAGCTCACTGACCACACCATCAAAGCTATCCCCGATATTGTTATCCTTCCTATACAGGTCTTCTGTATATTCTTGCCACCTTTTCTTGATCTCTTCTTCTTCTGTTAGATCCTTGCCATCTTTGTTTTTGATCATACCCATTTTTGCCTGGAATTTACCTCCAATATTTCCAATTTTCTGGAAGAGGTCTCTTGTCCTTCCTATTCTATTGTCTTCTTCCACTTCCGCGCATTGCTTGTTTAAAAATAATTCCTTATCTCTTCTGGCTAACCTCTGGAATTTTGCATTTAATTGGGCATATCTCCCCCTATCACTGTTGCCTTTTGCTTTCCTTCTTTCTTGGGCTACTTCTAGTGTCTCAGCAGACAGCCATGTTGCCTTCCTGGTTTTCTCTTTCTTTGGGATGTATTTTGTTGACACCTCCTGAACAATGCTGCGAACCTCTGTCCAGAGTTCTTCCGGGACCCTATCTACTAAGTCCAGTCCCTTAAATCGATTCTTCACCTCCACTGCATATTCCTTAGGAATATTAGTGAGCTCATATCTAGCTGATCTGTGGGTCTTCCCTAATCTCTTTAGTCTGATCCTAAATTGTGCAAGAAGTAGTTCGTGATCTGAACTACAGTCAGCTCCAGGTCTTGTTTTTACCGACTGTACAGATGTCTGCCACCTTTGGCTGCAAAGGATGTAGTCAATCTGATTTTGGTGTTTTCCATCTGGTGAAGTCCATGTATAAAGCCATCTCTTAGGTTGTTGGAAGAGAGTGTTTGTTATGCAGAGTGAATTGTCCTAGCAAAATTCTATCAGCCTATGTCCTACTTCATTTTTTTCTCCCAGGCCATGCTTACCTGTAATTCCAGGTGTCCTTTGACTGCCCACCTTAGCATTCCAGTCTCCTGTGATGAAAATAACATCTCTTTTAGGTCTGTTGTCCAGCAGGTGCTGCAGATCCTCATAGAACTGTTCTACTTCAGCTTCTTCAGCATTTGTGGTTGGGGCGTATATTTGGATCACTGTGATGTTAGATGGCTTGCCCTGAATTTGAATTGAGATCATTCTGTCATTTTTTGGATTGTATCCAAGCACTGCTTTAGCCACTTTACTATTAATTATGAAGGCTACTCCATTTCTTCTGTGGTCCTCTTGTCCACAGTAGTAGATCTGGTGGTCATTTGATGTGAAGTGGCCCATTCCAGTCTATTTCAGTTCACTGATGCCCAAAATGTCTATCTTTAATCTTGACATCTCACCAATAACCACATCCAATTTGCCCTGGCTCATGGATCTGACATTCCAGGTTCCAATGGTGTGTTGATCCTTAGAACATCGGATTCGCCGTTCACCACCAGCACCGTCGGCTGCTCGCCGTCCTTTCGGCTTTGAGCTAGCTGTGTCATCATCTCTGGGGCTAGTTGAACTCATCCTCTGTTCCTCCCCAGTAGCATTGTGACCATCTTCCAACCTGGGGGTCTCATCTTCCGATGGTATACCGACATATCTCTGGTTGTACTGATCCATTTAGTTTTCACGGCAAGAATACTGAGGTGGGTTGCCATTACCTTCCCCAGGGATCGCATTTAGTCTGACCTCTCTGTCATGACCTTCCCGTCTTGGGTGGCCCTTTATGGTTTAGCTCATGGCATCATTGAAGTGCTCAAGCTCCAGCACCACGACAAGGTAACAATCCTTTGCTGAAGAACTTCTAGACTACTTCCATGGAAATCCGGTCCAATACTAATCAGGTCTGATGTGTTTGTGTGTGTGTGTGTGTGTCTGTGTGTGGTGTGTGCAAACTAAAGTAGGTCCTGCCACTGGCTTGCATTCTATAGGCAAATTGAGGAGAAAAAAGAAGCATCTCTGTGAGATGGAGAATCCACCAACTAAACCACAGCATAAATAAGCATTCACTGGTTCTTTCTACCACTTCAGGTCTTCAGATTTCTACTTAAGGGTAGGGTAAAAATCTGAGCTATAATTCTGTACCATGGTCCCTTGGGGAGCTCATGTGGAAATTAACATTCAGGGAAGATATTTTTTCACTGGCAACCAAATCCTGCCAGTCTACTGGAAGGAACCTTATTTTGTCAGGTTATGTTGGGTTATGAACAAAAGTGTCCTGTTTCCCTTTCACCTTCCTATGGAGCCAGCTAATAAAGCTACAGGTAAAGCAAGCTCTTGGAGAAGAGATCATGAAAGTAGCTTGGCAGTGAAGTCTAACATTATCAAATAGCATATTCTCACATCCTTGAAGCTCATAATTATGCAGCTTTTCTTAAGAATCTGTTTTTTCTTACATATCACAAATACGGGTTTCTTAAACATGTGCAGATGCTGGAACATTTTAGAACTGAGCATTCTTCTGAGAGGCACTGAGAGGTTCCTGCCACTGTACCCAACTCAGGGACTTACCACTACTTGCTTCCTTTGCTTTTAACAAACCAAAAATAACATTTTCTCCTCTGTCTCTGTAGGGTGATGGTAGCTCCTGAGTATTACTTCACTGCATTGCTATTATTACTTCTTATCACGGTTATGCTTTTAAGAACAGAGAGAGTTTTAATTTTGATTGGCTTATTCAAGCTGGTGCATGTACTCAGCTGCTTATGGTCTTCAAGGACTTGTTTAGAAAACGGGTCAAACAGGATAGTCAAATCTGACCCTTGGACAGACACTCCTCTTTTACATCTTTTATGTTTCAGTGGAGCCATTTAGTGAACTCATCTCATCACAACCAATATTTCACAAGCAGGCATGACACAATCTTTTGTCCTATTTCAGGGTTCTACTACAGAATCAAATTTTCCAGCCTGCTACTTCAGTAGTTTCTGAAACATCTAACATCTACAATGGTTGATGAAGCCTTATTTTTTTTTTTAGTTTTGCCAAAGGACAATGCTTCAGTCCCTGTCCCACTCATGGAACTGATGGTTGCAAACAATGAATCTTGAGACCAATCTTCAGCATCATTAGTCTCTTTTCATCAAGACAAAAGGGAATGAGTGAAGGCAACCTTTCCATAAAATTCTGAAGGGGAGATAAAAGATTATTCTACTCAATCCAGATCTCCCTGGAACTTATCCTTCTTTAATCAAGGCAGAAGAGCCCTTACCCAGTGATGTCATTCTCAGTTTTATCTGTCATTATCCTGTTCACTGAACTCTATCCATTCTCACCATTGAATGATCCATACCATTGTGACAGTGATCAATCATCTCATTCTCTACCATATTGTAGAGTATTATCATCAGTTATCTGGCCAGCTAATAACATTCATACTGAGCCCAAAATCATATGCCCCTTAAATTCTTCTCCTGCATGGAACATTTTAATGAAGACGCTGCCTATACCTGAGTGCTAGGTGCTGAATGTAGATAAATACTCAATGAGTAATGTGCATTTTTTTTTTTTTTGGTCAAACTGTTAATTAAACCATATTAATCTGAAACTCTGATACTCTATCTTCAATTCTGAGAGTGTAGTAAAAAGCCACTTAGGCAGAAGTTATTCATATTACATAAAGAATAGGTTTTAAAAATATTATATTAAAAGAATTTCCCAGCATTTTTTTTTTATTTTATTTTTAATCTGCAGATCTTCACTCTAGCAAACAAGATGGGCACCAAATATTTACTTTCAGATTAATTTGCTTTTGGATTTAATCTCAAAGTGTCCATTCTAAATCCTTTAAAAGTTAAATGTAATTTAGGGTCTCTTACTGCTAGTGCAGCCAGCCTGCATTATAGGTCCATTATTTACTAACATGAGTAATAAGCAGGAAGGAAGGAAGGAAGGAAGGAAGGAAGGAAGGAAGGAAGGAAGGAAGGAAGGAAGGAAGGGAATCCAGAGCTCTAAAACTAACTTTTAAAGAAATGTTTCTCAACCTCAGCAAATTTAAGACATGTGAACTTCAACTACCAGAATTCCCCAGTAAGCATGCTGGCTGGGGAATTCTCGGGGTTGAAGTTCACACATCTTAAAGTTACTGAGGTTGAGAAGCACTGCTTTAAAGGATGAAAGTTCAGAGGAAACAAAATGTGATGGTAGAACTTCAGATTCAAACATTTATGGTTGGTTTAGGAGCTAACTGATGATGACGTTAGGCTTCCATCTGCATCAAAGTCACCACAAGCCTTTTCAGTTGGGATTAGAGACAAATAGGCCTGTCCACTTTAGTTACTATTTTTGTTTCTTTGTTTGCTTACCTTAAACCCATTTGATCAGATTTCCAGCTCAGTTTGCAAAATTCTAGGAAGTTGGTGCAAAAATAAATACCTTTTTCATTCATGCCTCTCTTAGGACATTGCATCTAGTATAATTTGTAGGTTTAAAAAATAAGGTAAAAACTCCCTTGAGTTGAGGTAGACTGAATTGGAATAATAGTACAGTTTTCTTGGCAACAGTATGGAAATAACTCGTTACCAACTTCTGGGATTCTACACCCCACTCCCTCCCCCCATTTACAGTCTAAACTGCAGCTTTTGAATTCCAACCAAGGGGTTACCAGAGCTGGCTCTGCTCAGCTTCTAAGTCCAGACAAAGCAGATGCACAGATTTGTCTGTTGTTGTTGTTGTTAAAAAAAATCCTTAAGGTATATATTTTATACCCATTCATTTGTATCACAAAATTAGAAGTGCAAATGTTTGAATTTCAGTTGATATACAGTACTGTGCAAAAGTCTTAGGCCACCATTAATTTTGTTGTTTAAGCAATGGTATAATGACCATATATATTTATTTCTCAGAGCCCAATCCTATGCATGTCTACTCAGAAGTAAGCCCCATTATACTTAATGGGTAGAGGTGTTTGTTTCTGGTGAGTAGGATAGGATTACACCTACTTCCTGCTGAATACAATGGATTTACAATCCTATCCACACTTACCTGGGAGTAAGCCCCATTGATAGAGGTGTTTGAAAATGGTGTTATTTACCTTACTCAGAAGTAAGCCCATTGTATTCAGCAGGAAGTAGGTGCCTAAGACTTTTGCACAGCGCTGTAGTTGTGCATTGGTTCAGAAGTGCAAACTGGGTAAAGTGAAAATTAGGCAATCTTACATTAAATATCATACCAAGCCATTTTCTCTTTAGAATTCCCTCTAAATTGGATATTTCCATCAACTTGTGGAGCTTCAATTAGTTCTGTAGATCAGCCGAGTTGGGGTAGAGGTCATTATACTTCATTCCTACTCTGCAGCATCTCATTCAGATAGATAGATAATATTCATTCTCTTGAAATCATTTATTCATTTCAAGTTCTAGCATTTTCTCTCTCCTTAAAATTATCAGTGTAAAGTTTATTTAAGAAAAAAAAGTAAAGCAGAGTTGCTGAAAATAACTTTCCAGAACATCAAAAATAATGTGTGATTGTTGGCATCAATTGTATTCTCAATTACAAGTAGAAAAGGCATTTCTTCCATGCTATGTCTTGTCCTATTTGTCTCTTTTTCGGAGCACATGCACTCTCTGATCTACTTGCAGAGATGAGTGAGTTTGAAAATAACATAATGGTGCCATCATAAAAAGTGCTGTTAATGGTAGTATAGTTGACATGCCATCTTCTTAGTAAGTGACCAATTAATTCCTAGCTGGTACTCCACTGAGTAGGAAGAAACTGCTTTTCTTTGGCATCACTTATTTTCTTCTATCAGTTTGGACTCTATGTATATTGAAAGATTCACTCGCAGAAATCACTGTGTTACTTCTGTCATTTTATTAATGTGTCAATTACTTTTGGGCTTTTACAATTCAGGGACTGTGCTGTAGTAACCCCCCCTGTATTTTGCCTGTACATCATCCTGTTGGACTATTGGTCTTTGTTCTTTTCTTCTTGAGTGTGCTGACAAATATTATATATTCACATCTCCATGTGCAGAGACTACAACTAACCTTGTTATCCACAAGACAATGATATCCCTCAAGAGAGGTTGAAGGAAGTCACTTAGCTAATGCTCATCCCTTATCTGTCTCGATGCCAGACTTGGGGATGGATACATGCTTGATTTTGCTCCCTTGTCAGCTATGTCAGGTTGTTTCTTGCTGGGCTATAATCCCCATGATGATGCTTTCATCATTTTCTGCTGATTATACTGCCTATGGAAACATGTTCTTACATTGCAGCTTCTGTTTCACGACAATCTTAATACCCCATCTATGTTTCACTGCTTGTATTGAATGAGTTTTCCTTTTATTCTTTGAATGGGATTGATACTAATTGGAAACTAACCTTAATGAGACTCTGACACACATCTCCTTTTATTTTTGATGAGTAATGTACTTTAGACTGGGATGAGCAGCAAAAAATGTTTCCTGCAACTTCATGCTGATTATGGAATTGTGAACAGGACATCATGTGCCTAGCATTACAGACTCAGATGCCAATATTCCAAGTCTGTTGTTGGCTGACAATCTTAGGGAGCAGGTATAAACTGAATCAGATGGACAAAGCCATTTGGTCAGAGAAGAAATTCATTTTCTTACCATTCTAGCCTAGTGTTTTCCAGAATCCCAGGCAGAGTTTAATCATCTGCAATCTTAGTCTTCTAGGGTAAATAATGTGTGAGTTTGATGCTCAAATCTTCACATGGGAATCATTGAGTCTACTACACCCTCCCTCCCCTCACTATCAAAGATTTACCTCTAGTTAACACATTCATGTAGATCCCTTGGTTTCTCTGTACTGTATATCCTTGACTAACAACTGACTGCTCAAGTCTTTCAATAATAAACAGTCCGTCACACCACTCAACCCCACCACAGCATTTTCCAGGTAAAGAAATGAAATTGCCATGTTGTATATTACATATTGTCTGTAAAAAATGAAAAACAAAACAAAAAACAGAAGCAGCAGAAAAAGCGTGGAATCTGAGAAATGCACTTTGCAGCCCCCTGATTTGATTTACTGCACTGAAAAGGTTCTTCTTCTGTTGCTGAATCTGCAACAGTGGTGTGATTTGATTGAAGCTTTGTCAAATCAAAGCACCCCTCAGAAACTTTGCACAGTTTTAAAAATCCCCTCTTATTTATTCACCCATTATTTTTCAAGTCACTCCAGTTGCATCTGATAAAAAGACAACACCTGCACCACCACTTTGCCTTACAATAATTCAATGCACAACTGACTTTTTTTGTCTCTTCATTAGGAGTCTTTTAAAGGGATAAGTTTAAATTCATTCTGTTATATATTTATGGCAGGCCACCTGGGATCATATAAGGAATGTAAATCTGGAAAAACAAAAATAGCATGCTGAGTTTTTAAATTAACCTTGTAGGAAGTGTTTTAGCTTTGGCTTATATCCTACAATTTGCTATAGCTCAGATGAAGGCTTTTGCAGATAAGTGTGAACTGCAAACATATGTGGCAATTATTTGAGAAGATAAAACTCAGATACTTAAGATTCTTACCACAGTTTAGGATTAGTTATATATCTAATTTCATAGCTGGAAGTATGTAAACAACATGGGACCTGCTTTGCTTTTATAAAGAAAATACTGAAATCATTGCAAGCATTATTGGGAAAGAAGCATTACAGAGAGAAAATTCTGTGTGATTGACAGGATTGTACATGATGTGTCTGCCTTATCCTCACCAATGAGCTGATATAGAAAATCTGGACCCCATAGCCACTTTTGTCACTATCTCCAACATGGGAAACATGGGGAAGACAATCCAAAACATGGTGCTATAGTATTTTCCTTAGGTACTGAACAAACTAAAATAAGAAATTCTGCCTGTTCGAGAATATTCTCAATATTCTCAGTGTGTGATGCTGATGCCCAGGGATAATGCAATATGAGTAAAACTATTACTAGAACACATTTCAGACAGCAGCTGAACACAGTTAAACTACGGGGTTGGTATTTTCAAAGGTGGTTTAGCAATTTATTTGGATTTTACTAATTGAAACAATCACAATGGTTTCTCCCAAAGGTAGTAGCTTTTCCAGAGCTACTCTACTCCCCTCTTTTGGGGGAGATGGGCAGTAATTAAATTTGAATAATAAATAAACTAAATAAATAATACTTATGCTGAAAGGATATACTATTTGAATTTTTGCCATCAGAAAATTGTTGTATTATTGATTCCACTATTGCTTTATTGAATAGATATACAGTATACATTTTCATTTTGACCCTATGCTGTTATAACAGCTAATGTACTTAGGAACTAATTGGACAATATTAATGAATGGGTCCTTCCCATTTTAAGTGTATTTTATATTAGCATGTACAGGATTATACTGGATGGTCTTTCACTACTTCTCAAAATATAGTTAACAGTTAAAACATATATGGTAAAAGAAAACTAAATTAGCAATTAAAATGTCCACAATAAACACAAAAATAATATGTTTATTATTTATTTATCGATTTATCAATCATCAATACAAAATTATAACATTTGTAACAATTTTACAATTGACATACAAGGTGACATTAAACTAGTCAAAGCCCTCCAGAATAACTCAATCTTCACCATTTTCTTGAAGATGTTATGTCTTCTTAGCAATGAGATTAAAAACTTTTAAGGACATGTTTATATAACCTTCCTTTCTTATTTTATGCATGCTTCAGAATGCCATCCTGAACTATAATCAGATCCTTGTGTTTTATGAAAATTACTCATGTTCAGGGCATATCAGTTGTGAAATGTTCTTGGTTAAAAAAAAAAAAAAATCCCATGAATTTTGTATATTTAATGCAAATGAATAATCAGTCTCTCAGATTATTTAGGAAGATTCCAGCTCTTTTACCAAACTGGATTCGGGCAAAGCTTCCCGTTATCAAACCATGAACTTTTCAGAGTTTCCTGCAAATAATTATGAAATGCATGAATAATATGGCCTGCTTTTGCTATTTTGGCCTGGCTACCTGCAGAATCATGTCTCTCCACTGGAGTCAGCTTGATCACTTTGATCATGTTGGGGTAAACAGCTGGTTGCCTCCCATTTTTGTGAAGTCAGGGATTCAAAGCTTTTCTGGAATTGGTATAGCCCTCTGAAATGGCCTCCCTGGGAAATTTGATTGGACACTATTTTAGTCAATGCCTGGAAGCAGCTGAGTTTTCCCAGAGGATATGTAGGGGTTGATACCAAATGCTATTTTGGGTTGTAAGTTTTATATTTTAGTTGTTGTTGTTGTTATTATTATTACACCTTGTTTTGTTACATGTGGTAAGTTGCCAAGAGTCCATTTATAATTGCAGAGTGATATAAATGTGATAGATACACAAATTAATAACTGCAGCTCTTCATAGACATATCTTATATGGCTTGATCTAATGTGGTATCTACCATCAAAGGTTTATGCTGTTATAGTGAATCTACTCAGTGAATTATAGAGTGTGACAAACTACTTTCATTCGCTTGTCCTCAATATCCTACTAATCAGTTGATTGGCTGCTTTTCTTGATTCAATGAGCAAAGTGGAAACATTTTCCTCTGTATAATCTTTTAATCATAATTTGATAAACCTTTGTGTCATGCAGCAGTCATAGCCATTCTTTTTATATTTTTTTTAAAAGGGGGTGCCTTTATATCATGCAATCTGGGTTCCTTTACTCTTCAGACTGATATATCTGGCATCTACTTATCATCTACTTATCTATCTATCTATCTAGTTTGATGGATGGTCATAATGGAACCCTACTGACTCATCAATGCTCAAAATATGGAGTAGGGAATGCATTGTTGAGCAGAAGGGGAAGATTAGTATATTATGGATGGCTACTAGGTTCTATGAAGAATATGACATATACTGTATATCCCCCCAAATTCTCCACTCCTTTGTACATGGATACATAAAGTGGATCTTCAATAGCATTCTCCCCCCACCCCCCGCCGCCTTCTTAATTTTTTTTAAGGTTGCAACAGATTTCTGAGTAACTCAGAATATTGGCAGAACATCTATGTGAACAGAAAGTTAAGAGTTGGAGAAAAGTTATGAAGAACACACAGTTGCCAATAGTTTCTTTTATAAGCATAGATAAATGTCAAGCTCTCTCTTTCAGCTTTCCTTCTCAAAGCTTGTTAAATGGGATGATTTGATAATGATCACTGGAAGATGCAGAGGAATCAGGTTGCACCTCTAGCATTCTATCTCTTCATTTACTGATGATATATCCAGCATGCATTCATGTTCTGTCATTTCTCAGTTTCATTACCATCATTGTTTCAGAAATATAAAATCCAGTATTTTAATAATCTAGGAGAGAAAGAATATCTGTTGCAAATACCATTGCCTGCCTGCCTTCCTGCCTGCCTGCCTTCCTCTTTTTCTCTTTCTTGTTTTTAAGCCATTATTTGTCATACTAGAATACATTGTTGTTATTTCAGCAATCATCTGTCACTTCAAAATCACTAAGAAGTAGCATCCCAGAGATTTGGAGCAGGACACAAATCTTTTGCTTCCTCCCTTCTGTTAAAATTGATAAGAAAATTGTGACAGTTTAGAGAAAAGTGATATAAAGCTCATCAGGATGAATAAAATATATAGCAGTGCTGCATATTTTGACCTATATGAAGCTTGATAAGGACATATACAGGGATCTAAAAGTGAAGTTGCAATAACATTACAATATCACTGGAAGGAGAAAAAGAGAAAACAAACTTTTCAGCAGTGACTTGTTTGTTTTTTTAAGGCATGTAAAAAACGGTAAAGATTAGTTGCAACAAGCCTTCAAAGAATGTGTTTGGGTACCTTAAAATTGTGCAGAGACATTCCAATCTATTTTGAGGGCTGCATCTGGAATTTTAGAAAGGGATTAATTCATTTTGAGTTGCTCAAGAGGTCATTCAGTGTTACTCAATCCCAAATACAGAACATGATTTGGAGCAAAAAAAAAATCAGAACTTCTTGGAAGGATCACTGAGAAACCTATCAAAATACAGATTGGGGCTGTATTTGTCTTTTCTGTTCTTTAATTAAGAAAGGGTATCACATTCTGATACCAACCTTCTTTTGTTCATATTTCCCCTACAGACACCTGACACTACTTAATTTCTCTGGATAAGCTTTATACAGAGGCACAACCTTGACTACAAGAAGACTAATGACCCCCACAAAATTGTTACCATTCTGGGAAGGTAAGGCCACAGGGACATCATGTTTGAATGATGATGAGTCTGGAGCAGCCCTGAAATACCAAAAGGGGGAAATTCTCCTTCACAGTTGCCTTTCCTCATCAATTTGACAGTTTCCGTTACAATCAAGTTAGAAATGAAAAAAAAATGGTAATGTTAAGTTTCCTTCAAGTTGAGTCAAATCCATAGATACACCATGGTCATATCCATGTAATATAAGTGCATTGTCATTGCATCTTCTATGACAGTTTTTCTTTTTTTTCCCCTTTCAATCTAGCTTAAAGACCTATGATTTCCTGGAGATCTCCTCTCTGCTGCTAATTGGATCTAACCCTGATTAGTTTCCAGTCCAGGCAAGGTTGTCCAGATGAGTCAAATTACAGACAGAAGATAGTAATTTCCCCCTTTCCTGCTAGGTTGTTTCTTCAAGAATATTCCAGGCACATGGGGTGGGGGATCCTCAATGTGGAGAAAGGAATCATACACTTATCTGAACATTTTGTTCAAACTACCATAGGGAGTCTTCATCTGTATTGGGGAAAAGGGAGAGGAAGAAGCATTGAACCTCAGTGTAACAATGTTTCAAATTATTTCAGTCTTTACTTAATCATCCATTCACTAGGCATTCTTCTTCCCAATCTTCAAGACCTTGATTAACCTCCCTACCAATTAAAAATGATGATGATGATGAGTAGATATCCAGAAACCTTTGATTCTTATTTTTAAATGACCATAGAACTCCTTCTGACTGTAATTACTGAAGATTTTATATTGCAAGATTATAACAGTTTTTAGACTGTCCCCCAAATGAACAAAATTATATCTAGTCACTATGTGGAATGAATCCCTACTGCTTTGCATCACAGCTATTCTCATTATGGCCTTTAGCCTCTGCTACCAAAGGTTATCCAGTAGAGGGGTATAAATAATCAGCCTGGAGATCTAATCTGGAGGTCTAATCTGAAAGTAACTCATAACTATTTTCAAATGAAATTGATTTTCTGAATCAGATCCCAAATCTCTTTGGATTGATTCAGATGATTTGTCCATCTATGCAAAGAGATTTCATATTCCAGACTGGGTCAGACTGAATTCACAACTGAATCCAAACTGATTTGACAATTCAACCTGATGGTCTTCATCTGCTCAATGATCTGCATTGAGGATTTGAATTAGAATAAGATCAACACGCTCATCCGTAAGATGACTCTAATTGTAATCGATCCTCCTGTGTGATCAAACTGATCTGACATGACCTTGACAATAGAAGCAGGCAAGATGCTGCAGTCCTTTCTATCATGCTGTGTGACATCCAAAATGATGTCCTGGGGAATGTGATGGAAGTCCATTGATTCAGAATTGTATTGTGATGTAATATAACACTGATTCAATGCTATGTTCCTTTCCTTATGTTCTTTTCGTCTTGAGTTTTCTCTCTTCTCTTGAGTTATGATAACTTAGAACTTACCTGATTCACATGCAGATTCACACACACACACAGAGAGAGGGAGTGAGGGAGTGAGGGAGAGATCTAGTTGGGATGATTTCCTACAGTACTTTATAAAAGGGGTAATATTCAACTGCTACAACTATACAGTATATTTACATTTTTCCAGATGGTGTATGATGTCCAAGAAAGCCAAACACAGAGAACTGTTCCATGAATCAAATATACTATACATACATTCACAATGATTTTTTTTTTTTAAAGAGTATCTTAGTTTTGTATGTTTAGAAAGAGGTTGTAATGGGCAATAGTTAAATAAGTGGTACCTTAGAAAGAATGAAATTCTCAGGCCATATGTTTTGACTCCATTGGGGCCATAGAAAACATCTATTTTCACCAGACTGTACAAGCAAAACAAAAAGAAGGTCAAGTTAACAGAACCATCACAGTCAAGAATATAATGTAAAACCCAGTGAGATTGTCATCAGTGCTTTGTTTGTTTTCTTATAGATCATGTTTATCTTTGCAAAACATGTGCAGGGCAACTATAAACATTGCCTCATTACATAAAAGCCACTGTCTCCTTTTTCTCCAGTTAACATTCAAAAATATTTGAATTTCACTTTTGATATCTGTCACTAAAATAAAACAAAACAACACACTGACAAAAATAATGAGATATTGACAACTTTGTTCTATTGCCCACAGTGCCACACTTTCTTTTCCTTTCTTTCAAAATTAAATGTAATGTCCAAAAGCTGAATTGGCAGGTTTGAATGCTATATCTTGAAAATTTATTTTAAGTTAGCCTCATGTCTTGATAGTTTTGATAGGCATGAACCTGAACAGTATTTTATGACCATCAACAGATATTATCAGTCATGAAGTGCTGGTCCATATTACAACACATTTAAATCAACTCTCATATGCTGATGAATATCAATTATAAAAGATTAAATATTAAAGTGCATCTAAAGACCCCTGAGTGGAATAAAATAGCCACTATTATTGACAAGTCCATGACCAAAAGTTACCACATGTCTATATCACAACTGGGCAAAGGATTCAAAAAGGGAAGTTTGCACAGCATATTGAAGAAATCCAGCCACTGCTTCCCAAACATTAAAGCAGATGCATCTTCTGGAACTTTGAGGATTCATATTTTGAAGGTAGTTCCTGGATACAGAAGCAACACTTCCATAAGGACTCCAAGTGAAGAGAAACTGCTTGGCATGTACATACATGCACAGAAAGCCATGGAAAGATTTGAAGCAGTTATTCTGACCCATCTGGAAGGTACATCCACTTTAATGTTTCACAGGAGTGGGTAGAACTTTACTCATGCCAATGTGGAGTGCAAAATCTTTCATTGTTTTGCCCTGATCTATACCTTCTATAGAAATTCCATGCCTTCAGTACATCCCTTGATTAAGCTTCAATTCCTGATCAAGATGTAAACATGCACATCTGTGAGCAGAAGATCATTTCCACCTTTGGATGGATACTTTTGGGTCCATTCCATCAACATCCAAGTTCATGGTTTGTATGCTAAAGGTTTCCATTGTACAGACAATCCTGTTTGACAGCACAGGAAGAAAGTTCAGTATAAATATTTGCAGAGGATAATTGGAAGTAGATTTCAGAAAAGAGGACTAAATTTGTGTTTTCACTGTTGTTGCTTTTATTTACTTACTTCACTTTGTATGCCACATCAGTTGTAAATGACTCCAAGAGGATTATACTTAGAGTTGACAGTAAAAAGTATTCAAACATATAACACAACAAACATAATGGTAATATTCTCTTATATCATACTATGCCAAGGAACAGCAAAACACACATCACTGTAACTCCCCCAGCCCAATATTCTGAAACGGTCAGGTCTTTATAGCTTTCCTAAACCCCATTTGGGTTGCTACCAGTTTAACTGAATGTATTTCAGAAGGAAATTGAATTATGAATAAATAATTTGGATACAAAAGTGGTTGGAGCAGCTTAAATGTACAAAATGTTATGAGTACAGATGGTGAGCAGGAGGGGGCCCTATCCGGGGGGGGGGGGACACATGTGTAGTTTAGAGGCTTTGAACTGTCATTCAAAGAAACTAAGAGCAGACCCACCTTGAGTCTGGGGGTTTATCTGTCTGGGTTTTCCCAAGCTCCTTCAGTTTGGTAGGATTTTCTGTCTACTATAGCAGTTTAATAAACACTAGAGACATTATCCTCATCTCAGCAAGTTCTTTGCTTAAGCCAGGACATCAATCCTACCAAAATGAAGGAGTATGGGAAAACCCAGACAGATAAACCCCCAAACTTGAGGTGGGTCTGTTCTGGGTTTCTTTGAATGACAGTTCAAAGCCTCTAAACTATGCATGCATTTCCCCCCCTGGATAGGGGCCGCCTCCTGCTCACCATCCATACTCATAACACAAAATTTGTAAATTTATGCAGACAGAATTATTATGTTCATCAAAAGGTGCCATAATTTTGATGAATACACACACACACACACACACACACACACACTGTATGTGTGTGTGTGTGTGTGTACTTATACATGATATAGTATATATCATAATATAAACTACTGCACTCCTGTATTGATTTATTTCAAGCAAACTTCATCCACTTTTAATTCATTTTAATCTAATGTTTGAAGAAATTTTGAAGAAAGTAAAAACCATAAAAGGAAATAAAGACAAAAAAGAAAAAATAGTAAATAGTGAAAAAAGAAAATAGAAAAAGAAGTAGAAAAAGAAAAGAAAAAGGAAAATTATACAGAAGCGGCTTCTGATCTTCTTGACAGCCGTTATATTTCTATTTTGCCCTCTCTCTCTATAAAGTTACAACTTAATTTCCTTTTTTCCAAAAGCTACCCTTTGTAATCTTCAATCCCATAAATCACAAGTTTATTTTTCTCTTTTTTCAGCAAAAAGTTCATAAGGGGTTTCCAATTACTGATAAATGTAGTTGTTGCTCTTTCCCTAATCATTCATAATTAGAACAGGAACTATCAAGGAGACAAACAATCAAACAGACAAGCAATCATGTTGAAAACAGTACCCTAATCATGGAACTACCAAGGAGAAAACCACACCCCCACCAATATTGGCAGGGCAAGCAACTGTATATTAACAGGGAGCAAAGCCCACACTCACTCGCACTGATGATGTTACCTAGTCGGGTAATGAAAGGTCTGCAAGTAAACAACCAAACTCAGACAGCACGAAGGACTCCATGAGTTGGAAATATTCCCAAATTTTCAAATGTCTTTTTTTTTTCTTTGTAGGAGCCATTAATCTTCTAACAGAGGTCACGGCTTACAAAAGTAAGAACCATTATCTTTGATTTAGAATATTTGATGACAGCTCTTCTCTTTCTAGAATATTAGGCAAGGGTTCAAAGCCTCCACTTTAAACTTTACTTGTATTGTGAATTGGAAGGCTGAATTATCAGTGTATATAAGGGGTGAAATAAGTTTATTTGGATATTTGCTTTGGAAATTGATACTCTATTTTTGTAAAAAAATATGGAAATATTGAAAAGAAGGGAGGCCAGGATGAAACTTGCTTACCCCCTTTTTGAATACAAATGGTGGCAGTACCACATCTCCCTGGCATTGAAATATTGTTGTGTAACCTGATAATTCGAAGTAGTTGCTGAGGATCAGTAGAAGATGCAGAGAATTGTGCCCTAATTTCTAGGCATAAGGAAATGCCATCTTTAGATCAATAAAAGTTGATGAAGAATACCATGAGGTCAACTGAAGCACCTTTCAGTTTTGTGGTGCAAAATTTGTGGTCTAGGTTGCCCGTCCCACCCCAGACCCAGTTTGCTCATCAGCTAATGCATTTTTCCTCGCCAGGTTTCCAGTATAGATGTCTGATATACAATTTATTGAGTTTACTTAGAAAACTAATTGGCAGAAATTTGCTGGATCAGTTCTGTTTCCTTTTTTTTATAAATTGGCACTATAATTGACTGACTTCAATCCTTGGGGATATGTAGGGAGTGATCAATATGAGTAAATAAAGATGGCACTATTAGAAACCATAAATCAGAATTTAACTTCAGCCAGAATCAAGTCTACCTCAGTTGCTTTACTGTTTTCTAATTTTGGAAGTTTGAAGGAATCAGAAGGGAATAATGGAGACCAATCTGGAATTTTTGACTTCACTTAAGAGAGATCAAATCACATAAGTCATCACTTAATAAAATATGAAAATGTTCACCTCATACTTATAGAGGTATTTTTCTGTGTCCAACCCAGATGTAACTATTTGAAGACAGCAGCAATGAAACACCTAAATGTAACAGTTTTTGCTCCTTCATTTTCTGACCAAATAAGTTAATTGGGCAGAATTGGGTGTCCTGGTTTTTTCCCTCCCTTTTCAGCAAGACTTTTCATATTTCAAATAAATATCCTAAGAGGGAGAGACAATTATTATCTTCGTAGGTGTTATATATTTTAATTAGATTGATATTGGCATCGACACCACTTCTACAGATGGATAAATCAAATCTAGTGATCATTTAAGCCACCCATCACCCTTTCCTATAATGAATTCCTCATTGTTGATCAAATCAGACCATCCAGCATCAAAGATGGTTTAGCCCTAGAAGTGGAAGGCCCCAAAACCCAAAGACACTCAGTCTTGCCAGGGTTTTGCTGAAGCCTGTTGTTCCCTATCCAGACCCTCATAGCCTCCAGGCGCCAGGAGAAGAAGTCCACAGCACTGCTTAATTTGCTAGGGGCAGTGAGGTATAATTGGGTATCATCAGTGTACTGATGATACCTCACCCCATGGTGATGGATGAGCTCACCCAGGAACCTCATGTAGATGTTGAATAGGAGCAGAGAGAACACCAAACCCTGCAGCATCCACACAGTAGGGGCTGAGTGTGGGATCTCTCTTCCCCATCACCACTAACTGAGTTCAGCCCCAAAGAAAGGATGCAAACCAGCACAACACAGCTACCCACCCCCAATCCTTGAGCCAATCTATAAAAATACCATGGTATTAATACTATGGTCAAGTAGGACAAGGATGGATGCAGAACCCCCATCCTGCCCTCACCAGAGATCATCCATAAGTGTGACCAATGCTGTTTCTGTCCCATACACAGGCCTGAATCCTGACTGAAAGGCACCAGATAATCTGTTTCTTCCTCTGCAGCTGCTACATATCCACCTTCTCAACCACCTTTCCCAAAAAAGGAAGGTTAGATACTGGATTAAAGTAGTCCAGTATGGTGGGGGTCCAGGGATGGCTTCTTGAGGAGGGGGTGAACCAAGGCCTCCTTAAGAGGCAAAGGAACAACCCCCTCCCTCCAGGAAGAATTCACTACTGCTAGAACCCACTCAGGCCAGGAGGGACATGGATCTAAAGAGCAGGTGGCCAAGCTCACAGCCATAAGGACCCTGTCTACTTCCTCAGGCCCAATAGGTCCAAACTCTTCCCAGATAACAGGGCAAGGCTTTTCCCCAGGCATCTCCCTCAGACCTGCAAGAAGGCCAATATCTAGCTGCAAGTGAAGTCAAGGGACTTTGTCCAACAGATGCTGAGCAAATTCTTTTGCATAAGCCTGCAAAGGGATCTCTGAGACCCCTCTAGTCAATAGGGCACATGTCACTAGAAACAGGGCTGCAGGATGGCTATCCACAGATGCAATAAGGGCAGAGAAATACTATCACTTCACCACCCTTATCACCACAAGGTACGCCTTGATAGTGGCTCTAACCCATGTCCTGTTGAGTTCATCCCTAGTTGAATGCCAGCAATGCTCTAGTCATTATTCACCTCTCTCAACTCCTCCATAAACTACAGGAAGTGACAAGAGGGGGGAGGTTGCAGAGATGCAATCTGATCCAAAGCCTTGGCCACCATCTTATTCCAAGTGACAACCAAGGCTTCAGATGAACTGTGCAAATGCATGGATGTAGAAGAAACTTTACTACTGATATTCAAGATGGGATAAACTGTTAATTCAAAGAATCACTATTAAAGGAAATATGAAAGATTTCATCTTTTGGGCCAATTCTAAGATTTTGGGTCAAGTCCAGCAGTAAAATCAGAATGTGTCATTATCAAATCCAATATATAATCCTAAAATTCATTCCAGTTATTTTCCTTTTTTTTTTTTTTGGTGGGGGCACTCAGTAATTGTTGAGGAGGGAGGTAAGATATGCAGTACACACACACACACACACACACTGTATATGATATAAAACCAAGTCTCTACATTCTCAGATTTCTAATAGAAGGGAATATATCAGATTTCTCATATTTCTTTTAGGTGGGTAATCCTAAAGCTGCCTATTAAACTCACTTCCACTTGTCTTCCAGGAAATCAGTGAGATTCTGATCCCTTGGCAATCACTTACCTGCAATTACAGTATTACAGGATGTTCTTCTAGTAGATGGATTAGGCAGGTGGATGCTATTCCATTATACCATTAGTTACTTGGGCTTTGGCCTAACCTTTGGCGATTTTATCACCTCCCCTGTGGCTTAGCACCAAATATTTGGGAGGCCTCTGGTTTTGCACACTCTTCTTTTGCTGAGCGATATTCAACTCCAAACTGAAATCTTTTTGAGTTATTCTCCAGTTTAAGATCTTCTGAACTATTGATTGTGTTTTATGATGAGTCAATCTGTTTTTCCGTCTCTCCTCTGGTAACAGAATAATAGATGGTTGGGTGTGAAATCGGTGATCAACGGGTTCAGACAATGCTTCCTCTGGCAGGTCACAAGGAGAAGCTGCTTTTTCTACCTGCTTGTAACTGTTTCTCACTTGAGAGTTGGAATGCAGCAAGATTTTGAGGGGAGCAGCAACTGTGTGTAGCAGTGTTCAGAATTGTTTTAAAGCTTTCAGTCTACAAAGAATTTCTGATTGTTACTTTCAGTAACAGATGAAAAGAGTTCCTTAACATATGTACCTTCTTCAAGAAAATCTTTAATCAGAGGTAATTTTACGAACTCTTTAGAGCTCTTCTTTCTTCTTCTCCTCAAAGTCACATTATGACTCTCTGCTGTTATGCTAGATGTTTCTCTTTTTTGTGAATAGGTAGGATTTGCTAGATCTTTCAATTTCCTTTCTTCTGAGAACAACCTTAGAGCTCACCATGGAAGGAAAAGTTGAGTAAAAAAAGTTTGGTAAAAGTCAGAGATATATAAATATTCCCCTGACTTAATTTTTCTCATAATTATTTGCTCCTAGCAGCACTGAAGTTTGCAGAGCCACCAACACCACAAAGTTCTGCAGTTAAAGACAGGATCTTCTTCTTCTTTTATTTAACTGTAATAGAATTTATTGAAGCCATTAGTGGACAGCTAGGATCACTGAATGGAGCAGAGCTTAACACTGGGGAGAAGCTGCACACAGAAAAAATACTATCTTAAATAGCTTTAATGAGCACATTACAGAAATTCAGGTTATTGATCTTACAGACTCAGCCCTCCCAAGAATAAAAAAATCACATGCTTAGACAAAGTAGGTTTAAAAGTAAAAAGAGCCTTATAAAATAAAACTGATTTTATTCTTGGTTCAGTTACTTCCATCTTTGGTGGAAAAATGAAGATTCTTTGTTTCTTCTGTTCCCTAAACTTACTGAACTCTTCACCCTCATAGCTGCTAAGAGCTGCATGGAGATAGGGGAAGAATTCTTCCCTAGGCCCAAGCATGTGGCCATAATGGAGGGAGAGAAAGCAGCATGCTTGCTGCCTCCTCAGTTGGTAGAAGAAGGAGGAAGAGAAAAAGGAAGTCAGAGTGGCAACAAACATGGAGCTTCCTCAACAGCACGGAGAGTCCCATCATGGTACAAACTCATTTACATACTAATTGAGGTATGCTGATTTGTTAAAATCTCCAACATTTATGCCATTTTTTATTTTTATTTTTTTGTTTTGTTTTGTGCTGTTTTTGTTTTTGTCAATAATTGAAGATGGGATAAAAATATGTTTAGTGAATATTCTTACCAATTAATTCTGCTTTCTGAAGAGTATTGTATAAGCAGTGTTCCTCCTGCTGCATTCCAGCCTCTGAATTTCCAACCAGAATTATATTGGAAAAGAGTTAAATTAATGAGTATTGGGAATCTGGACAGTTCCAAAGGAACTATTGCTTTCAGATCATCCCTAGCTAGGAAATGTGGGCCCTGTAGGCTGTGGAAATGATTACAGACATTTCCATATTCGGGGAGGCCAGGCATTGGAGCTTCTCAATAAATGTAGAATGATAAGCTAAGAAACACGAGAATAACATTTTGTTATGGTCTCGCTTACCCAGATAGGTCCCCCCCCTCCCTTATCATCTATTCTACCTGGTTGCAGGATGATTAGGGCTCAGAGAGAATGATGGGCTCAAGGTCATCCAGTTCAGCTGGCTTCTGGGTGTAAGAGTAGACTAGAAACTTGAGTTTCCCTGTTCTTAGTTCTTAGCTGTCCCTGTTCTAATCTATCTCGCTATCACTATCTCTACCTTTACCTCTACCTCTACCTCTATGTGAAAGGTCCCTGTGCAAGCATCAAGTCATGTCTGACCCTTTGCAGGGACACCACTTTCATAACATTTTCTTGGCAGACTATAGCTGGGTGGTTTGCCATTGCTTTCCCCAGTCATCACCTTCCCCAGCAATCTGGGTGCTCATTTTACCAACCTTGGAAGGATGGAAGGTTGAGTCAACCTGAGCCGGCTACCAGAGAATCCAGCTTCAGCTGGGATTGAACTTGGGTTGTGGGGAGGGTTTCAGTTGCAATACTGCCACCTACCACTCTGAGCCACATGAGGCTCTATCTAAACCTATACCTATACCTATCTACTGTATATCTATATCTATATCTATTTATATCATCTATATCATCTATATCTATATCTATTTATATCATCTATATCATCTATATCTATATCTATATTTATCATCTATATCTATATCTATATTTAAGATATCTTGTTTTTATTGTAGATGGTATTTTAATCTCTTTTTAGCTTTACTGTAAACAGCCCAGAGTCCCTATTTCGAGGGAGATGGGCAGTGACAAAATTTGATAAATAAACAAACAAACAAACAAACAAACATCTGAAACATTATACCACACTATCTCTCCTTGGCCAAACAGGTATTGCTTTGATAAAGTTAAGGTATGGATGAAAATTAAGTAATCAGATGGAACACCAACACCTTTAGGGTGTGTGTGTGTGTGTGTGTGTTTGGTCTACTGTTCAGGTGGTAACCATTTTTGTTGATGTTATTGTTTAGAACTAATGCTAATGTCATATTTATAAACCATGTGTGGTTTTATTAGTGTTGTGCTGTTACTAGAGGAAAGGTTGGAGCAGGAAAGCAAGGAGGAAGAGAATTTTATGGAAATTAAAGTGGTGATACAAACTTCTTAGACATCTATGGGGTCAGATTAGTCTCACCTTGATGTGGTAGAAGACAGTCTGTTGAACATAGTAGGCTTCAATTCATGCATAGGATAGACTAGTCATGCATATGATACCTATTAGTTACAAATGAAGTCTTTTGATCATCTCTAAAAACTTGGAGACTAGATTGTTCTCCTCTGCACTAAAACAAAATCACCTCCTATGTAAATTTTGGAATAGAAATTCCCAGTCCCTCATGTCTCCTTTATTTTCCCCCTTTCTTCTTCTCTGCTCTGTGCTTAAGTGGATCTATTCTGATTAAACAGTCCTCTTGAGAGTTGAAAGTAGATTGCAACTGTTGGTTTATTCTGTAGGTTTATTCTCATGCATGCAGAAAGAGAGAGGGGGAAAAATAGATTTCATAAGTATGTGTTGCAATAAGAGGGAGATGACAACCATATTCATTGTTCCTATCACTTTATGAATAATAAAGAGAAACCTGAATTACCTTTTCTGCCCAGACCATCTGTGTGAAAATATTGTCTCACTGGTAGAGTTATTTTTCAACGGTAAGAGCTACTTACAATTATTTTTTTATAATTATTGATAATTATTCTACTTGATGTGAAATTCCATTAAATCAGACTGTTTCAGTTTGGAATACTTGAGGAATTTGATCTTTGAGAATTATTGCACTAACTGATGTTTAATTTCTGGAATAAAATGTAGATTAGACTACAGTGATACATCACTCTTCACACAGCACTGAATACTGTGAAAGCAATAGAATCTTTCTATTGTTTAAGAAAGATTATATTTCTTAAATGTTTAAGAAAACATTTACAAATGTATATTCCAAAGCTACATTCAGGTAAACATGACAATACTGAGGAAAATCTATTTAATTTAACATTTGAAAGAAGTTTTAAGAAGGATTTTTTTTAAAAAAAAAATCAAATTAGGTTGAAAAATCAATGGGACAAACAAAATTAAAAAATAAAAACAAAAGGAGACATCTTTGAGTCACTCACACACCAGGATAAATTAACAGAATTTACTAATTAACTAGATAATTATAATTACACTTTGCTGGTCAGCTGAAATCTTTTCTTTGTGGCAAAAGGGAGGTGGTGTCATGTTCACTGTTGCGGTGTTTATGCATCGTAACGGTTTACTTGCCAAGGTGCTGATACGTGTACTGGCTGGGAGGGGGCTGCTGAGTGCCTTGTACTCAAGATGTGCTGGACTGTGCCAGGGAGGAATGTGTTTGGGCTCTCTCTTAAATGTCAAGGTCTTTTTACCCGTTGATCAGCAGAGCTCGTTAGGAGCACCTGGGAATGTGGGACTGTACTGTATGTGAGGGAGGGGGTGGGCTGGTGTTTGAAACGATGGTATTTAGTTTGAGTTTAGGTGCACTTTTCTCATTCTCAGCTTTTTACCTGTTTGCACTCTCTTCTAAATAAACCCAGAACCTGAATTGTGATTTTGAGTCTGAGAGTTTTATTTGGATAAAGGCAATCATCACATAAAGCTGAGAATCATTATTTTAAACTAGCCTCGCTCTCTTTACCGGGAAATTGCCTTGTGAAAGGGGAACTAGCGATGGCAGAAGGGGGAAAAGATCCTACGGAGTTCGAGGAGGAAGCAGGACAACTTCCAGAGTCGACGTTCTCGAGCAGGGATCCGAGCCCCATCCCAACCCACCCTACACTCCAGTCGGGGGACTCCAACTCTACGACAGGATCAAAGAAACCCCCGGCGGACAATGTGATGGGACAAGAACAATTTTTGTGGGATGCCCTGATGGACCCCCGGCCCGGCACATCGCGCTCCACCTGGAAGCTTCGCTGGCCAGACACTCCGAGAGCAGCGCAACCAGATGTGTCAGGGAGCCCGCTACCTGCGGGGCCGGGGCTGGAGGACTCTGCCACACCAGATAGAATCAGGGTCCTTGAATCCAAAATTGAATCCATGGAGCATGTCTTGCGCTCCATGTCAGCTGCCTTTAGTGACCTGGTGAAATTTGTCCGAGGTCCGGGAGCAAGCGGCCCGCCTAGCCTCCCGCCTTCACCGTCGCATACGGCTGACAGGAGAAGCCAACTACGAGACTTTCCATCAGGTCCGTGAGGGTCCACTCCTGTTGGGGGCACCCCTAGTCGTCCATCCACTGGGGCCCCACAACTCGCAGACACTCCCCGGGATTTCCCGGTGAAGTTTGATGGTGACCCTGCTAACCTCTCGTTCTTTCTCACCAATGCCGCCAGTTACATGAGACGCCATGGCCACCTTTTTCCTTCAGAAGAAGAAAAGATCTCGACGGTGGCCACGAAATTGAAAGGCAGGGCGGCTGACTGGTATGTCCAGCTGGCAGAGATTGAAGCGCCAGGCCTGGCCACCTTTGATGCTTTCTTGGCTGCGCTGAAGTGCTATTTTGAAGATCCCTTGGCTAAAGAAAGGGCTAAGGATGCTCTTAAGGAGCTAGTCCAAGGGCAGAAGCCTGTGGCTGATTATGCTCTTGAGTTCAAGGTTTTGGCAGGTAAAGTTCCTGAGTGGTCTGAGGCCACCTTGATTGATCACTTTAAGGATGGCCTCAATCGCGAAGTCCTGTGCTGGGCGCTTGGGCGAGATGATCCGAACTCTTTACATGACTGGATCTGCCTCGCTGGTAAAGCTGAACATGCCCAGCACACCTTTATGATGGCCACCAAAGAAGTCAAGCCTGCTGCCGCTGCCCGAGCACCCTTTCTACCATCGACCTCGAGATGGGACACAGAGAAACAATGTCGTTTTGTCTGGGGACAGTGCATCACGTGTGGAAAACAGGGTCACCACACCATCGACTGCCCTAAGGCTAAGGCACCAGATCGCCCGTCCAAGGTACCGCAAAAGCCGACTAAAAACCCCTCAACCCTTCTCGCAGATTGACGGCGGCAATGGCTGCTACTGATGACGAGGATGTCTACACTCCAGGAGACAATTTAACGGCCCTCAACCAGCCGGCAGAAAATGCTTTCCACCTGCCTTAACCGGCACCACGGGGCAGGTGGTAGAATCCGGGCGCAACTCTGAGCTGGTGAGTGCTGATTGCCCTATCCTCGCAGTCAAAATTGAATTGGGATTTCAATCCAAATCCGTCGAGGTCTGGGCTCTACTGGACCAGGGCTGTTCCAGATGTTGGATCCATCCTGACTTAGTCAAGGCATTGGATTTGCCTTGCTTCCCTCTTCCCAAGCCGCTGCTTTTTCAGCAGCTTGATGGCTCCATGGTGGGGGGGGAGGGCTGCCACACAATTTACTGGGGAGGTCGCTTTGCGTATGGGCTCTCATTTCGAACTCCTCCACTTCATTGTAACACCGGTGGGGAATCCTTTAGTTGTGTTAGGGATTCCATGGTTCACCACTCATAATCCTTACATAAATTGGCGGTCCTGCTCTATTACCTTTGAGGATGGCTTCTATCAAGCTCCTCTTTTGGGACATTCCATGCCTTTGACGGTGGGTTGGGCAGAAATTGTGGAATCTGTAGCTGCTCCGTCCTCCTTAGAGGGTCTGCCACCTATGTACTCAGACTTTGCTGATGTTTTTGGGGAGGAGGAGGCTGACCAATTGCCCCCCCCATCGTAAAACAGACTGTTCTATTGAGCTCCTTCCTGATGTTCCTTTACCAAAGCCGAAGATTTACCCTATGACTAAAAAGGAGCTTGCCGCCTTGCGGGAGTTCATTGATAAAAACTTGGCTTGCGGTTTCATTGAACCGGCGAATTCGCCTGTTGGAGCCCCTGTTTTGTTCCGGGAGAAGAAGGATGGCACCCTCAGACTTTGCACGGACTACTGCAGGTTAAATTCCACCTCCCTTTCCAACAAGTACCCTCTGCTTCTCGTCAAAGACATGCTCGCACATCTGTCCACCGGCAGAGTTTTTTCAAAGTTGGACCTCTGCGAAGCTTATTATCGCATTCGCATTCGGGAGGGGGATGAATGGAAAACAGCTTTCAATTGCCCATTGGGTTCTTTCCAGTTCAGTACCCAACTGGCTGCCACCATATTTAGTTAGTTAATTAGTCCAGAAAAGTTTCAGCATGGGAAACATGGAAATGGTAAAATGCTTTTGTCCAAGAAATTGAGGAAATTGAAATGACAGGTGCCAGGAGACGACACTTTAGAGAGTATGCTAGGAACAAACCAAGGGGAAAAAAAAGAGGATGAAGGGAAGCTATTAGGATTTCAGCCTTGAAAATATGGAAGGAGCTGAATCATTCAACACATAGTATGGACATTTTGCTTACAACTACAAAAACTAAAGGCCCTATTGGGGAAAATAACTTAAAATGTATACTGTATGATAAAAACTGTAACAGAGATCATATAGGCAGATCATAGCTAGGCAAGTCAGTCGGTAGGTAGGTAGATAGATAGATTTTTTGACTGATTGATTATGTGTCATCAAGTTGTTTTGGCCTTCTAGTGACCACATAGATAGACTTTCTCCATGAGGAAAAGAGGGAGGGAGGGAGGGAGGGAGGGAGATATTATAGAGTTACAGTTATGGTTAGCATATAAGCTCCTGGTAGAAGGTCTCATTATTCCATGCGCTCATAGAGCATTGTCTAAATTCATCATGAGTTATTCATACTAAAGATGCAGCAGATAATAATGCCCAGTACACCATAATGTTATTTGATGAATACGTCATCTTGATGCATAACATTTTGCTGTTTAAAAAGTTACTGAAGACAATTCTCATCTCCCATCTATCTGCAGAAATTGATTCACCCTCAAAATGCACCCATCAAAGTGCCAAATAAACAAAAGTACCAAGGATCTACAAAGTCCTTCACTAACTCTGGGGTAGATAAAAACTGTATTTTCCCCTCAGGTGGGCAGTCTAATATATGTCCAAGTTTAAAAAGCATAACAGAAATGGAAGTACGTATGTGGCCTTCCAAGGACATTAATCCAATCCTAGTTATGAGTTATGAGTCATTAGAAGGTCCCTTATCAATATCTTCTCAAACTAACTTTGACAAGAGAAGAAGACTACAAAAATAAATAGTATCAGCATGTTTCCTAAATGTCCTTCAAGCACACCATTTCTAGTCTTTCAAATGCAACATTAATGTAATTCCCAGAATTGGGCCACACATTTGAAAGAATTTCTAAACAGGATAGATAATACTTCATATTGTACAATGCAGAGCTAGGCCAGAGAGTAAATAGATCCTATGAAAATATGTCTCTTACCACAATAAAAACAATTCTATAATTTAGCAGAGTTGTTCTACTTGTTAATTTTTCATTATCTACTGCTTGGCTGTTCTGATTGTAACTCTCTCAGGAATCCAGTGAGGCAGAGAGTTAGTTATTGAAGTCTGCATGACAAAGGTTTATAACATGTGTATCACCAAAACAGCTGTTCACCACTTCTTTCTTTAATATTTATTTTGGAAAGAAAAGTTCTTGTCTCATTACAGTCTCTTTCCAATGACATAATGCAACATGGGAAAGAAGAAATGAAGTACCCAAGACTGTATTTCACGGAACAGTATCTGCATACATAATCTGTAGAATAAAGAACTGCTAAATACTTTCTGATAATTTTACACAGCTGTACAAAAGAGGAGTTGAGGGACTATAAAAATATGTCCATTGTCATTATCACATAATTTTACATATCATGTTTGTGTGTGTGTGTTGGGAAGGGGGGTCACCCACAAACATTGGAAAAATCACTTTCATTGTCTTTTGCACTTTTGTGTGTGAAAGGTGAAAGGCCCCCTGTGCAAGCACCGAGTCATGTCTGACCCTTTGGGGGAATGCTGCTTTTGTGACATTTTTCTTGGCAGACTATAGAGCAGGGTGGTTTGCCATTGCCTTCCTCAGTCATCACCTTCCCCAGCAAGCTGGGTACTAATTTTACCAACCTCGGAAGGATGGAAGGCTGAGTCGACCTGAGCCAGCTATCTGAGAGACAACCCAGCTCAGGGTGGTAAACATACCTAATACACCTTCCTCCTCTCATTTCCCCCACAACAACAACCCTTTGAGGTGAGATGGGCTGAGAGAGAGGGACTGGCCCAAGGTCACCCAGCCTGTCCTAACAGTCAGGAACCATGCTGAGATGAGGAGTAGGTCTCTAGTGTTTATTACTGCTATATAAGACAGAAAACCCTAACAAACTGAAGAAGCGTGGGAAAAACCCAGACAGATAAACCCCAAAAGTCAAGGCGGGTCTGATCTGTGTCCCTTTGAATGGCTGCTTAATTCCTCAGTACTACGCATGCATTTTCCCCCCTGGATAGAGGCCCCCTCCTGCTCGCCATCAGTACTCATGACACAGCTGGCTTTTCTAAATGCTTGTAGTTTCTTCCAATGAATGTCCTTTTAATGCAGCCACTCTTTTTTGCGCAAAACTATACCTAGATTCAGCTTTTACTCAGTGTTCCATGAATGATGGAGGCTAATAAAGTCCATACATTGCTGTCAAGTCATGCAGTAGCAAAGTAGCAGGCAGCTTTCATTTTAGCTCACTGAACTTTACGGCCATCATACACCTATTTCCTCAAGTAGGGAGAAGCTTAGGGAAACTTTTCTGGAGGCTGAGCAAAAAGAAGGTAAGCCCCACATCAGAAAGACACGCCATCTAGAAATTCTTCAAAAAATGTCTGATCATCAGGGAATCCCCCCCCTCCACAAATAGATGCAATTATATGTCTCCTTATCCTTGTCCAACCCATTCAGTTTAGTATGACAGTATACTTGCACTTCACATGCAGTATCCTGACTTAAACGAGCTTAGGCAGTAGGACTATGTAAAGCATTTGAAAAGGGCCTTTTGCAAAATGTCTTGGCATGAGTGAAGTGCCCCTTGTAAAAGCCTTAAAGCAGCCACCTGCTTTGGAAAGCTCAGACTAATTGTTTTGGAAGCCCTTCCCCCAAGTTATTTACAGGTATGGTTGCATGTACAGAGAACACATTAGCTGGGTTATCCAGTGAAGCATGCCACTGTGCATGCCCATGTGGATAGACAAGCAGGGCAGCTTTCAATGAAACCAGGCAAACCTTCAAAAGGATATCGCTATTTTAATGCTTCAAGAAAATGTTGTTCGCTCAGACTACCATGCTTTGCAAAGTGCCTCTTTTAAATGCTCTGCATAAGTAATAGAGGTTTGAGTCAATATCTGCTGTCTGGTTGACTTGGAGAAGACACTGGATAATCCGCAGCTGACCTTGTCTGGCTTAAAAGTTCAGTAGGGTCACAATGTGTTAATACTTGGATGGGAGATGTATATGGAATGCCAATGCTATAGGCTAGACTGGGAGGCAAAACAAAACAAAATGCAAGAGGTCACAATAGCAAGACATGTTTGTACTGTTTCCAAGACATTGGCATGGGCATGTCGAGGAAATCATCAGGAGTCAAACCTGAACTGAAGGAAATTGTACCTTGATGATTAAATACAAAAGTCTCTCTCTCTGCATCTTTTCAGTTGCATCTCCCTTTGGAATCATTAAAACCATTTCCTTAGCATACAATGAACAAAAAGAAGGTTGTACCCTTATTGGAAATGATCTATGGCGAACTCCTGTTGAACGTTGTGTAACACATTCAGAATTAATTTTCTATGGACAGTAAATGAACGTTAAAATAGCAATCCGAATATCCCTAACATTGCATGAAAATACCATAAACTTTGCTAAACGTAGTTGTTTTCATTTCACTCTACAAGATCTTTGTTTAAAAAACCCACAAAATAAAATTATCCACTGGAAACCATAAAGGGACTACGCCTATCCATTTCTCCTTTCCTCTCTGAATCTCAGGCCGTACTTCCGCATTATCAGATTCTAATTTGCACCACTATACAATACTGAACAACAGCTTGTTATATTATTACACAATGGTGCTTACTTAATCTCAACTAAACAGCGTAGCAGTAACTGTTAGGTGGGAATCTATACCAAGAGATCCATCTTCTGTGATGCGTAAGTGTTAGCTCAGCTAAGCATCATTGGTGATTATGTCCCAGTAGCTCTTTAGATGCAACATTTTATACAAAACAACCTTACCAAATAGCCTTAGAACTCAAATTATAAATCTTCCTAGCCATGCTGATACAATCATATCCAATCCCCATTCTTGGTCAGTTCCTTTTGTAATTTCTCTTTTCCCTCAGTCATGATAGTATGCTGACTACGGTTGTATGTCCATGATAGCGCGTCCACAATGATAAGATACTCCAGCCAGCTCGGAGCTTTACCATCTCTGTCTCTACCTGGACGATGAAAAGAAAACCAGATGGTTTACCTAGGATTTTTTGGCTTTAATAGGAGAATAGAAGGACAGCAATAAAACATTACAACAGAAGGTTTTATGCATTTGTGAATACCATGGCAGAGGTGATGATGAACAGATGAGTTGTAAGCAGGTGTTCCAGGCAATACAACCTCCTCTCTTCAACTCAAAACCTTTGTTAGATAGAGTGCTCTTCTCATTGCCAATATCCTTGGAACTAATGAGAAAAATATCAGGTAGCAACTGTGATGACTTTGTTTTGATTCAGATAATTTATTAATGATGCATGTAAACAAACGTCTGCTGCCTTCCCAGTCTTTTCTGCTCTCTGATTTGCAACTATTCTGTTCTTTACTTCATCTTATCTGCATGTCTGATTTTCAAATACAATAAGGAGACATTCTTATGCTTCTAAACAGGAGGTTAGATGGGAGACTTCAATCTTCCACTGTCTACTATGGTCTCAATCAAGATTCGTTTCAATGGATCAGGATTAGAACCAGGAAGCAGGGATTCGGAGCATATGTTAAAGTCGCTGTACTCATGTGCTAGAGTCTTGGTTCAGATCTGGCCTTCCACTTGGTAAATATATGGCAGTCAAAAATCACCTTCACTCTAGGACAGAAGTACTTAGTTTTTATTCTATTGTTGGGCTTTCAATGCTATGGAAATTAATGAGAGCAGTCAATCAGGTCTATCTGGTCATGATTAAGTAATCCCAAAGATTGCAGAGGACTGAAGTGTGACCAAATTATCCTGCACCAAAACCTAAAATTATTACCAATTTGAGCTACAAAGGGTATATGTACATATGTATAATTTCCCCTAGTTTTGGAAACATGCTTCAGTGTATGGCTTGTTTGGAATATTTATTTGTAAGAATACTTGGAGAGGGTGTGCTAGGAGCAGGAAATTGTGCAGGCTCACAGAATCCAACTATACATAGCTGTTTCTTTTCACCTAGATACTGAGATAGAATCCAAGACTATATGTCTGGAATAGTTGCCTAGTTATTTTCCCAGTGGACATGAGAAAAATGCTTTCTCCTTTTCTTTACACACAGCTTATTGATAACATTAAATAGTTAATGTGCTCCTCTGAAACTTTCTCATTTCATTCTGCTAGCATAAATTTGTTATTTTTTTTCTTTTTTCTTTTTTCTTTTTAAATATAACATCTGAACATTTGTAAATACTTTCTGGAATATTATAAAGCATGGTTTAGATGTTTGCCTGGCTTGGTTGATCATTTTAATCCTACAGTGCTTAGCAATTTCATAAGATAATTTTCAGATTTATTTATTTAATGTAATTCATGCATCACTGCCTCACTCAAAGAATGAGTGTGGTGATATAGCACTTCACCATAAATATAGTAGAAGACAGTTCAAGAAAGAAAGGAAACCCAAATCAAAACTAATAGAATACATAGAATGCAGTAAAGCAAGGAAACCTTTTCACATGTGTTATGGGAGAACCGCGCAGTCTTCCATAATTTTTAATTGAGGAATAATTGAATATTAAGGTTCTACCTACATATTCATGTATTTAACAGCATGTTGGAAAGCTAATGCACATAAAACTGTTATTGTTTCTCACGCTGACAAAAAATATAACTTCTCTTTAGACGTCCTGGCTCAACATGAAGAGGAAATTGATCTGAAGGCAGGGATAAACAATCTGGTATTTTACAAATTTCTATACTACAACTTCCATAATCTTTTGCCACTTGTCATAATAGTGGGTTTGATGAACAAGTCACATCTTGTGAGATGGGCAGTTATATTGAATGAATGAATGAATGAATGAATGAATGAATGAATGAATGAAATGTAAAAAAATGTATATATAGTATCCAAAAGTTATCAAGTTTCCTGCTCTAGTCTGAATAGCATGTACAGAGTACTGCAAGGGAAGACACTCTGAGCACTCTCCTATACGTGACCTCAAAAAATCAATCTCTGGGGAATCTATCCATCTATCCTAATTCAGTTCTTGAATACAGATCCATACCAGAAGTCTAAAATATTTCCATCCTGACAAGATATGACAGGGACATTATGATTTAATTCCATGATCAATATGCTTTCCCAAACCATTTCAGACTTATCTGCAGAGATTAAAAAATCATTTGTAAAAGTGGTTATGTTCAAGTGGTTTATATGGATTTTCTCCCTCCACCAATTAAGTCATTTACATTCCCTCATGACACAATCTTCACAGCTGACTGAGCACAGTGGCTGAATAAGCATAATCTTACCTAATAATTTCAATATGTTCTGTTCAGTGTAAGGGCCAGAGTTAGCAATGATGATTAAGTTAAGCTAACTCTGAGGCATCTGGCCATGGAATGTCACTGTCGATGTTGCACAGGAATTAATTGCCAGGTGATACCTTAACATTACAGACTGACCTATTAAATGATGCAGACGATGTCCATTGAAGGGCGAAGGATACTGTATTATTTGTACAATTCAGGGTCAAGATAAGTCAATGAAAGGTTGAGGAAATGTAGCAGTGCAAATTTTGCCACTCTGAGCTATCCAACTAGATATCCCCAGAGAGCAATGAGAGTAGATTAACTGATTCTTAAGCTGTCTGATCTCATCTTAAACCTTTTGATAGAGGGGGGTTGATCATTGGCCATGATGATCTCTCTCTCTCTCTCTTTGAAAACCAGCTGTTTTGCAAACTCTTGAAGTATGTCAGGGTCTTTAAGAAAGCATGCTGTCCTATCTGGGGTTCATCGGTCAACGAAAGAATATCTAAGACTTTTTCCAGGAAGATCATAGATAGTTTCTCTATGAGAGTATTATTGTGAGCCCAGCATGATGCATAGGTATGCCTGTGAAGTTTAGAGCTACACCAGTACCAGGAATCTAGGACACTCTTAATAGCATTCATTATCCATATAAGGATAAGTGTCCTACCAGTCAGGAATCACGCTGAGACGAGGAGTAGGTCTCTAGTGTTTATTACTGCTACATAAGACAGAAAATCCTAACAAACTGAAGAAGCGTGGGAAAACCCAGACAGATAAACCCCGAAAGGTAAGGCGGGTCTGATCTGTGTCTCTTTGAATGGCTGCTTAATTCCTCAGTACTATGCATGTGTTTCCCCCCCTGGATAGAGGCCCCTTCCAGCTCGCCATCAGTACTCATGACAATAAGACTGCCTTGGACTGCAAGAAGATCAAACCAGTCCATACTCCAGGAAATAAAGCCAGATTGCTCACTTGAGGGAATGATATTAAAGGCAAAACTGAAATACTTTGGCCACATAATGAGAAAACAGGACACCCTGGAGAAGATGCTGATGCTAGGGAGAGTGGAGGGCAAAAGGAAGAGGGGCTGACCAAGGGCAAGGTGGATGGATGATATTTTAGAGCTGATGGACTCATCCCTGGGGGAGCTGGGGGTGGTGATGACCAGCAGGAAGTTCTGGCATGGGCTGGTCCATGAAGTCACGAAGAGTCGGAAGCGACTGAATGAATAAACAACAAAATCCATATAAGGAGCCCCATCTATGAGGCTTCTCAGTCTATTGTACTGAGAACCAACATAAGTAAAATGTCCATCGGGAAATATATATATATTTGTATACTAAAAAATTGTAACAAATTACCTTTTTTTGTAAAACCCTCCTTATTGTACTTTCTCATAAAACAGTATGTATCTATTCATCCAATATAACATGAATTATCCATTAAAAGTGAAGGCAGATACTATACTGTAGGCCAACCTACCATAATGATCTTTGACAGGCAAATCATGTTCCACAGACTGCTTTCCTATCCAAAAATAATGCACACATATATATTCGAGACAATTTTGATTACCCATCTCCTCATAGAAAGCAATACACCCAAACAAATTCATGCGTCAAAAAGCCTACACAGCAGAAGTACCCAGGGCTTAAAACACCTTAATCCTGCTCTGGGGAATGAGAACTAGATTGAGTTGTATGAGAGATTAACAAGTTTAAAAATAATATTAACCAGGAACATTTGTATTCTATTTCCAAAGCCCTTAACATGTTTCAACATCAAGGCAGATAAGTATTGCTACCTTCCCTATCGTTGATTGAAGGAGATACCAAAGATAAGAAAGAAGAATTCTCCAACGGTGATCTACTGAACTTGTAACATGGATAAAATCAAAGACAAGTCTGTGTATTTAGAGTTCTGTCCCTTAGAAACTCTGTGTCACTCACTCCAGCTTTAACAAATTCAACCATCCAATCTATTTGGTTTACATTTATGAAAGCAGGCCAGAAACATTTATTGATAATCTGTTCCTGGCTCATGCCATAAAGATTATACCTCATATGTCGGAACATGGAAAATCATGGCCCGCCAAGAGTTATACGCCTGCTTTCTCCTCCAAAATCTCAATGGATGGGATAAAGTCATACTTTTAATTTACAGGAAAAGAGTTTAAGTGATGGGGGGAAAAGAATCTCCTGGGCCTTGGTTGTTGATATTCACAAAATTTAAAATTACTTGAAACACTATGAGTAAAAGTACATGTCACTGACATTCTTCAATAGGGCTTTGAGCCTTGAAACAGCCTGAAAGGAGGAAGAGGGTCCCAGCATAGAAAATGTGCTTCTGTACTGGCCATAAATAATGCATTCCCTTCTCTACTTATGCTGTAATTGCACATGACATATGACATATGCTGTTTTTGGAAAGCTAGATGGCTTCTACTTTTTGCTAAGAAAAAGACTTTTAGAAGCAGAGGTAATAAAATTGAAGGGTATTCTTATTTCAAAGGCTCTTTCCCCAAATACAGTATCCCTACAGTAGGCTTGCAATAGTATGGGTGGGAAAAAGTGGTCGTATTAAAGTTTCCTTCAAGTCCAGGGCAGCTCTTGGTGACTTCATGGACACATCCATGGAATCTTTTTGAAAAAAAACATATAGAAGCCTTTTTTGAGGAGGTTATCTCATATTTTCAAGCTACCCTGCAGCCCTGGTGTTTTTCTGGTGTTCTTCCAACTAACTATATGTCAAGATTCAAGTAACAGCACTGAGATACTACATCATTCCTGGACAGGGAGGGAAAAAAGTTTCAAAGTTGCCTTTTGATATATATAAAATATATATATTATTTCCCATCATGCTGAGATAGAGAAACTCTGTTTTACACAACACATAATTCACCTTTTTACATAATGCATTTGCTGGGTGTCTAGTGGACTTCCTGGCGCAGTTGGTTGGCAACTCTGAGAACAGACTATTGAACTAGATGGGCCAGAGGTGTGAGCCAGCAGGGTGCTGTGCATGTTCTTATTCATTTATTTATGTATTTATTTATTTAATTTGTACACCAACTAGTGTATGTTTCCTATGTTCCCATGAGCAACCTGCACTTCTGAACAGACAGTAGATTGTTTGTCAGTTTTTGGGCTGGGTTGACAAAGGAATTCATTAAATCTCCTCTTGGTGGATATCACTGATATCATCTAGAACTAAAGATCTGAAATGGTTCTGGGTTAAATTATAATCCAAAATGCTGAAAATAAGTGTTCACTTTAAGGATATTACTTGTCCAGATGGCAAATAAATAACAGAACGATAAAGTTTTCTAGTTTGCTTAGAACACTGATTTTAATTTCAAGACTGACTAGAGAATTGTTTTTTTTTTACATTTTCTTCATTAAACAACCCTGAATAGTAAATATTACTATTTATGATATTTCCCAAAGCATTAAATGTATTTTTTAAAAAGTTGGTTAACTTTTGTTGATTAAAAATGAGACAGAGATAGAGAAAGATAGAGAAAGGACAATATCTGAAAGCTACAACTTTATCTTTTCTTTACATATTTTCATGTAGGATAATTCTGTAGATGTTGACTTGATGCAGCAAAAACCTAGCTTTTCTCTGTCCTATTATTCAAAGCTCTGCATTTGTATGCTCTTATTTTTAGAGTTTCATTTACTTCTATTTCCAGACAGCAGTTCAATCAAACAGAACAAAAAGCTATCAAAAATTCATTTCAGATTGTATAACTTTTCCACAACATCCATTGAAAGAGCATAGGTTTTACTCATCTCCACATGATCATGTAATCATGCTGTTAGATTTTCTTCAGATGGCAGCTTGAAATGTTGCTCTATGTCCAAGGTCATTTAGCAGTGTTTAAAAACACACATGGGTGCACACATACACGCACACAGACTCAGAGAGAAAGAAGAATTTATTGTAATAACATTAAACAATAATACAATTGTACACTGCAAGAGCAGATGTTGATGGAATCAAGGTTCTGAACAGATCTGTCAGATTGATCCACATCTGATCCACATCAGAATATTGACAATATTTTGATAGGTGATATTTGACATCTTAAAGAATAGTATATCTGATGCCTATCCAAACAGTTCATACATTATCAACACAGTTGCAAAAGTTAAAGAAGGTGTTCCTTTTCCCAATATTTCAAATTTAAGACCATTGTGGAGATGAAAGAGGGAGAATATGGAGAATACAGTATGTTCTTAGCCTTCAGCTGACCTGAGAAGTAACCATGAGATGGTCTGAAAAACATCTAGGATGGACTATGGGATTGGTTTTTATGCTGATCACCTTAGCTCAAACAGATAGATAGATAGATAGATAGATAGATAGATAGATAGATAGATAGATAGATAGATAGATAGATAGGCAGGCAGGCAGGCAGGCAGGCAGGCAGGCAGGCAGGCAGGCAGGCAGGCAGGCAGGCAGGCAGGCAGGCAGACAGACACATTCTAGTCAGTGTTCACTCCCCACAATTGCCTTGACTAGTCCCTGAAGTTTTCTTGGCAATATTTTTGGAAGTGGTTTGCCCTTGCCTTCTTCTTCCTAGAGCTGAGAGACAGTGACTGGCCCCAAGTCACTTAGTTGGTTCATAACCAAAGTGGGAATAGAATTCATGGTCTCTTCTAGAGTGGTGCCTTAACTGGTACCCCACTACAGCAAAGTGGGGTATGTGGACTTATATGTAGTAGTAAGAGGTAAAGGTTTCCCTTGACGTAAAGTCCAGTCGTGTCTGACTCTAGGGGGCGGTGCTCATCTCCGTTTCTAAGCCTTAGAGCCGGCGTTGTCATAGACACTTCCGGGTCATGTGGCCAGCATGACGACACGGAATGACGTTACCTTCCCGCCGAAGCGGTACCTATTGATCTACTCACATTTGCATGTTTTCGAACTGCTAGGTGAGCAGGAGCTGGGCCTAGCAACGGGAGCTCACCCCGCCGCGCGGTTTCGAACCGCCGACCTTCCGATCGGCAGCTCAGCGGTTTAACCCGCAGCGCCACCACGTCCCTATATGTAGTAAGAACATCCCATTTATAGCCTTATTAGAAAATCCATTGAACCAATTATTTGGGCTGCCCATCTCATACCTATTAGCTGTATAGTTATGACTAGATATAATCTTCTTGGCTTACATATCTTAAAACTCACTTATATGTTAAACAAGAAAGACCAACACAATTGTGGATAAACAATACTAAAAGTGATCTGAAATCTCCAAAATGCTGCAATGATGGCAGATGGAAAACATCTGGCAACTAGACTGGCTAGCAATGTCAACTAGTGGGTCCCCAATGGCCTATAATGTCATTTGGATCTATGATCTAATTGGCTCCCCAAAGTGCTAAAAGACTTTTCCTAACCTTGCCTGCTACCTGAAATTCTTTAATTATTGTTTCAGAGGTTCGTATACATGCCAGCATCTGTTTTATTATATTTATCCCTCCCCTGCTACTTTTAATTTTTTCAGATGAAAAGTGTTCATCTCCCTATTCAACATAAGCATCCTGATTCCAGTGTTAGACAATTTGCAATTGTTCCTACCCAATTTTGAAGGAAGAGTATAGAAAACACAATATAGGCCATAAGGTGTGGCTCCTAATCAATCCCATTATACTTCCACTTTTGTCTGTATTTCACATGGTTGCACAACTACAACTTTCTTTTCACATGAAATCTTTTGAGGAGGATTTAAGAGCACAAGTTAAAAACACTTTAAACAAGATATACCCCCCTGGAAGTATGAATGCAATTACTCTTATCACCTTATCACCTATTGAACACAAGGTAGCAGTAGAGAGTAGATGGGGAGTTAAGGGTTTTCTGTATGTCCCCTCTTTGTCTATCACTCTGCCTGCTCTTTCTTCTCAAGTTATTTCCTTCTTCCATTGTTCTCTGGCACTCACACATGCTCTTGCACTCTTCATAGGATGTAGTTAGCTTGGAGCTAGGCTTTGCTTATCTGTATACTGGCCTTTCCTTAAATAAATCTCCCTTCTGTTATAGTTATCTAATCAATGCTTAGCTTTGAATCCTGCTCTCAAGAATGCTCACACATACAGAGAAAGAATACTTCTTCTGCTCCACTCATAGCTAGAAGAAGAAAACAACAAACAACACTTAAGTATCATTTCCACTATACTTGAGATTAGCAAGATTTAAACATGCCCCACAAAGGGGCTCTTACCTTCTGTATCATCAAAATCTAATTCACATGAATCAAAATGAAACTTAACATGTTGGTGGGGAATATTGCCTCTTGACAATTCACCAATATCTAACTCTAGCTAATTCAAATATTTCTTGAAAAGGCATTGTACCTATTTCCTGACATTTACAAAGGTCATGTGTCCTGACTAATAATGAAACATTATCACTACAATATATCAATTGTTGTCATCCCCGCTCCCCCAGAGATAATCCAACAATTTTATTACGATGTTCTGATTCCATCTCCATTTCTGCCCTGAATCCTTCCGTTTTTATTCTTCCTGAATTGTTGATGTTTTGATTTTTTTTTCTCCCTGAAGAACTCCTAAAATGGAAACAAAATAGTTCTTTCAGAATCCTGGGAAAGAAAAAGTGTGTAAATGAAAGGTACTTTTGCCAAGCTTTTAACACGTAATTATATTATTGTTATTGTTGTTGTTGTTGTTGTTGTATTGATTTTAATTGCATTGATGTTTTATATTTTGTGTTCTTTAATTCCTGTAAGCCAGCTGAGTGATTATACAAACAGAAAGAGGAGACGTATAGATTTAAATAAAAAAGAAAATGAAAACAGAAATGTGTAACTGGATGATTTGTTGGTATATTGTTTTCTGCTACAGAAATTAATGTTACCATGGTAATTGAGTACTTCCTTAAGTATTGGCAGGGTGAAGAGGTCGAACTTAATTGTCCTCAGTTTGGGTGTTAAAAGCTGCATTGCCTGGGGGAGGAACCTGCCTGGACTTGTTTTAGTTTCTGTTTCCTTTCTACTACACAGCCTCTCTTCCTGGTGCTCTCTGAGTGCGTGTGAATGCACAGCTTATAAAATATGTTTTTGTGCTTTCTGTAAATACATTATTTTTTATAGAAATGCCTGGTGTGTGTGATTTTTCTGACGTCTTGGGCTAAACACTTTCCAGCACAATCTGACAGGTTATGGGCCCAGTCCAGAGAGAGCAGAGAGATCAGCTCCACACCTCATGCACATTTTTTAAAGGCAGGTAGCAAAGACCTGTGAAGATTTTCTTTGGAGTCACCTGGAGATTTTCCAGCCACTGCCGGTCTACAGGACAAAGAAGCCAGCTGAGCTGATTTGCAAAAGAAGGAAGAAGCTATGGCTACCTCCCAGCCCTCAGCAATGCCTCTGGAGTGCCTATCAGAGACCAACTACTTGAATTGGGCCTGGAAATGGAAATGTACCTTCGCAGAGAGAATCTTTGGCTGCCAATTGGTGAGCAACCCCCCCCCACCCCACCAAATCCCAGGGCTGAATGGCTTAAACAGGATGAGTGGGCTAGAGCCACCATTATCCTGGGAGTTAAAGACAATCAGCTAGTGCACTTGTGAGGTATGCAGTCTGCAAAGCATCTGTGGGATGCTTTGAGAGACTTGTATGTAAAGGCAGCAGGGAGTAAAGTTACCCTGACAAAAAAGCTGTACAAAGCCTACCTAGGAGAAGGGGATAGCCTTCCTGAGCACCTGCATTATATTCAGCAGCTGTTTGTTGAGTTGCAGGGGAGAGGAATGGAATTTACACCTCTCGCAAAATCCTCTATCCTGCTGTCCTCATTGAATGAAACATGGGACATGCTGATTTGTACCCTGGAGGCTATGCCTGAAGCAGACCTCATCCCATCATATGTTACACAGCGCTTACTCACTGAATGGGAGAAGAGAGAGGAAAGATCCTCCCCATCCCTTCTGGAAAGCTACAGCACCAGAAATCAAGGGAAAAGAAGGGAAACAAAGCTGAGGCAACAGTACTAGTCAGCCAGTGATGCTTCACTTGTGGTTCAGCTGGACATTTGGAGAAAGACTGTACCTTGAGACCCAAGAGTAGAAAAACAAAGAAGAAGAACCAAAAGGGCAACACAGAAGAAGGATCTTCAGACAACCGAAATTGCACAGGTTGCTGAGAAGGGTAATTCTGATGTATGGGTGTTAGATTCTGGGGCCAATTCTCATTTATGTAATTGTAAAAGCTCTTTTGTGTCATTGTCTAAAACTGAAAGACAAAGTGTATCTTTGGCTGATGGGTCTGTGACCAAAATTATGGGGCAAGGTGACTTGTATTTATCTGCTTGGGAGAAACTGTGAAAGGTATGTTGTATGTTCCAAATCTACAGTCAGAACTTTTATCTGTGGGACAATTGGCTGCAACAGGGTATGTCATAACATTTAAGAAAAATGGTTTTGAGATACATAAAAAATGGGAAATTGTGTGCTACTAGTATGTTAAAGGACTCCTTGTACATTGTGCAAAATGCAAGGAAGCCAAGCTGCAAGGCTGCAGTTGGCAACACGCCATATCATGACCAATGTGTACACCTGATGCACAGGAGATTTGGTCATGCTAATTTCAAGTATATAGCACAAATGCCACAGCTGTGTGCCGACCTAAAGATAAAACCCTGTGACAAATACTTAGATTGTGTAGTTTGCAAAGAATGCAAAACACATAAAGCTCCTGTGAGTAAGCACAGTGACAGAGTTACAACTAGACCTTTGGAAATTGTACACTCTGACATTATTGGTCCTTTTGCTCCAAGTCTTGGACAAGCAAGGTATGCAATGACCATCATTGATGATTTCTCAAGATACACATTTATCTATATCTTAAAACATAAAGATGAGGCATTTGAGAAATTTAAAAGTTTTGTGACATGGGCAAATGGAAAATTCCCTAGGCCTGTATCTGCACTCCAATGTGATAGAGGAGGAGAGTACCTTTCTCACAAATTCAGAAGGTTCCTAGTGGAAAAGGGGATAGAACAAATTCTTTCTAACCCTTATACCCCTCAGCAAAATGGTGTTGCTGAAAGAAAGGGCAGAACCTTGCAAAATGCGACGGAATGCATGCTGAAAGATTCACATTTATCTTTTAAGTATTGGGGAGAGGCCATATCTACTGCCTCTTATGTACAAAACAGATTGTATAACTCTGTGATTCAGGACACTCCATTCCATTTGTTTTATGGTGTGAAACCAAAGGTAAACCATCTTAGAGTGTTTGGTAGCACTGCATGGATTCATATTCCAAAACAACAGAGAAGGAAAGGAGGCCCCACAACAAAGAAAGCCATCTTTGTTGGCTATGAACAAAGCCAGAGGAGCTACAGGTACATAGTGGGAGAGAAATTAGTAATTAGCAAAAGAGCTTCTTTTGCTGAGCAAAACTGGGGGAGATTAAATTCTAGCTCTCCAGTTGATTTGACTATAAGAGAACAGCAAGGACTTGCTGATAGTGATCTTTTGCCTGATGAGGACATTAAGCCGGAAAAGCAAACTGATGATCTCTCTGATGAGACAGATGCTTCTCAAGAAAGTGATAGGAGTCAAAATTTAAGCCCTGTATTACCTCGCAGATCTCAGAGGAGTAAAAAAGGTGTTCCTCCATCATGTTTTCAGGCTGAAACAGTAAAGGCTTTTCACATCTTTACTGAACCTGAGTCCATAGAACAAGTGAATGCTTTACCACCTGGGATTGCACAAAATTGGCATTTTGCCATGCAACAGGAATTAGCATCCTTGAAAGAAAATAAAACATGGAAACTGGTAAATCTACCTCCCAATGAACACTGTCTAGGTGGTTGGTGGGTTTTCAAACAGAAAAGGGGTGCTGATGGAAAAATCCAAAAATATAAAGCAAGGTTGGTTGCAAAAGGGTTCACTCAAAGGAAAGATATAGACTTTGATAAGACTTTTGCACCAGTTACTAAAGGTGAATCAATTAGATTACTGTTAAAAATTGCTGCACTCAAAGGAATGTCAATTCGTCACTATGACATTCAAACTGCATTTCTCTATGGTGATTTAGACCACAAATTATATATGCAGCAACCCCGTGGCTATGAAAAATGGGAGAATCTGGTCTGTGAACTGCAGAAATCAATCTATGGTTTAAAACAAGCTGCTAGATCCTGGAACCCAAAAAAAATTAGATGAAAAACTGCAGAGTTTTGGTTTTGTAGAAGGAAAATGCAGATCCCAGTGACAGGAAATCCATGTCTGGATTTTAATTCAATTTGCTGAATCAAGCTTAGTCTGGCATTCTAGAAAGCAAACAGTTAACAAAGCCAAATTGGTCTGCATCTCATTCCATAGCATAGAAAGAGGAGTGTTGGTATATTGTTTTCTGCTACAGAAATTAATGTTACCATGGTAATTAAGTACTTAAGTATCGGCAGGGTGAAGAGGTCGAGCTTAATTGTCCTCAGTTTGGGTGTTAAAAGCTGCATTGTCTGGGGGAGGAACCTGCCTGGACTTGTTTTAGTGTCAGTTTCCTTCTTTCTACACAGCCTCTCTTCCTGGTGCTCTCTGAGTGCGTGTGAATGCACAACTTGTAAAATATGTTTTTGTGCTGTCTGTAAATACATTTATTTTTATAAAAATGCCTGGTGTGTGTGATTTTTCTGATCTCTTGTGCTAAATACTTTCCAGCACACTCTGACATGATTGTTGTCAGAATCAGCAAGAATTCACTATAGTTTAGAAAGGCGATGATTTTAACTCCTTTTTTAACTCCTTACAAAGTTTACATTGTAAGCCATTTGCATTCTCCTCCAGGTTTGTAGAAAGTGATGTGGTAGAATTTATTAGTATCATTACAAACACTACTGTTTCTGCTTTAGACTATATTTTAATGTACTTTTACTGCTCAAAATATTTCATTGAGTTTAACATATTTATATCTATATTTTATCATTATGCCTTTGTGATATTGCTTTTATGTTGTGAGATGCCTTCAGTAAGGTAGTTCACAGAAATAAAATGAAGAGCAATACATTTCAAAGGGTGTGTGTGGTGGTGGGGAGAGGGACATGACAGTTTTTCTCTAAGGAACTAAGTTTCAGAAAGGTTGACTGCTCATCATGAGGAGACATTTGCTACGAAGATCTCCTGCTGAGAAATGTTGCTAACCTAATGTAAAAACTCCAATCTTTCTGTTGTTAATGCCAATTATGCTTGGTCTTGAGGGAAATCTCCCCCTTTGCTCAAAATTATTGACATTCTTGCTTGAGTTAGATGAAATCTGGTGACAATTGTAGCCAAAAGAAACTAAGAATTCAGGAATCGTGATGATGAGTAGTAACCTCTGGGAAAGGAATTATCACAGTATTATCTAAGACATTTAATTTCCTCTTAGAGTTCCCAGTGAACACAAACAGGTAAGATGTTACAGAATGGCTGTTTATGTGATTTTGCAGAAGAATGTTGGGGTGGTGGTAGGTGGTAGGTGGTAGGGTGCTAAATATTAGTAATTCATAGAGAAGCAAAAAAACATATAATTCCATGAACTGAATATTCTAAGGAAATTGAAACATTCTAGCTTTCTCCTGGACAATGCCACTCCAGCCCTTTCAAAGCTGGTCTAAAAGCTTTCCAGAAGTAAATCTTCCAAAATAGGAAACAGTTCATGGTATTCTGGAACTTTCAGACTGGTCTAAGAATAGTGTGCTTTACACACACCTTCTAATTAGTGATTAATAAATTAAAAAACTGCATTACACATATTTTCAATTGCTTTAATAACAGCCAAAGAATGAGGCTCAGTATGTTATCTTGATAAGCATTGTGCTGTAGGGTCCTGAGTCCATATTCTATTGCAAAGGTCTTTTGATGGCTACTGGGGGCACTTCTACACATGGAGTTTCTCCCAAACAACACACACCATTTTTTGCCCCAGAGCACAACATCTTATCTGAATGTTGCTAGCAAATTAAGGTCATATGTGCACTCTACTTGACTTTCAAGGAGATGAAAGCTTGAAGGGCAAGTAGGGCGCACATATGACTTTTATTTGCTAGCAACTTTCAGAGAAAATGTGGGATGGTGGTGCAAGTAAAAGACCCTTGAAAATTCAAGGAAGCCAGAAGTAGCATCTAGATCTGACCAATCTTGTCTGAAATTGGGAGTTAAGTAGCATCAGGTCCAGGTATTATATGGATTGAATGGATCTTGACTCAAAGGAGTCTTTACTATTATGAACTCCAAAATGGGTGCTCTCTAGTAGGTCACCAAACTTTATTTAGAAGTAAAATTTGAAGTTCATGCTCAAAAGAATCAGAAATGCTTCTTGAGAAGCCAAAGGAATTTACTTACATTAGTTAAATTGCTCAGAAGGAAATGAGAAACAATAGGGAACCTACATACATTTAGAAATGTCCAGAATTAATGCGTTACTTTCTTTAAATCATAGAACACAATTACCATTCACTCATACCTGATTATTCATTTTGTAAAAGCATTGTCCATTATTAGAACCAATTGGCAGTGATTTGGTATTTCCTCCCCTTATTATAAACCATTCCCCAGAATATTAAATTGCACTATTCAGGTCAGAAATTGCACATTTCCTTAGGTTACAGATCCTTCGCCTTGCTTCAACTGTCTGCTATGTTTGTAAACACTGACCTAATCAATGCTTTAGAAAAATATTTCTCCCTGGTTTCCAAATCTTTCAAAAGTTTAGCTGATTTTATTTTGATCTAAAGAGACATCTTAAGACCTGTGCAGTTGCTTTTGACACTACAATTCTAGCCAGATAGCAGTATGTGTTGCTTTTATTTTCTCCATCCACATACTTTCAGGCCATTACTTTTGATCTGTATTCTTACAGGGCAAAGAGTAACATCTGAAGGGAAGTCAAGTTCTGCAAGATGTGGGCACCTAATCACATTCAAAGCTCCTTTTGAATCTGTAATGATGTTGTGTGCATGTACAAAAGAGGTGGAGTTTTGATTGTGATTTTGCACCTGCTACCTTGCAGATCCCATAGATACCCATGGGGAAGGGGTTATCAACTGACCCCCAACCTGGGATGAAAATGTAAAACAAAAAATAGAAACTCTGGGGGGTGGGGGAAACAAGCAAACAAACAAGGCTTTCTATCAAGAAGTCCTGTTGTTGGTAGATCTTTGTTAACATATTTGCCAAAAATAAATATTGTATAGGAATATAGACCAGCTTTCCCTAATTTTGCACTAGCCAGATGTATTGACTATATTTTATAGTAGGACTATCATATCTCAGCTGCAAAAATCCAGTTCAGTTTTAGGTACCTCTTTGCTCCTTTGCCTCCTAGTGGTCATCCTGGCTTTTGCACATAGATCTGGTAGCTGTAGGTACACCTACAGTATGTTCAGAATAAATCCTGTTGACATTCTAAAATATCCTGAGAATGAGACAGACAAGTAGTCACCAATTTCATAGAAGAAGACAGTTTAGGAAACCAGAAGATAGATTTCAGCACAGTATTATTTGGATTGCTGGAAGGGAAGAGGAGCTATTTCCTACCTTTCTCCTAGCAACGTTTCCTGAAGTCACTGAGATGAAGGGAAAAGCTTTTCTTCTCACCAGGGCTATCTACATTTGCTAGGTTCCTCCTGACTCTCAGTTCCTACTTGGCAGAACATCAGAATGTTCAACTGGTCAAGAGAGAAAATATGGAAGCTGACCATTACATTGCAGGATTCACCATTGTGGCCAAGGACCTGATTCAGTTCATGGCCTGGAGGCTGTTTATCCAGGTTCTAGGTTTACCAGAACAGAAAACAATGTAAACTATTGAGAGTCCAGGAATGTGAGTTATCACTGGCGGTAATGTTGCTATTAATTGCCTTCTGAGTCATAACTGCAAAAACAACATCAGAAGGTCAACAACTGAGAAGAACATTTCTGTAGCAGCAGGGCTGAACTTGCAGGTTTCAATCTTCCTCTTCCAGAAGTTCTCTGGTTTTCACATTCTGACCTGCCTTCTTGCCTTGATGTAACTGATTAATAGTTACTAATGCCAACATCTGTCTTCTTGAGGGATATTTTTACTTGGCATCTTTTCCTTTAACCTAAATCTGTTAGTCCTGATGAAGTAGACAGGGGTCTTGGGACTACTAACTTGGCCACTTGTGTGTTATTTCCAAACTCCTCCTGGTTGGCTAAGGTCTCCCAGGAGGTGATATGTGGTTGGGTCCTGGTAGTGGTGAATTCTTCTTGGAGAGAGGGTAGTTCCACTATTCCTTAAGAAGCCATTGCTAGACCCTACCATGCTGGTAAACCATTGTCCAGTCTCCAACTTCTCTTTTAGTGTGGCAGTTCCAGAGAACTCTGGAGGAAGCAGATTATCTGGATGCCTTCCTGTCAATTTTCAGACCTGGTTACAAGACTGAAAAGGCATTGATCATGCCTGTAGATGGCTGGATGGTATGAGAGTGGTGCATCAATCCTTGTTCTCCTTGATCTCTCAGTGGCTCTCAATACCATTAATCATGGTATCAGGGATGATTCTTGACTGGGGGATGAGGTCTTGGCCACAGCTCTTGCATTGTGGGGTTCTGCAGGGTTTGACACACTCTCTACTCCTGTTTAAATCTACCTGAAGCTGCTGGGTGAAGTCATCTGATGGCATGGGATGAGGTATCATCAGTATGCCAATGATACCAAGCTTCACATCTCCACCCCTAGCTGACCAAATGACGCTATGGAGGTTCTGTCTTGCTGTTTGGAGGCTGTGGGAGGTTGGCTGGGGAAGAACAGGCTTCAACTCAACCTTAGCAAGACAGAATAGCTTTGAGTTTTAAGGCCCCCTGATTCTGGGAACTTTCCATGCCTTGTTGTAGATGGGGTTGTATTTCCCCAAAGAGGACTAACATGACATTTGAGGACTTTTGCACAGCTTTGTATTGTGGGCCAATTGTGTACTTCTCTGGATTGAGAAGCTCTCCTTAGTTACTGATGCCTTAGTCACTTCCCCAGTGAAGTACTCTAATGCATTCTACATGGGCTGCACTTGAAAAGCATCTGGAAGCTGCAGTTTCTTCAAAATGCAGTGACAGAGGCAGTTATGAGCACTTCTCAATTTGTATGTGTCACACCTCTATCCATAAGTGGCATTGGCTGTCAATATACTTCTGGGTTCAGTTCAAGTTGCTGGTAGTCACCTACAAAGTTGGGCTATTTGCAGGACTGTCTCTCTCCAATTGTTTCCACCATCTCATCACATCTGGCAGAAGAAGAAGGTCACAGGTACTGTCACTTAAAGAATGTCATATTGTAAAATCCAGAAAGCAAGCCTTTTCTGTCGTGGCACCTGGCACAACCCTAGAAAGTAGACTGCCCCCAATCCCACTGGCCTTATACAAGGCCCTGAAGATGTTGCTGCATTCTGGGGCATGGGGATCGGTGTATCAGTTAAAGCCTGTGAAGTGCTAATATTAATGGTTATTTGTTGTTTCTCTTGGCTGCCAGTTACGTATTTATTTTTCTTGTTATGCTGTGCTTTTAATTGTGGTTAGCTGCCCAGAGTCACTATGATGAGATCAGCAACTGTATAATTGAGATAGATGATGATGATAGATAGATAGATAGATAGATAGACAGACAGACAGACAGACAGACAGACAGACAGACAGATGATAGAATGTGAGATAGGCAGAGATGTTACAGCTATGCTGTCTCTATCAAATAACAGAAAAATAAAGCAGATGAAAATGAAATAAATTATAGGCCATCATCTCCTGGCCCTTGTAGCTTTCAAGTATGTGGCTAGGAAAAACACCACCTTCCTTTGGGGTGTTAAATCAGTAGCACAAGATATAATTTAGTATCAGCTGCATTAAAAAAGTGTAGAAAATGTAAAATAGTTCCATGTAGAATACACTCAGTGGGTGTATTAGCTACAGTATTTTCCCCAATCACAGATAGTGATGATCCTAAGATGATACTAGTTTGAACCTATATTGCAACACTCTAATGTTGAGAATTAGAATTATTAGAATTAGAATTAAGTAGAATTATTGTGTGATATATTTGCATACACAAACACTGAGGAGGTAGAGAACATCAATGTTCATAGAAAAGAGTTTAGGCCCAAGCATACGGATAACAATTTTAACGATAACCATCCAAGTGGCAACTCTGTGGAATCAGAAATTCCTTTCCAATTCAAATTTACCTATATTTGCTTTTGGGGGTTTTCTGAAAATTTCAGGATTGGACTGAGGTTGGGGAAATTTGTTCCTACTGATGTGATCAGGAACATGCCTCAATTGTCCTAGGGGATTCCATAGCTGACAGTCCACACAGCGGAGAAAGCATTTGCCCCAATTTCACTTTTGCCCTACATGATATGGAAACTAATAATTCTGTATATTGAGAAGTCTTTTTCACAATTTCTTGACTATTTCAAAGGTTGGTTTGAATACAGTTCTGTAATTACTTAGTGACATTCAGAACTTTACTAAAGAAGTGATGAGTTTTGGCAAACATTTGTTTGTTTTGGGGTTTTCCTTACAAATATCCATACATTTCTACTTAGGATCGATACATTTCTCAAATGTAGTTTCATGGTTCTCAATTTTGCCCAAACAAAAAAGCAAACAAACAAACAAACCAGAACGAACTAAAACAAACAAACAACAAAACAATACAAATTCACCAAAGTAACCATGTAGTTTCTTCTTTCCCATTTCCCCTGTGTGTTTTCTAACAGGCACATTTTCAATGAGAATATTCATCTCCTGAAATGTATGTATTTTATGTGCATTTAACTTAATTTGCTTTAATTTAATACATGCATTAAATTAATTTCTGTATTTGTTTAAAACAAAAAAAAAATATTTTGCAAAATTCTGAAATCTAGAGATTTTGCTGTGCCAGTTTGTTCTGGTCTATGGATTCAGGATGTACAAATATGGTAACTTGATATAGCCATCCTCTTAGAAGGACCCTGCTCTGCTTGCAAATTATAGAGAACTTTTAGCCAGCGGGTTCCCACCATATTTATTTTTATTATGTACTATATTATTTTATAGTTTTATATTCCTCTTATTTATGTTTTATTGTAAACCGCCCAGAGTCCCTTTTGTGGGAGATGGGAGGTGATAAATTTGATTAATAAATAATAAATAATATAACAAATTTCTCATCCATTTTTTTCATTGGGGCAATGGCCATGCAAATTTCTTCAAGGTATTGCTTTAGGTAACATATCAATGGGATCTACAGCCCTACCCCATCTGTTCTGTGTGAAGCACAGCTTACTTGTAATTATATTTTTACTAACAGTATGCTTTTCTAATTAGGATCTGACTCTCTTTTAAGTACTTCTATCCTAATAGTAGGAAGATGGTCATTGTTATGCACCTTGTGATTGTACCCCTTGGAGTAATTTGAAAAGTACAGATGTAGCCAAATGATTAGCAAGGTCTTAATAATCTAATGCCTAATGCATTTCTGCCAAGGTTAACATAATATGATGCAAATCACTGTAGTGAATGACTGTGATTAAGCACTGCCATAACAAGATTTCCTTCCATTTAAATAATAATAAAAAAAAAAAAATTCAAGAGTGAAGAACAGATTCTGACCTTCAAGGTGGTTCAAAGGGATTGCTCATTTTTTTTCCCATTCAGTGTCAACAACTTTTTTGCTTGGCTGCTGCCATTAAAATTAAATCAGATCACTAGACATTACGATAGTAAGAGTTCAATTTCCTATATAAAGTTCATATAGGAGTCCTTCTGTCATGCACATTATTGGCACACTTTTATCATCATCCATTAGCCATCTACAGCAAAGGTGGAGAATCCAAAGTTCTTCAGAAGTTCTATTGAAACTCCACCATTATACACAATAAACGATATTGTACACAATATTGTATACAATAACAGGCATATAGAATCTGAGCTGCAAAGATCTGGACCATTAAATGGGTTACTGGCAGCATTTGTACAAATATGTTTAACATGGTTACCTAATTAACTGGACCTATGATATCTGGCCCCAATGACCATTAGAAGAAAGCAAAGAGATACAGACACAACTAAGTCTCTACTGCCATCTACTAGCCATTTGGATTTTTCTGCTTAGATATGGTATGCCTACTGAATGATTAAGATCAACCAAGTTGTTTTCTATACAGTAATGGCACTCATCTTAATCCTCTGGGATACACCAAGCTAGGCACCCTAACAAGAAAGCAAATGAAGAAGACTGCTGTCAATGAAGCCCTGTGTATTGGTAAGTGCTAGTCTTTGTAGTACAAATTTGGAATGCATTTTCCTTGGGAGATACAGAAGTGGTGACAGTAGCAAATCACTTGCACAAGTGAACACGGTTATGGTGATATAATGTAAAAAGAAGAAAAGCACTTTGAATGAAGTTTGCTTCCAGACAGATTTCAACTAGCTGCCATAGATTCCCCCAACTCCTTCCTTCCTTCCTTCCTTCCTTCCTTCCTTCCTTCCTTCCTTCCTTCCTTCCTTCCTTCCTTCCTTCCTTCCTTCCTTCCACACTGTAAACATGATTTGAATAAGTGTTTCAGAACTTGGTTAAGGGGGCTTTTGCACAAATCTGCAAAAAGATGCAGCTGCTTTAAGGTGGCAATTTATTAAAGTCAAGGTTATTCCTAAAGCAGCCACAACTTTTGTTGAGGTTCACACAGTTTGTTATGATATCAACAGAGAAGTTCTTTCTCAATGTTTTCTTCTGGGATTATTTTGACAGAATATTTTGACATTATTTTGACAGGTATTTTGACATCTACATACAGCTTTAGATTCCCAGCCAGTTTCCCATCCAAGCCCTAGCCAGGCCTCACCCCACTTAACTTCAGGGGACAGACAAAGTTGGCAAGATCCTTTTACCTATTGAGACTATTCAGGCTAAATTACAAATGTTTATGAAGTGCTCCAGAAAAAAAACAACTTGCCAAACCAGACAAATTGTCCTTTAAATGGGAAACACAGCTCAGTGTAACAAATTCAACAAGTTGGCTCCAAAATGCTGAACTTCTCATATATCAATCAGATCTGACCTAGAAAGGGATCCTGGAGTCACACTGGGGAAAGCAATGAAAATGTTGACCATGTATGCAGTAGCTGTAAAAAAGGAAAATCCCGTGCTATTGCGGGATCTGAAAACAAAACTGCTAATATGGTAATGCTGTTCTGTAAATCAGTGGTGAGACTGTGCATGGAATATAGTATACAGTATAGCACATGTGTAAGGCTATACTGTTTCAGTGACTCTTTGGCCCTTAGTGGTTCTAAGTGAGGACAAGCATTGAGTATTTAATCTGAGGGGAGTATAATTACGTAATTCTTTATTATATTGCTGTATGCACTTAGAACATTTTGTGATAGGGGATGTCTAAGCATTGTAATGTAACCCAATAATTCTGTATGCATCAGTTTTGAAAGTAGAACTTTCCAATAATGAGAAAAAAAGTCAGTGTCTACCTTTATAATACAATGTTAGCTTGTTTCCATCTAAGGAGTCACATTATTAACATCACCTTCTTCCTTATCAGTAGAGAATTCCATCTTCTGAAAAGGTACTTCTAGTATCTGAGAATGGGAATGAGGAAGACTACAAGTTACCACCTAATATGAACTGACTTGGTCTTTTTTGATGAATGTACAGATCATAATTTAATTACTGTTACATTCTGTAAATTCTTCAAGTGCTGAGACATCATTCTTGGTCACAAACATATTAAAATGCATGCTAGAATTGCAGAGTGGAGAAAACAAATATTTAGGAAATGTATTGTATATATTCATGGATAAGCCCAACCACGTATAAACCACCACTTGAATTTTTAACCCAAATACCATGAAAAATGAACCTCCATGAGTTGACCCTCAAAATTTTTGTATGTTTTAATTTTCACAATTGGCTTGTCCTCAGCTGATACTTTTTTCATGGTATTTGGGTTAAAAATTCAAGAGTCGGCTTATCTGCAAGTACTGTATATATGGGACATACAGATGCTTTTAAAAAGTATTACCATATATACTTGCACATAAGCCCATCTGCAGAGAAGCTGAAGACAATTTTGGGGGGTGTATTTTGGCACCTAAAATTCTTGGCTGATTAGCAAGTACATACGGTATTAGAAAAAAAATGCAGGTTAATATGAAATATTGATGAAACATGCAAACAGTAGATTAACTCACTTTAAAGAGATATTGTCTAAAAATAGGCTGTCGCCCATTCTTATGTGAAGAGACATCTACTCATCTATCATCTAAATGACATGTTGAGGCTAGTAAAGATACAATCATATGGCCATATATCATATAGTTTATTCCAGAATTTATAGTATTCTTTGTATTCTTCCTTTATAACTATTCAACAGACTCCATGGCTTGTTAAAGTTGGATTATTTTTTTTAAAAAAATCGAAGTAGACAGTGAGATCAAGTTACTCTGTCTATTTCTATCCTCCCAGTATGGCCTTCAGTTATGTTGGAACATGTTAAACAATTTGCAGTGTTGCTCTGTAACTGCTGGAACCTGGCCATGATGTCCGTGCTTTGAATGAGTGGAATGGCATGAATATATCTGAAATTTGCAAGAATGGCTCTGTTCGAATCAAGGACCTGCTCTGGAAGACTGGGGTCCCTAATATGAAATGTAACCTATGGGAAGGCAGAGATAAAGTTTGAAATAGAGGCATACATTTTGCACAATCCTAAGTCACATGATGTGTCAGCACCTAGCTTACCTTGGCTGATCTCAAAAAAGGATAAACAGGGTCAGGCCTGGCTAGTACTTGGAATAAAAAGCCACCAGGAAATCCTATAACTAGATTAGAAAGTTGAAAAATCTTCCTAAAAATTCTGGAAGTAGGCAATGGCAAACCATTTCAGTATTGTTACCAAATCTGTGGTATGGTTTGTGCCCAAATCACTACAACCTGATTTCAGTTTAGGTCTTAAAATGGCTACTTGAATGAAATGTCACCTGGCTTTTCAACAAGACATTATAAAAAGTGTTGGGCTTCTGGGGAAGCAATGGCAGACTGAAGATGGCTTTGCTTTTTGCAGAGCTGATAACTCAGCAGAACAAGGAACCAATGAATGGATCGGCACCTTGAAATTCCTCTGCAGATAAAGGAGAGGACCTGGGAACACCCAAAAGTGTTCCATACAGATGGTCCTCATAAGGATACTGTAAACAGTGGTCTCTGGCAGGTTTTAGAGCTCTGAAAGCCAAGGGGAAGTCAGCTTTGCCCAACTGCAGTTCAGAACCTTCAAATGGACACTGGGTTCACCCACTTCCTTTCTTAATCACTTCTGGAAATGGCTTGCTAACTACTTTTTGGATATTAAGAACCTTCAGAATGATAACTTTCATCACAATGGGTGATTCTCCTTCAGTCCTTACTGAAAGTTAAACAAGTTTAAGAACTTAAAAAAAAACATTTTATTCTGAAATAAACAGCAAAAGGGTGATTAGAACATTGATTTTGGAAAGTTTTAAATGGACTAAGTTGCCAGATGGATTGGAAATAACATTTTGAAACTAATTATAAGAATCCTTCCCATGGAATGTTTAAAATCCTATTAAAATATATATGAAGGTTTTGAATCTAAATGTAAGAAATCTTCCCATGGGAAAATGTTGTGGGTTAGAGAAAAACATGATAAGAGGAGACTTTGAAAGCTGGACCATAGAGGCAACCAGAAAGAGCTAAGATTATAATTAAAGGAGAAGAGACCCATTAATACAGAATTGAGAAAAGTATTTTAACTTTGGAAGAATTCAAGGATATTTGGCAACAATGCACTCAGAAATTTCTCTGAAGACTGCTACCATAAAAATAGTTTTAAAAGAGGAGACAGGAGAGGATACAACTGAGAACCAGGCAGTTCTTTGGATATGTATTTAAAAATGACAAGATACAAGAATGATATGGAAAAAGACGTCACACAGGACTTACAAATTAAACTGGCTGATGCAAATCAGAAGAGAGACATGAACAACTTTCTTATCCTGGACTTGCAAAAGAATATGTTATACTCATGAAGGAGTTCCTGAGAAAAGACAAAGAGAAAATGAGAAGAAATAAGCTTTTGAGACACTATTTAAAGGGAATAAACATCAAGATTTTTAAAAACAAAAAGAAAGAATATAATGTTGGCTTATTTGATCAAGATTAAAAATTATGTATGATGATCTTTCTAGTAGCTTTAGAGGCTTAAAAGATTTGTTTATAGATAATAAATGGGAAGAAGAATTTTTTTATATATATATTCAGAAAAAGTGATAAGCTATGGTGATAAAAGAAAAGGAAAGGATTAAAAAGTTGGCTTATTTGATTAAAGTTAAAATATAGACATTGTTATTTCTGGTATGTGTTAAACTTGCAAAGGAGTTTCTAAGAGGAGACAAAGAGAAAATGATAAGAAATTAACTTGTGGGACACTGTTTGAAGGGCTTAAAGATCAAGATTTTTAATCTGTTGCTGTTTCTGGTTGGTCTTAATGGATTTTTCTTGACCAAGTTCAAATGGCAAGGCTTTAAAGATTTGTTTATAGATAAGAGATAAGATATGGGAAGAAGATATTTTTTTGCTGTATTAGAGAAAATGATAAATTACTGTGTTAAAAATAAAGGAAAGGAATATGAATGATTTATCTGATTAAGATATATAGTAATGCATATACTGTATGCATGTATGTATCTTGTTATTTTTGGTAACTCATAAGGGACTTTTGTTGATTAAGATTGAATGACAAGGCTTTATAATTTGTTTATAGATAAGAGATGAGATATGGAAAGAAGAGATCTTTGGTTGAAATGTTAGAGAAGGTTATAAGTTACTGAAATTGTTTGTACTTGTCTTGATGAAGGGGAAGGTCATTTCTTTACATATCATTTTTCTTTTTTCTAATATATTTTTTTTCTTTCTCTCCCCCCCTTCTTTTTTCCTTCTCTGTGCTTTTCATTCTTTTAACTGTTTATTTTCTTTTTAGTTTGTATTAGGGTTTTTTTATGTGTGTGTGTATAAAAATTCCCTTCTCACCCCTATGGGTGGTATGTGTCTTCCTCAACCTTGGGTCCTCTACCAGAGGGTTGGGAGTTTGAGGGTTCTGTGCAGAATCTCAGCTGTTCCTAACACTGCACTCTTCTGGACAGAGAGCTCTGATGTTGCTCCTGGGATCTGATGGAGCCATTCTCCCAGCTTGGGCGGCACAGCCGCAAGTGCCCCTACCACCACTGGGACCATTTTGGCCATGTATGTGGCATTGAGTCATAGGCTTCCCTGTAGTCAATCCAGGCTGTACTCAGATTGGTCTGTCTAGACCTTGAGTCTTGGGCAACTGCTCCATCTATGGGCAACTGGTGTTTGGAGCCTCTGGTGTTGTTCCCAATGCCTGTCAGGGCAGCCTTGCTCTGAAAAAGACACGGACTCACTTAGAGGGTCTAAGGATTTCCGGCTTTATTGGAACAGAATGCATGCAATTAAAAAGACGGGAATCCTTATGTGTTGGCAAGGTGTCCTGTTTATACTCCGGTGGCGGACCTTGTCCCCCATTGACCCTTGAGCCAGGACCGGATGGGTGCTTGGGACTGTGATGCGTCTGCTGATGGGCGATTCCGGTGATCTCCGGCATTCTCCTTTGTTTCCTCGCCTTCGTCCGGTGCAGGTGCATCCCCCGGGGTAATGGGAAGGCGTTTCCCCGATCTTTCAATGGGTGCCAAGTCCAGTCTGATGGGCGTTTCTATTATGTTGGTGATTCCTTTATGGATATGGGTGCTTGAGGGATATGTGAGTGATTAAGGGATTATGATTATCCCTTCCTCTTTCCTAATGTGCATGTTCCCCGTTGTGATGCACTTATGCCTTGCAACGGGGAACTTGACATGCTGCCCCCCAAAGAAAATCTTAGGGTGCTGGTTTAGATGGGTATGCTTCATGGAAGCTCTTTACCAGCCGTTTAGCTGAGACATGTTGAGCTTGGACCCACTCTGGGTGTGGGAAATGTCTCCATTTGACGAGGTACTGCAGTGTGCCCCTTAGCCTCCTGGAGTCGAGTACCTCTTGTATCTCAAAATGTTGTTGCCCATCTATCCTGGTGGATGGGGGTGGGGGGGTTTCTGTGTGCCATTTTGAAGGGGTGGCTGGTTTCAGGAGGGCACAGTGGAATACTGGGTGTATGCGCCGTAGATTGTGGGGTAAGTCCAGTTTGAAAGTGACTGGGTTAATAATCTCTATGATTGGGAACGGTCCAATAAATTTGGGTGCCAGTTTCTTGGAGGGCTGTGGGGATTTGATGAACTTAGTGGAGAGGTAGACCCTATCTCCCACTTTGTAGTTCGGTTGCACCACCCTGTGATTATCTGTAAACTTCTTGTATGATGCTTGCGCGTCAGCAAGAGCCAGCTGGATGAGGCCAAACTGTGCCCAGTTGTGCTGCCCAGTCATCTGGAGAACAGGGTGGGGTGTCTGGTTGGGGCAGTTCCGGGATTGGCACGAAGTCTCTGCCATAGACCACCTTGAATGGGGTGTGACCTGTGCTCTGGTGTACTGCTTTGTTGTAGGCCACCTCTGCAAAAGGTAGCAGGTCCACCCAATTGTCCTGTTGGTAATTGATAAACGCTCGTAGGAACTGCTCCAGGGTGGAGTTGAGAACCTCCATAGAGCCATCTGTGTGGGGGTGCCAAGCCATTGACAGTGCTTGCTTCGTGCCAATGAGGTTTAAGAATTCTTTCCAGAACCTGGAGGTAAATTGTGTGCCCCTATCGGTCACCAAACAGGGGGGGTGCCGTGGAGTTTGTAGATATGGGTGAGGAATAGGCGTGCCAGCTGTTGTGCGGAGGGGATGGATGCGCAGGGTATGAAGTGTGCCTGCTTGGAAAAATAGTCTTTTACCACCCAGATGACAGTTTTTCTTTGGCTGGGTGGCAGGTCGACTATGAAGTCCATGGAAATCTCCTCCCAGGGACGGGAGGGGCTTGCTACTTTCTGCAACAGTCCTTGGGGTTTCCCCACCTTCCATTTTGACATTGCACATGTGGGGCAGGCCGTGACATATTCTTTGATGTCCTTTCTGAGGGTAGGCCACCAGAATTGTCACCTAATTAAGTGTAAGGTTTTAACGAACCCAAAATGCCTGGCCGTCTTATCATCGTGGGAGCGGTGTAAAACTTCCGCTCTCAATGATTCTGGCACGTATAGGGTTTTGTGTTTCCAGGCTAGCCCATTTGTAAGAGATACATGGTGTTGGTTATTTTGCAACCATGTATCTTTCTCGAGGGCTTGAACGAGTCTTTGTTGCCAGTCCTGTGAAATTGACCTGCGTCTCCCTCCGTTCGCCGGTGGTTGCACTGAGGTGCGTTAGGTTTTTGTCTGGCTGTGTGTGACAGCAGGGCAGCCCAGTTGTGTGTCTGTCCACACAGTACCCACAATATCCGATGCCTGGCCGGCATCCTGAGGTCGTCGGGAAAGGGCATCTGCCAGGAAGTTCTTTCTCCCTGGTATGAACTTAACTTTGAAGTTAAATCTGCTAAAGAATTGTGCCCAGTGTACCTACTTTGGGCTGAGGCGTTTTGGGGTGCTGAGAGCCTCCAGGTTTTTGTGATCAGTCCAGACCTCAAAGGGGCAGGAGGCCCCTTCCAGGAGGTGCCTCCATGTTTCCAGGGCTGCCTTGACCGCGAATGCCTCCTTTTCCCACATGTGCCATCTCCATTCCATTTCTGAGAACTTGCAGGAGAGGTACACGCAGGGCTTCAGCTGATTGTCAAAATCGCGCTGAAGGAGGAGCGCTCCTATGGAAAAATCTGAGGCGTCTACTTGCACGACAAAGGGTCTGGTGGGGTTGGGATGCTGCAGTACTGGCTCCGCCGTAAAGAGGCTTTTGAGGCGTTCGAAAGCCATTTGACAATCAGCTGTCCAGTTTAGCAGTGCCCCCAGGTTTCAGGATTTACGTGTGTCTCCTAGGCCCTTTGTCCGGAGTAGGTTAGTTAGCAGCAGCACAATTTCCGCTAGCCCCTGGATGAAACCCCTATAGAAATTGGTGAACCCGAGGAAACTTTGAAGTTGCCTCCTCGTGCCTGGACGCTCCCACGCCAGTATGGCCTGGACCTTGCTGGGGTCCATTTCGATCCCCCTTGCCGAGATTCAATAGCCAAGGTAGTCGATTTGCTCCTTGTGAAACTCACACTTGGAGAGCTTGGCGTATAGCTCTGCCTTGCAGAGTTTCGTGAGCACTTTCTTTACGAGGCGTTCGTGCTCTACTTCGTTCTCAGAGTAGATCAAAACATCATCAAGGTAAACAAGCACCCCCTTAAACAAGTGGTCATGCAAGACCTCGCTAATTAGCTGCATGAACACGCCTGGTGCCCCTGCCAACCCAAATGGCAGAACTTGGTATTGGAACGACCCCAGCGGGCAGTTGAAAGCTGTCTTCCATTCGTCCCCCTCCTTTATTCGTATCCGGAAGTAGGCTTCCCTGAGGTCCAGTTTTGTGAATATTTTGCCCTTTGCCAGGTGGGCTAGAATATCCTTTATTATGGGTAGGGGATATTTATTTGAAATGGACGCGGCATTCAGACCACGGTAGTCTGTACAGAGCCAGAGGGACCCATCCTTCTTCTCCCGGAAGAGAACTGGGGCCCCGACTGGTGAGTTAGCTGGCTCAATAAACCCCTGCACCAAATTTTTGTCGACAAAGTCCCTTAATGCTGCCAACTCCCTCTGAGTCATAGCGTAAATTTTGGGCTTTGGTAGAGGTGCCCCCGGGACCAGTTCGATGGTGCAGTCTGTTTTTCTATGGGGGGGCAGAGTTTGTCAGCCTCCTTTTCGCCGAAAACGTCGGCAAAGTCTGCATATCTGGCTGGCAGGCCCTCTGGGGTCGCTGCCTCCAGGTGCATCGAGGTAGTTGTCACCCTCCCCGTTGCAGCATGGGGAACCCAATCCCCTGTGGGTGCTTGGTAATGCCCATCCGAAAAGGTGATCTCTCTGGTCATCCAATTTATTTGAGGGTTGTGATGCACAAGCCACGGGATCCCTAAGATGAGTAGGGGTTGGCCCACCAGTGCCACGATGAAGGCCAGGCTTTCCTCATGGTTGCCGAGCCTCAGTGCAACTCTGTCTGTGTATTGGGTGACCGGGCCCCCTCCTGCTGCTGATCCATCCAACTGTGTGAACACCAAATGGTGCTGAAGTGGATAGCAGTGGAGGTTAAGCGCAGCTACCAGGTCCGGGTGCATGAGGCATTTTGAGCAGCCTGAATCAATCAGCGCCCAAACTCTCTCTGTTTTTCCCCCGTGGGCCAGGGTGACTCTCACATATAGGGTGGGACAGTTCTCACTCACCCCAAAGTTGTCGCGCCCTTTGTTGTCTTCCACCTGTCCTTTGGCGCTGAAGGCAGGTGGCTGGCATTTCCCGCCGGTTCATCACTTCTGCTTTCCTCGTCAGCGGTGATGTCAGGGGATTCCCTTGCTGAGGTTTCCCCCTTCGCGGCTGGCCTTTTCCTTGGTGCTGGGGTTGGTTTGTTTGGAACCTTCCCCGGGCTGTCTCTCGCCTTTGCTTTTGGGCAAGCCGCCGCCTTGTGGTTCTCCTCCCCACACTTGAAGCACTGACCACTGGCAAAACATTGGTCCCTGTCGTCCTTACGAGGTTGGGATCTTGGGTTCGCAGGTCTTGCAGCTGTGCGTGGTCCTCTCGCCACCTCTACGTACTGCGCTTCCCTCCGCGCCTGGAGGAAAGTTTCCTGGGCGTCCTCTGCTTCCCCTGCCAGCCAGATCCACTCCACCAGAGTGTTGGGGTTGTTTCTGCAGAGTGCCCACCTGAGTACATTCAGGTTCAATCCTTCCTTGAATTTTTCGATGAGGGTTGATTGGGACCATACTTTGACCTTACCGGCCAGGGCTTGGAACTCCATGGCATAATCTGCCATGGAGTGCTGTCCTTGTTTGAGGGCTTTCAAGGCTCTTTTTGCCCTCTCCCTTTCCAGGGGGTCCCTGAAATACTGTTCCACTGCCCATAGGAACTCGTTGCAGTCCTCGAGTTCCAGGGCGCCTGACTGGCACAACTGGATGTACCAGTCGGCAGCCCGTCCTTTCAGCTTGACAGCTAGGGCATTTACCTTGCCCTTCTCGGTTCGAAAATAGGGGCCCCATTCTTCCATGTAGATCCTCACGTTCATGAGGAAGAAAGAAAGTTTTGTGGGTTCCCCATCGAACTTGATCCCAAAGTCCTTGATCGCCACTCTCGGTGGGCTCCAAGCCGCAGCTGGGCGATGCTGGGTACTTCGGGCAGTCGGGGCTCCGTGGTGGGGACGTGGGGATTCCCTCCATCTGGCGTCAGGTGGTGTTTGTGCCCTCTTGTGTCGGCTTCCATTGTGTTGGACTCACCTCGGCTGTGGGGTGGGAGGGTGGGGTTCAGCACACCTGGAACCAGACTCTGCCTGGTGCTGCGTCGTCCTCCGGACCTCTCCTCCATCTCTCCGGCTGGTGTGTCCCTGAGGGGGGGTGAGGGTTGTCGGGCTTCTGGTGCCTGGTCCCTCCGCTCCCCCCGCTCCCCGGCTGTGGGACTTGTACGCCTCTGCTAACCTCTGGAGCAGCTGCTGCATCGCCTCCAGCTTTTCCTAGACCGTGCTCAGCCTTGCCGCCGTTTGCGAGCTCACCGTGGTGCGGTTGCCTCTGGTTCTTGATGCCTTTGATGTCGGGACGTCCCGCGGTTCCTCCGGGGTGCCGGGTGATCCAGGTGAGGATCCGTCCGTCTCATCGAGGGTAAGCCATGGGCCTTGGGACTCATGGGTAGTGCTTGCCGTGGCTTCTCCCTCCAAACTCGATCCTGAGATCCCCTGGACATCGCGCCATCGGGGCCTCGGGCATCTTCCGTTCGTCTGGATGGGAGTTCCATTGCCGGTCGCCGGGTAGCCACTTTTCCGTGAGTTGAAGTCTTCCATCCTAGCGTGGATCCCTCACAGAACTGGTCCGGATTGGTGCTAGGGAAAAAATTTTTGGGATTCCCATCTTTATGTCAGGGCAGCCTTGCTCCGAAAAAGACACGGACTCACTTAGAGGGTCTAAGGATTTCCGGCTTTATTGGAACAGAATGCATGCAATGAAAAAGATGGGAATCCTTATGTGTTGGCAGGGTGTCCTGTTTATACTCTGGTGGCGGACCTTGTCCTTCTCCACCCCCCATTGACCCTTGAGCCAGGACCGGATGGGTGCTTGGGACTGTGATGCGTCTGCTGATGGGCGATTCCGGTGATCTCCGGCGTTCTCCTTTGTTTCCTCGCCTTCGTCCGGTGCAGGTGCATCCCCCAGGGTAATGGGAAGGCATTTCCCCGATCTTTCAATGGGTGCCAAGTCCGGTCTGAGGGGCGTTTCTATTATGTTGGTGATTCTTTTATGGATATGGGTGCTTGAGGGATATGTGAGTGATTAAGGGATTATGATTATCCCTTCCTCTTTCCTAATGTGCATGTTCCCCATTGTGATGCACTTATGCCTTGCAATGGGGAACATGACAATGCCCTTCTGAGCTGTGCTCATGTACTGGCCTATATGGTCCTGCAGCTTGGTGGCTATGATGCCTGATAGGACTTTCCATGTTGTGGGGAGGCAGGTTATTGGCCAGTAGTTGGATGGTGTTGTTCCCTTTTGGGGGTCTTTCATGATCAGCTCTGTCCTACCTTGTGTTAGCCAGTCTGGGTGGGAGCCTGCTGCTAGCAGTTGGTTCATCTGTGCTGCTAGGCATTCATGCACTGCTGTCAGTTTCTTTGGTCAGTAGGCGTGGATCATGTCCCGGCCAGGTGCTGTCCAGCTCTTCATATTCTTGACCCACTGTTGGATGTCTGCTACTGTGATGGTGACTGGTTCCTGCTCTGGGAGATTTCTGTGGCCTGTTCTCAGGTCCTGCTGCCACTTTGCACTGGTGTTATGTGTCTCCTCTTTCTCCCATATGTTCTTCCAGTACTGTTCAGTTTCTGCTGTTGGTGGCTCTGCTGTTACTGTGTTGTTGCACTGCAGCTGGAAGTACACCTTGGATGGTTCTTTGGTGAACAGGGCATTTATCTCCTTGGTCTCTGCTTCTCTAGTGCATCTCCTTAGCCTGGTAGCCAGTGCTGTGAGCCTTTGTCTAACAGTCTCTAGGGCTTCAGATGGAGTCTGGCCCTTGTACTTTTTCAGTAGCTGAGTCTTATCCTTAATCTCCACACCCTTCTGTAGTTCCACCAGCTGACTAACTTCTCTCCGAGTTGCCTTGATCTTAGCCTCCAACCTCATTTTCCATGGGGATATGTACTCCTGTTCTTCTTGATCATGTAGCCAATGGTTGTAGCATTTACTAGTTCATTGGTCTGAGTTATAGTGATAGTAGAGATTCCCACGAGGACTCTGTTGGCATTTTCTAGCATAATATCTGATGGTACTTCTCCACTGAGCCTTGGTACTCAGTCTTGAGAGTTGACTGCAGCTAGTTTATCCATGATCTTTTGCCTCATATCGGCTGCTGTGCTCTGTAATGGAGGGGGGGGGCAGCAACTTTCCAGCTTCAGGTGTTGGCTGTGCCTCCAGTTGTTCTTCCAGGTCTTCTTGAGTCTGGAATATAATGTGTAGTTGGTCTATCTCAAGTGCTGAGAGCAGCTTTCTCTTGGGTAACTAGCTATTCCCCAGTTAGTGTGGATGCAGGTCTTCTGTCTATCCAGAGTTCCCTCATGCATTTCATATATCCCTTCTCATTAGGCCTGCTGTTGTAGTAGCATTCCATCAATTCCAGGTTCTCTTGTCTCGTCCATGTATGTTTATTTCCAGTAGCCCACTTATCGTCAGATTGTCCAGGTTCCCCAACATTTGATGTGGACCTTGTTCATCCAGGTGATGTCTGAGCCGGCATGACTCTCTTAGTTCATGTCACTCTCATATTTCTGAGGTAGGCAGGTGAAGTGTTAGGGGGTCTTTGCCCAAGGACCCCGACTGGTAAGGTAGGTACAGCCAGGATTTGAACCCTGGTCTCCTGCTCCAAAGGTGGTGTTCTAACCACTATGCTATCCAGCTGCATATCTATATGTATGTGTATAAGTATATGTATATGTATATAACATTAGAAATAATGTTTAGGCGCTTAATGTTTTGAATACAGCTTTCCATTTTATATATGCATCTTGATGCAACTCTGCATTTTAAATATCACTTTTCAGGCAAAGCCTTAATGTTACAAATTGCAAAAAAAAAGTGGCTCAATAAATCTCCACCTATTTTCTCACCAATTGCTTTGAATACAGGGCTTAATAAAATTGCTTTTATTAAGCACTGTATTAGCCTACCAAAAAGAAGACTGCGAACTTCAAAGTTCTAATGGAAAAAAGTTTTGAACAAAAGTTCCACTTCATTTTTCCCATCTTAAATGCCTCTGAGTTTAACAGCATTTTAGCAGGCAGTTCCATAGATTATACCCATTAGCTGAGCTTCAGAAGATGAAAAGTATGTCAAGTTCTATCAGTCAACCGGGGAATGCAAAGATCAGTAAATTGAAAAGGAGTAAGAAGATAGTTTGCTTTTCTTGGTATTTATGTTACAGTATGGATCATGATCTTTAGAACATATATACTGTTGCCAAAGAGAGTTCAGCAGTATCTATCCAAACAATTATAATGAACCTTTTCTTACATCAGTTGTTTTGCTTTATCTATTGTAACTCAAATATCTTCATGTTTATTATTTAGTCACCTCTTCCACCCTAGATCTGCTGTACCCCTAATGATAGAAAAGAGATATGAGAGCCTAAAGGCTACAATCTGCTATCCAGTGTTAAAGCCTGCCGATGTCATTGTCCTATGGATAGATATGGATAGGGTTGCCCTGTTCTTAAGCCCATGATTCGTATCAATTATTTTTCTTGTTATAGTCAGTGATGTGAAAAATCTGTTTTACTTCCAAAGTGTGTATCCTCCCCCCTTCAATTATCCATTTATGCACATTGTCTAGGCAATCAACAACATACTTAACATTGGGAAATAAATATACAAAAGAGAAATAACGTGGAAGTAATCATAAAAAAAAAATTGCTGCCCATGTCATCAAATAAAGTTAATATTATCCAAAATATTTCTCTGAGCACCAGAGCAAAACAAGTAAATGCAATGCTCATGGCAATTTTTTAACTTCCAGTTGCATAATGCTGTAATTCAGAATGATATTACTCTGGGCAGAATTCAGCCAAAATTAAGTACGAGCGCCACTTCCTTCAAAGCCAGAGATTCACAGTACAGTATCATATACATTTAGTGAGATACATGTAAAACAGTTATTGGAGACTTACAATCACCTTTCTTCATTCTGAAAATTCAGTAGGATCTGATGTTGAAATATTATGCACACTAATGGTATCATGTATGAGATTACACACATGTATTCTGTTCTTCTGCCTTATGGCATGAAGGGTAACATCCATATCACAGGATAAATCCCCATACATTTTCATGATACATGGATACAAATGAGTTGGCCACAAATTTGTATCAGTTATTGTACAGGTCCACAAATGAGGTGACTTTAGATCATGCCTTCATAAGCAAAATCCTTCAATATTTTTAAACAAAACCATAGACTCTTACCAGCATTACAAGCAAGCATATAGATGACTTAGAATTCATTCATCATCATCATCATCATCATCATCATCTTGTGTCTTCAGGTCAGTCTTGGCTTCTGGAGACTGCCTGGACAAGTCCGTACAGTTTTCTTCGCAATATTTTCAGAAGCGATTTCCCATTGATGCCTTCTTAGGCTGAGAGAGAGGGAGCTGGCCAAAAGTAACAGATAGCCTTGTGGCTAAGGCAGGACTTCCAGTTTTTAGCCTGGTGCCTTTGCTACACCAAACTGGTTCCCTATGCTTATAAGTACCTTAGTCTAATGGGTAATGTGGGTAATCACTGTGCAACAGAATGCTATTTAGATTTCGTATTTTATACTGACATGAGAACTTTTAAAATCTGCTAGGAAGCTTCAGCAAAAAATAAGTTAGTTAACTAACATGATTCCAAGAACTGAGTTGCATCTATGAGTAACTTCAATCCCACTAATCTCAAAGGGGTCTAACCTAAGTAAGACAAAACTGGAGCAAGCACAACGATCCTAATTACCATTATCCTTTACACCTCTTTTAGGATAGTTAGTCCTCAAAGCTGCAATAAGGGAAAATCTAGAATGTTCCTTCTATGCAACTTTTTCACATTCAGTCATCTGAGTAGGTTTTACTCTTACCAGGGGTACCATATCTAGGCTAAACTTGGATTACCACTAGAAGGCAGCAGAGCAATGCAGATACTACACTTTGATCATGACCTTACGACTTATAAGCAACACAGAAAACTTTATTTCCTGCCATCTAGTGGCCCTCTGGATTTTTTCAGCCCAAACATGAGTAAACTCCAGGAGACAGTGGAGGACAGGAAGGCCTGGTATTCTATGGTCCACGGGGTCACAAAGACTCAGACATGACTTAACGACTGAACAACAAAACATTTCTGGCCTACTAACATTAGTTCTCAAATCTTTTCATTTTGTTTGTTCCAATTCTTCCTTTCTCTTGATTGTATATGGACTTGGATTGAATCCTACTTCCTAGTACATATTAAGGAGAGCAATTCAACATCTGGTTGGTCTCAAGTGGGGAAGATATTACCCATTACAGTATGAATAGTGGAGTTACAGTATACAGAGCTAATTAATTTGTACGAACTTAGCAGCCCAGTTGCAGCTACTGTTTTATATAAATCCTCCTCCCCCTCCCCCTCCTCCTCCTCCTCCTCCTCCAATAATTCTTTAGCAGTGCCACAATAATATTTGAGATCTCTAAAACTGCTTTCATTACCACATAATGTTCACTTCTTAATTCCTCCAGAATCTGAATTCCTCCCTAACCTTACTCTACTCCAGTTCCTTTTGCCATCTTCCACTTGGACATCATCTCTAACACTGGTGACCCTTCCAAGGCCATGTAGACCATCCATGCCTTCCAAGGCCATGTAGACCATCCATGCCTTCAGTGCTGTGGAATTCTTCACCAATGAACTCCAGAGCTATATGAGGACTTAAACCTACATTTCTCTGAACATAACATTCTAGCTACTACCAATAATGCTAGACTTTTTCATTGATTTTTACTTGATCTTAAATCCATATTTAATATTTAGGTTAGTATTTAAGTATTCACTATCCTATATAGTGAAAAAGCTAGTACTGTTCATCCCACCCACCCTCTGCCAAATACCTTCTTTACTAAGCAGAATTGAGAACATTTTCCAAAAGAAGCAGGATGAGGTCATTGCTTTATTTTCTACTACTTAGAAAGAGCTGTCATTAAAGCTTTCCCAAGAAGAATACACAGCTGGCTCTGAATCATGTTAACATCTTATTCTCAGCCATCTGAGCAAGAAGTCTAGGTGGTATAGATTAATCTTCAAGTCTCTGGTCCATTTATTTAACAGACACCATCACCCTGTGCTGAAGCAAGCAAAATGAACTGATTTATTAAATGTCAGTGGCACACAAAATATTCAGCAAAATATCAGAGACCTCTGAGACATTTTAGATGGCAGTGTCTATGTAAATATTTGTAAGTGCCATGTGAATAATGGAAATCACAATAGAAACTTTTTTTAAGGCTTTGCCTGGCAAGTTGCTACAGTGCAGAGGGAATGAGCCCTGGTAAACAAAGATGTACAGATTTGTTTTTATGAATGGGCTAATCCAGAGTTGGCATAGTGCTAAGACTCCAAAAGGTAGTGAAGGATTGCATCTTAGTGGTAGAGCATTTAGGCTGAATACAGAAAGTCACAGCATCTCTATCTAATCCTCGGCATTTCTGTCTAAGGATGGAAGGATTACTCTTTGCTGGAGGTTTTCAAATAGAGATAGAATAATAATTCTTTAGCAGCAGATGGTGGGAACAAAATAATTGCAGCTGTCTGAATATCACCAGAACTCTGCAAGGGGAGCACCACCATTTCTGCCCTTTCAAAATCCTAGAGCTCTGATTGTGTATTGTAGATATTGCCTTGAATAGGGGTCTGATTAGACAACCCTTGAGATTCCTTCTGGTTCTAACATTCATTGATGCCAGACTTGAAAATCTAGAGTGGACAATATGCAGAAGTCTGGATTCAAAGGGCAAAACATGATGAGTCCATGGGGACACACAACACCTATCTGCAACATCTTTTTTCTTTTCTTTTTTTCTTTTTTTGGCTTGTGGGGCTGTCCTCTGCAGTTGCTGTAGTAAAAAAAAATGTATTTGGTTTATGATGCTTTGCACATGCAATGTACAGCCCAAGTTGGATGTTGCCCTTCAAATCTAGTGGACAATGCTAGGCAATAATTTAGGTCTATAGAAGCCACTCTCATTTATATTCCATGAGAGAACTCTAAACATTTGCAAGGTATAAAATAAACATTGAACACATAAGGAATCCAACTTACAAAAGAGGTTACTACTGTATTAGGTATGATTCTAACTGTAGATTTTTTAAAAAAACTGTAGATTTTAACTGTAACCCAATTTGTCCTGAAATCTGGAGTTATAGGGGAACATCGGGTGCATTTGAGAACAAATGTTTAGTGAAGTACTATAAATATTTGGACCTCCATTGGTGATAGTGGTGTGGTTGTCAAAATATTAATATTTTAATGGACAAAATTCTGTTAATCTAGGTTTGGCATTAGAGGATTTATCCAGTCCAAAACTTCCTCTATGTCTAGGTTCCACCAACTTTCCAACTTTCACATGCCAATCACTCATTAGTAGATTGGAAGTTAGTGGTCAACTCCTTTTTAGATGTTGCATTTGGGCACCTTTTTGCATGTTGCCATAGAATCCTTGTCTTCCACAATTGTGTCTGTAGTAAGAAAACATACATTTTTGATGTTCACTGGATATCCACTAATTCTAACAGAAATAAGCCTGTTGTTTACAGGGTTATAGTGAAGCATACACTTAGTTAATTCCTTTTCGAGTATCACTGCTACTCTATTCCTTCATATCATCTCAGATCCTGAATAGTATACCATATTTTATAATTATTATAAGCATTTCAGGTTACCTTTCCTTCACTCTGCTTCTATTCTGAGAATAGAGGTCCAGTAAACTTTCAGAAATGTACTGTGCATATGCAGAAGTCTGCTCAAACACTTCCAACCAGCCAATGGAACCATCAGCAGAGCTTCTGCACATGTGAATGCCAGCTAGGTTTGCATGATAGCATGCAATATCTTACTGAGACAAATCACATCACCTTTTGACTTCAACAAGAAGAATCATTTTATCTCCCACAGTGTGAAATTCTTCATCAGGGTGAATCCACATTGTCATTCCTTTGCATTTTAAGCAGATAGTAGGAATGTAAAAGGAGCTTGCTATGAATTGAAGGAAGTGAAAAGGCTTCCTTAATGACTCAGACACAACATAGGCAAGGATAACTTGTCAATATATCCCACAAGCTACACAAAGAGGTATACCTCTTTTATAAAAGACAAACTGAATTAAAAAAAAAATGTTATACTGGTGTAGCTGTATTAAATAAAGCATACATTAGGGAAGCTAGCATGCATCACTCCAGGTGTTAGAGAAAGTGGCATACAAAGCTACTTACATTTATACAGATGTAGTCGATATGACTCAGAAGCCCTCTTTTTGGCTCAAAATATAAAGTGGGATGACCACGCTTGATACATTCTATAGATTAGGGGGGTGGGGTGGATTTACCTGTATTCATTGCTTCAAATGATGCAGAAGAGTCAGAGTTGGTGAAAGAATATGAAAGCCATTAAAAGATAAAAGAGACATTAATTGAAATTTCATCCCTGGGAAACTGGAAAGGAAGACACTCAAAATAACCACACTTTGATTCTGAATGGTATAAGAGAGTACAGAGGGAAACTGTGGCAGGCTTTCAAGATTCTGTTATTATATCCTACAACAATAAATAGATGCATCTGGCCTGTCTCAAAGGGCTGACAAAAGAACATATTGAAAAACTTTCTAACAATGTGAAGCACCCCTCAAAGATATGCTCATTCTTAGAAATAAAGGTGGTTTAATAAATATGGGTATGTTCTGATGATGCTTGGAACATTGCTGTGCACCAGACTCTGTCCAGCTTCAAAATTAAAAGCCAATCATCATGGCCTAAAGAGATCATATTTTTAGAACAACATTAATTTCAAATTGCAGTTTAGTGAGGGGATGTGAAAGCAATGCTGTTTAGAAAGAGACTATCTAGATATACATTCAAAATGCTGATCAGGATTTTCCAACCAGAACTCAGACCAAATGTTTTTTGACTGGAGTTGGACATCCGTGTTTAGGTAGCAACATTGCTTAGACTGTTTAGTACGCAATATGGAATACTTTTCTTGGGGAAAGCACTCCAAATGATTCTCCCCATCTGCCTTTTAACATTTTTCATAATTCATAGACAGTAGGTTAATATTCCCAAAATATCAGCATTTCTTGTACTTTCTGTCACCAAGAAAGACCTATGCTTTATCTACTTCACTTACAGTTTCTATGTTATGTTAAATGTTTCTTTGGCCATTGCACTGCTCCTTCTATTTTCAGTGGGTTTTCTGAAGGAGAAATTCCTAACGAATTGTGTATCCTGTGGGATTGCTTTCTTGAAATAATTCTATCTTTGGAAGTTTCTCTGGCATAGCACTATGATAAATATTTGTTATAAATATTAGAAAGAAACTGGTAGAAGTCTTCCTACAATGGGAAATGTCAATGAATGATCTCTCTCTCTCCACCCTCTCTTAAGTATTAATAAGCATGATATGTCTAGCTTCTTCAAAGCAATAGGCATGTCTACCAAGCTGAATGAACGATTTTGCAAACTTCTGTTGAATAAACAAGTCAGGTTAAAAGAATGCATCTCTTCCTATTGCCATTATAAATATGGACTAAATTACATCCTATATTTGTTATATTCAGCAAATAATCTTTTTGCCATTTTGCGTTCCTCAGCCAAATCCTTTGAGATTTATAAATGTGGCATTAAAAATGCTATTACCCAGGGTGCCTTGCAAATGTTATGTAAAGTTTAAGAACATTTACTGTTAAGCTTCTGCATGTTAAATGGTTAAGTGATGTTTCAGCCTTGCTTGAAGTTTTCTATTTGGTGAAAAAATAAGGATACTGGGTGTGGAGCCCCTGTGATCACAGAGTATAGTAGACTGAAAAGAGATAGATAGATGATAGATAGATAGATAGATAGAGATAGAGATAGAGATAGAGATAGATAGATAGATATAAATAGATGATAGAGATAGAGATAGATAGGTGGATGATAGACAGACAGACAGACAGACAGACAGACAGACAGACAGACAGACATTTCCATTTTAAAACAATGAAACTTGACTTTTCTAGTTCATTTCCTAACATTTTACTGTGACTGGGGGAAAACCAGGTTCTAGTCTACTCTCAGCATTGGAAATTCAATACTTTACTTTTGGGCAACTCACTACCTCACATAGATTTCATTGGAGTTGAAACTGAACAAGGGACTGCTGTGTATGCCACCCTTAGCTCATAGATGGCAGGCAATGAGGCAGATAGGATGGATGGGTAGATGTGCAGATAGGGTGGATTCTTGAATACTCTGCTAAAATTTCTGGAAGTTGGAGCCATGGAAACTTTGAAGGCCCTGTTTGACCTCAACTGCCTGGAGTGCAAAGTTTATGCATCTCTTTTCAAATTGTACATTTCAGTGAATCATAAATGAAGAGCAACTGACACAACCTTATATCATACAATGACATGCACGACATCTTTCTGCAAGTTTGAAGGCATACTTACTATGCACCTGCAGCTGTTTGCAGATTCAAAATCAAAAACTTGAAATTTTATTCCCAATTTGTCTTCTCCAACTCACAATCTGAGCTTTAGCCTCCCAAAGGCATAATCCTACCTACTGCAAAAAGAAACACTGTACTAAGATTTATGAAATTAAAACCACTAAGTCCAGTGTAAACATCAGTGTCATTTAGAAAGTCATAATCCTATACTGTACAAATATGGCACCTGTTAGGTAATAAGGAAAGTTGCTAAGGAATAAAAAATCTAAATACCAGCTCATAAATACTAATGAGAGATGAATCAGCTAGCACAGGAAAGTTGATCTGGTTCAGCACTTAGGAGAAGATAGTAAAGGTAAAGGTTTCCCTTGACATTAAGTCCAGTTGTGTCCAACTCTAGGGGGCGGTGCTCATCTCCATTTCAAAGCCGAAGAGCCGGCGTTTGTCCGTAGACATTTCCGTGGTCATATGGCCGGCATGACTAAACGGAATGCCGTTATCTGAAGCAGTACCTATTAATCCACTCACATTTGCATGTTTTCGAACTGCTAGGCTGGCAGGAGCTGGGACTAGCAACAGGAGCTCACCCCGTCACGCGGATTCGAACCGCCGACCTTCCAATTCGCAAGCTCAGCAGTTCAGTGGTTTAACCTGCAGTGCCACCGCATCCCTCTGCTAGGAAAAGATGTCTCAATTAAATTTAAGTCCTAAATGTGCAGTCACATAAGTGCTAGCATACTTCTGGAAATCACTGAATTAAATAGCTTGTGGTAGTTAACTATAGTATCTATGATTTCCTGTTTTGGCCTCATCTCCTTTCAGTAGTCCAGGTTCAGGAAAATAGTATGTCACACTGTTGCATATTTGCATCAGCTTTGATCAGGTCATTCACCTTCCTCATTTTCAGTTCCATGTTTTTCCATGGAACTGAAAGCATCTGTATGTTGAGTATGACTTGAGCTAAGGATGGTACCTACATGCATTTTCTTTCCTCTCTACTTGTACAACTCTTTATGGGTCCATACTGGATTTTTGTAAACCCATTTAATAACTTGGAACACCATGGAGGGTCCATACAGTGATTTTGTCAGTCAATTCCAGTACTTGGAATGTCCCTCTCATGCTTCCCATGTAGCTTAAGCCCATCAGTAACCCCCCCCCCCCAACTTCCAGGGGGAACTCTATTAAATCTGGCTCTGAGATATCACTGTGAGACCCCTGCTAGATTGCCTTCAAAGATTCAATCACATGTTCCATTTTCCCAGACAAGTCTGTGCCACAACATTCAGGCCACACCCCTCTTTGGTCTTTGGATAAGCTGTGGGCATAAAGTTAAGAACCGGGTAAAGTTTGCTGTTCATAAACTTGGTTAGAAAACAGAGAGACTGATTATCAGATATACAGTAATGTCTTCTGTTTCAAGCTCAACCAAATGGTTACATGATTAAGCATCAATGTTTGGTAACATTCAGCATCCTAATCTACAGGAAGGGGACAAGAAAAGGAAGAAATGGGAAGTAGGGCAGAGGGGCACAGATATTCTTGAAGCTTGTCTTAATATCCATTGCAAAACTCTTCAGTACTTTATCAGTCTTAGAGATACAGGTTCAGGTGGAAGAAGGATGCTGGAAAAAATGGGAACCAATGGGACAGGTCCAACCCAAAAACTGAAATGCAGAATCTTCCCTCTTTCCCTTCTGTACTGTCTTCCGTGTTTAAAAACTTCATTTTAATGCAACATCATCTTAGCCCATCTGTCTTGCTTTCTATTTACCCCTCTTCCCCAGCTTCTCCATTAATGACAGCATCTTGTATTAACTTGTCTGTGATTAGCTACTAGCTGTCTTCTTCAGGGCTTTGTATCAGTTTGACTACTGAAAGGGTATAAAAGTGGAACCAAGGACAGAGAACAAGATGCTGTTGAGGCAAAACAAAGGTTCATGCTTTTGACATGGCATCTATGGTGAAATGGGTTCTTTGCATAGCAGATGGACCAGATGATAGTGAGAAATGCAAAAATAGGTGTTGCCCCCACTTAACAAGAGCTCCTTGGCCTGCAACACTAAGTGTGTTTGTTTTTATGACAAACAAACAGTAGATCTTTTATTTTTTTAGATTTCTATTTAATACTAAAAAAGAGGGAAAGAAAAGAAATGCTAACAAAAATACAAAAACAAAGAAAAAGCATATTCTTGGATGCATAGAATAAAAGAAACCCTCAGTGTTTAAAGATAGCATTAACAGCTGCTTTTCAAGCCAACAGTTAAGTATGCATTGTCCCCACTAAAACCCATCCAGATGTAACAAGTTAGAGCATTGTAGTCGGGGGTCAACTATCTGAACAACACAAGTCTATGTCTGTCTACTCAAAACTGAGGAACATTGAATTCAATGTCCTTTACTCTCAAGCTAAGTGGATATAAAAATGCAACCCGCTGAACATGGTGCACTTAAGGTAAAAACATAACTCCTGGAACATCCATGATGTTTTCTTGGTAGTAATACAAAATAGATTTGTCATTCCTTCTTCTCTGTTTCAACTTCCATGCTATATCTATTTATTTATTGTTATTGCTTTAAAAAAATGACAGAAAAAGGAAACAAAAACCAAAAAAATAAAAATAAAAATACATGTATGTTATAAAAAATGTGTATGTGCTTAAAAATAAGAAAAAAATATAACAGAAAGGTGTATGTGTGTGTGTGTATGTATGTATGTATGTGTGTGTGTGTGTGTGTATATATATATATATATATATATAATGTGTCATTACAGTAATAAACAATTGCAATTCTATATATATTTATCTAATGCAGATATGATGCTGTATGTATGTATAGGTATAGGTATATATTACAATTATATGACCAACATGCTTTTCCCTAAACTGTTATATTTTGTAAAAATGAGTCCCATATTTCATTATAATTGTCCATACAAAGTCTATGTCTATGAGCAATCCTCTCATAGGTGGCAAGTATAATCAGGTCTTCAATCCATTGAATAAATAGGGCCATACATTTCTTTTCCAATGTTGCAGTACCAGTCTTTTGGCCATAGTGACGGCATGGAGAATCCATTTACATTGTCCTGTTGTCAAATTCTATGTACTAGGTATGTAACTGAGAAGAATATTAACTTACATTTTATATCTGAGATTTCCTTGTAGTCTCCCATCCAAGTAAGTCAACCTTGTCTAGCTTTTTGAAATCAGACCAGATTGGGTAATCTGCTAGCATCTGAATTTAGCCATAATGGATTAGTTATTGAGTAAAAATGTGTAGAATTGTGTTGTAAGGCTGAAATTCTATATATGTTTCTCTGAGTAGGTCTTGTGATAACAGAGTAATTATTTCTGAGTTGACATGCAGAGCATTTCATTGTAAAATACCAATACATTTTCTGTAACAAGGTTGATGCCTTCTTTTCTTTTCTTTTCTTTTCTTTTCTTTTCTTTTCTTTTCTTTTCTTTTTTCTTTTCTTTTCTTTTTTCTTTTCTTTTCTTTTTTTGGTTCTGGCTCCATTAGTCTGAATCCTGTGACATACTTTTAACAAAACTTGTCAAGGAAGCTGTGTAACAATGTAGAAGCTTTTCACATCTCCAGATCTGTCTTTAAATACTGCTTCAGTTAAAAGTGAAAACTAATGTATTGGTTTTAGCCTATACCCTGTAGAAAACACTTGTTCTTTCCTGTGAATAGAATATGACAATCAGGTCTATTTGCTTCTTTTTCTTAAAAGAAATAGACTGAGTCATTTTTAAAGCTGACATAAATAAGTTTATTTGAACTCAAAGACTGGATCTTCAAGCTTCAATGCACTGTTAAACACTGGCTTCTGAAATGTGTTTTCTTTACTTAATTGGTTTGATAATAAATTAGTTAAATGTATAGTTACCGTAGTTGGTCTGCTCATCCCAAGTTCTCTAAAGTGTATGTATTTTAATCCATATTGCTTTAGTTCTTGAATATATCTGCCTAGTTTACTGTATATGGTGTTTTTATTTTGCATGTTATTGTAAATGTTTTTATTCAAAATGTTTCCGTTTGTTTGCTTGCTTGCTTAAGCTTAAGCTCATCAGGGAACTCTGACTATTGGGTGGTGTAAATAAATAAATGAAAATATTAAAACCAGGCCCAATTAATGATTCAATCTTGTTCTCACTCTGTAGTGCTTCTAGAGTCACTCAAAGAAGAATATGCATGTTTATTGATGGGAGATAGTAGACTAAGACACGCCATTCCCTTTCTTTAAATGGGAACTGGTAATAAAGCACAATCACTGATTTACAAGACTAGTATGATTGTGTATCAATGCAATTCACTGCCTTTGACTCAAGTGTTTAGTCTGGCTTGGGTAAAGTAATGATATATACTGTAAATCCTGGGTGTGGGACAGATTAGAACTATGACAGACATTAATAGGGAGAGTGCACTGACATTTTTTCAGGCCTAAGATTATGCTTTTATTGCTTAACAAAAGAAGACAAATTTTGACACTGAGAATAAAGGGGCTGATATTAATATTGTGATGCTATTCTGAATGTCATTATATATAAATGGATATATTAAATAAAAAATGGAAGCATTTATAAATCACCTTTTACCTGTCAAATGAGTAGTGACTTCTAATATATTGCAAAGTTCTTATATTTCCTTCTGTAATCTTAGAAGAGCTTTTGGACTGAGGCTAGGGGTCTTTGAGGAATTCCTCAATTCCTGTATGAAATTATGCATGCCAATCAAGTTAATGTGTGGATCAAAACTTAAATTCCTGTGAGACCACTCTCTCTCTCTCTCACTCTCTCTTCCTTTGATGGTTCAGATGAAGTTCTCAAAGTTCAAATATATCCTACTCTGCATGTAAATCTTGGGCGAAAATGTACATTCTAATGTGTGCTAAAATGCATTTAATACATATATTGAAGTATATCTCTTTACTTTTCCCTCTTATCCTCTTAAAAAAAGGGTCATATTCAAGGTCACATAAACAGACTTCCACTTTCCCATTGAGAGTTCCCGTTCCCATCCCCACCCCACCCCACCCCCTGCCATTCCTTTGTCTAAATCTAGTTTAGAGGTCCCAACACTTTCCAAAACTGATTTTTTTATGTTGAAGGTGGAAATGGGAAGGAGAATTCAGTTTGCTTGCAGACTATTCCAGCAGTGTGTGGATCAAAGTGAATGCAACCCAATTGTTTGACCTTCCCCCAGACATATGCTTGGCCATGTCCCTGTTGGCCTTTAGGAAGCATTAAAAACCCGGTTCTTTCTTCAGGCTCTGGGGTCCAGATGAGGGAGGTGTCATCTGGATTAGGGTATTAATTGCAAGCTCCTGATCACCTATTCAGGTTTTGCTTTTATTTTAATGGAATTATTACTCTGTTTGTGTTTATTTCTTGGTTATTGTAAGCGGCTGAGAGTTGCAGTGTTTGAGTCAGGTAGCCATATACACTAAATAAATAAATACATAAATACATAAATAACTTTTACAGGTGAATGTGATAAAATAAGGGAATTGAATTATATGTAAATCTATTGTAGTCAAATAATCGGAAAGCAATACATTTGTTAGCCTTTCTATTTATGTAAATCTAGACCAGCTTTGGATCATTTGTGATTGAGAAAGGCACAATTTAGAGGCATTTTTTTCAATCCATTGAGCACTCTAATAACTTGACTACTGCTACAATTTCACCACATTCTTCCAATGAGACAAAAAGGCTGCAAATGTAGAAAACTTCATGGTGCAGCAGGACCATCAGAGCAAACTCTTGGCAAAAATCCAGTTGATTAATATAATACAGGTTACTCTGTTGTAAAGCAGGCTTCGGAAAATAAAAGATTGAGTAAAGAAGATTTGTTACTCCATGGAAGTATTTGTCCTGATGATATTTATTAAGATTGTTGAGCATGAGTACAAACACGAGTAACCAGCACTTTTGCATACAATTTGGGGGAATGTGACCACAAGGACATGTTGCTCTATGAATCCATAGAATACTTAAAATTAATGTTATTTGTCAGCCTTTTTTGCCATTAATAATTAACTGAAGTTCTTTTTCCTGGAGTTTGGCCAGTCCCTCTCCTCTTAGAAAAAGCTTCTGTACAAGACACACAAGGTGCTTTATCAACTTGAAGTGTTATTGTGATTTATTTTCAGGAAGAAAAGGAAGGAAGGAAGGAAGGAAGGAAGGAAGGAAGGAAGGAAGGAAGGAAGGAAGGAAGGAAGGAAGGAAGGAAGGAAGGAAGGAAGGAAGTCTCTGAGCAGCAATTACCATAAATTTAACAGCATACCACTGGAAGGGAGGGGTGCAATGAATCTGTTATTTGGCAGAGATTAAGTGTGGAGATTCCACAAGCCATGGGATAAGCAAAGCAGTGTAATCAAACATTTCCTTGACCATTGGCCAGGCGGGCTGCAGTTTATGTAAACTGTAGTCCAAAAAAAAATTAAAAGGCATTTGGGAGGCTGGTTTGGGCCAGGCAGAAATTTCTGCATGGATGGTTTGAAATGAATTTTTAATTATCTAAACTCTCCTTTATTTGTGAAGCTTTTTAAATTAATTAATTGATTTGTTTATTTATTTCCGAAGCCTTCTTTGTGGGGCTTTGTGTGGGGAGGAGCAGAGAATGCTGAAGTAGAAATTTCATACTCCTTAGTTAGAAGAACTGATGGTGTGACACAGATCATTTTGAATGTGTTTTCTCACTTTGCTTAAACTCTAGCCTCCAGGAGGCCCAAGCAACTCCAGAGTATGTGGGAATTAGAAGTGTGTCTTACTCTGGGTGCTTTGGCCCAACACCACTAAGAAAACTATACTGTTCTGAAATGGCTACTTGCTTTTGGAATGAAGGCTCCACTGAGATCTTAGATAGAAATAGTCAGATCAGGGGTAGTTTTCTTCAGATCACAGCATAGAAAAGACATAGGTTGCATGTGTCAACCTCCAGCATCCCTCTCCCAAGCCTTTACTTCTCAAATGTAATGGCCAATTTTCTCCAGCCCAATTTTTTCCAGAGATGTACCCAAAATTAAGGGTAGCGATTGAAGCTAGGAGGTATACCATTTCTGTGCCTATGCATAAAAACTGAAAAAAATGCTTCAAAATCTCACCAGCAGAATGCTGCCATTTTAGCACCAAATATTGGCCACAGGACTTTTGTGCACTTTTAAGATAGAGGGAGGTTAAGGGAGTAATTTGCCTCTTGGAGTCCCAATCCCAGTCCCAATATAATCTTTAAAATCCACAGACAAGGCAAGAAGCAAGGAAGGAGGATAATTTGAAAAATGAAAGAAAAAAAAAAGTATGGGTGATTTTCAGTCCCAGCTTTTCTGTGATGTCATTGTAGCATCCTGATGCCCTTCAGGAGGCTAGGAGGCCAAGTGGTGACTACCAATACTCAAATATTGCACATTTCTGGTATAAAGAAAATGAGTCAAATTAGTTTTCCCTACCCATAAACAATACCAGGCTTTCTGTGTGTTTTTGTAAAAATAATGTTATATCTAATTTAGATTCAAACCTCTCTCTGTTAGGAAAAAGTGAAGTCTCCTTCAAGCTGAGGATTTTGGATACCTCCATGCTGTTTCTCAGCAACAATATGGAAAATGGGTTCCTACTGTCTTCTCCTGAATGTTGTTTCAACTACTCTATAGCCTTGGGGTTTCTTGCAGTCTCTCATCTAAGAAGTAATAAGGTACTCTGATTAACTTTTGGGAGATCAGCCAAGGTGGAGAAAGTCTTGCCATTGTGTTAATACAATTCAATGGAGGAAAAACTTATGCAAAAGTTCTCACTGTATTATTACTAAACGTTTTTGATACCATATCTTTTCACTAGAAATCTTGTCTGATTTCAGATGAGAATGCCCAAATCACCTGAGATTTCAAGCAAGAAAGACACATTTGATGAGATGTTGTGCTGTCCTGAGGTTTTATTCACTCTTTTAAAGGTATTTTTACATTGGTGCCTGAGTACCTGCAAGAACATTGTAGCCTTTCAATAGTCCCTGAGCCACAAATTGGGAACCATTGTTTTAAAAGTCTTCTCCTTCTCCTTCTCCTTCTCCTTCTCCTTCTTCACATTGCTTTTTCAATCCCTGCAAACAACAAAGTGGGTACATTCTGTAACTGAGATAACAGTCACCTGAGATGAGGTGTTTGGAGAAATAGGGACCTGTACTTGCAACATCTCACCCGACCAGAGATACATGTACAAGGACTTCTTTCCTTTGGAGAAAGACCCTTCACAAAAGCTCGTTAAGATTGTTGTTGTAAGCACCACTGCTCCATATATTTTCAGTACTACAAATCTAGCATTCCCAGATATCATACTCAAAGCTGAAGCATGATGGGAGTTATAGTTCAGCAACATCCAGTTGACCTTTTATTCTTCATCTGTGCTGGGCCGTGGATCTGTTTTGGGCCATGGAATATATTTTCATTTCTTTTCAAACAATCTAAACTCAGCTATTTTGTAAACCCATTTTCCCCCAGGGTCACATATGAGTTTGTTATATGCAATTATGCAAATCTAGTGACCAGGTAGGTGGAAATGATGCAAGAAGCATTCTGTACAAAGAAATTATATTGTCATTGAGCTGCCCTAAATATATCTGAAAATCATATTAATATTTCAATTTTTGCAACAGTTGTTAATACAGGAACTTACATACAATAAAACATTTGATATTTCAGTTCTTGATAATTCAACCCTTGACAATATTTAGACAAATGTGCTATTATTATCTCCTGCTGGGAATAAAGAAAACAGGTTAGTGATTGAAGTGATCACATTCTGATTTTCTTCTTTAGAAGTTTTCTTAGAAACGTATAAAGAAAAATTCAGAGCTGGATAATACAATCAATAGAATGTAGTTGCATTGGTTAAGCTGTATAAGTTGGGACTGGGAACCCCCAACATTAATTATCCTAGGAAATAGAATGCCCTTATATCTTAAAAGCAAATCTAACACAGAATTCAGATCAATCTGGAAGTCAATTTTAGGCTATAAATTAATAACATGGATTTGTACTACATCCAAAATGTGGATTTTCCTATGTATTGAGCCTATATTTTAATTTAACAAGATATAAATAAGAGAACAGATTTTTACTATTATGGATTTAATTTATTAGAGCTTATAATTTTACTTGGTGATTTCTATTGTGTTGACCACAGTCTTTGATATCCATTCTTAGTTTAGAGTTTAATAGTGATTTTCAGTCTGTTAAAGTGATGCAATGCATTCCATTATTTACAAATAACCATGTTATACTGGAAAATCATAACTCCATGACATTGCTAAACTTCTTGTTCATTCATTTGTATTTTACTTTTTATTCCCAGTGTAAATGTAACCATTGTATCATTATACCGGTCTATGACAGTAATAAAGGATTTCATCTCTCATTCCTTCTATATTTCTGGACTAGTAGGAACAGCAAACCTAACTTTTCATTCTATGTTTATTCTTAGTTCTGAATATATTGTTCAAGTTCAAGCTTCTACCTAATAATCATTTAGACTTCCTAAGGAAGAAATACAGTACAATGCTTATCATGTTAACTCTGGGCAATCGATTTATTTTAGTCGATCAGCAGAGAACTCATTATCTATCATAATCAAATTGTTTGTGCCAAACCTTTCCCTCTTTATCTATGGTAGTCATGGGAATGCACCAGTCTGGGTTTCTTTTTAAACACAACTGTTATTTCTTTCCCCTTTCAAGTGCAGTCTCGTTTTTAGTTAGGAACATGGTAATAGTACTTGTTAAAAATACAGAGCGCTGCACCCAGCCTATCAGAGATGCAAAACAAAGCAAAGTAACATGACCTTCAGCATCTTCATCTGACCACATGATCTGTGGATAGTTGGTTCCATAATTGATTTGGAAATATGGTTTGCCATTAAATTCTTTAATTCATCTACTTTTTGACTAGCGTCCGAGAGCTGAGCCAATGTAGCAATGACAGTTTGAGATCTTAGAAGGCAACTCTTACCAACCAAATCCAGGTCTCTATTTAAATTACTCCTTATATAAACAGCATCCTCCCCTCTACCTCCCATTAGAGCCCCATCTTCAGAGGAAGGCAATCATCTACTTCCCAGTCTAATGAGGGGTAAGAATTGTTAATGGAGATTACAAGGGGAGAGTGAGAAGAAGAGGGAGACTTACATGTGGTGTCCTTAAACTGGAATAAGTCCTTTATCTTTGATTGCCTAGAAGTCATTGCAGCCTTGTCTTGTTTGGGATTTCTTCTCTGCTGAATCTCAGGTTTATTCTTCCCTTTGATCTTTCCTTTCAAGTTCTTTTTTGTTCCTGCTTTATAACTTTGCATCCTCGATTAGTTTTTGAAAATACTGTATGTACAAAACTCCAGGATACCAGCAGATCTTAACTCTAATTGCTAAGTCAAAAAATTGAAAATAAATAAAATAAAAATAAAAGGGAGCTAAGGGATTAGATAGGGACGCGGTGGCGCTGCGGGTTAAACCGCTGAGCTGTCGATCGGAAGGTCGGCGGTTCGAAACCGCGCGGCGGGGTGAGCTCCCGTTGTTAATCCCAGCTCCTGCTCACCTAGCAGTTCGAAAACATGCAAATGTGAGTAGATCAATAGGTACCGCTTCGGCGGGAAGGTAACGGCGTTCCGAGTCGTCATGCTGGCCACATGACCCGGAAGTGTCTATGACAACGCCGGCTCCAAGGCTTAGAAACGGAGATGAGCACCGCCCCCTAGAGTCGGATTCGACTGGACTTTACGTCAAGGGAAACCTTTACCTTTACCTAAGGGATTAGATAGAACCAGGAAAAAGACTGAATCTACTTGATTAAAGCTAGAACTAAAGTAAATAAAAAGTCAGGAGCTCATTAAAGAGCTGTCACTTTGTCACCAGAGAACCAGCAAAGCCTAGTCAGATTGCAGAAAATGAGTAAGACTTTGGAAGAGATGTAAGTAGAGGTCCAGTAAAAGGAGAATGGCTGGAAAGGAGAACAGGCAAAACTGGAATGGAGGCATCATGGAGAGCAGACAGTTATCCTGAACTCAGATTGCCCTAAGATGCAGACAACAAGGGGTTCCATCATGACTGACTGATACTTAAGAGAAATTATAGTGGGGGCTACCTTATAGTTCTATTGGTTCATGACACCCCCACAGAAGTCTCCAAGAAGTCTGGAATGTCTTTTGAAACATGCATTGCGTGTCATCACTCCCTTTTCAGGTGTTTTCCTGGATATTATGAAGAATAGACAGGGATGGGATGGAACAGAACATGTGATGCCCCAGTTCTGTTCATGATATTACCATGAAGGTGACTCTTTTTGATCTCTTGGTGGATCACTGATCAATATCCAGTATATGAACATGAAACCAAATAGAATTCACTTTCATCCGATTAAACTATTCCATAAAAACTCTGCATACTCCAAAATGTGAGTGTCCAACATAGTATCCATAACCAACATGCCAATGAAAACTATCCTTTGTAGCTACCAGGCTCTCTGTCACATTTTATTTTACTTACTTAAATAAATAAAAGATGAAGAAAAACAAGGAAATGACATTGGAGATTGCTTGTAACATGCTATCGAAATTCCAAATATGCCCACTGGCCCCCAAATTTGGGAAACATGTTTTGCTTTAACAAAAAATGTTTTTAGCTAAACATTACAGAATTGGATGTACACTCTTGTTTAGGTTTCCCGGCAGCAGTATTCTCAGAAGTATTCAATTCCTTTCCACTCATTTGCCTTACCATTCCCCTATAACTTTCCATCAGTAATCCATGCCACTGGACATGCTTGTGTCTTATACAGATAAGTAAAGGTAAAGGTTTCCTTTGACATTAAGTCCATTTGTGTCTGACTTTATGGGGCGGTGCTCATCTCCGTTTCAAGCCGAAGAGCCGGCGTTTGTCCGTAGACCCTTCCGTGGTCATGTGGCCGGCATGACTAAACGGAACGCCGTTACCTGCCTGCCGAAATGGTACCTATTAATCTACTCACATTTGCATGTTTTCAAACTGCTAGGGTGGCAGGAGTTGGGATTAGCAACGGGAGCTCACCCCGTCATGCAGATTTGAACCACCGACCATCCGATCAGCAAGCTCAGCAGCTCAGCGGTTCAACCCGCAGCACTACCGCATCCCCTTATAGAGATAGTCCTTGCTTAATGACCACAATAGAGACCAGAATTTCAGTTGCTAAGCAAAGCAGTTATTAAGCAAACATTATCCAATTTTACAACCTTTTCTGTGGTGGACATTAAGTGAATCACTGTGGGCATTAAATGAACCACATGGTCACTAAGTAAATCATGTGGTTTCCCACTGAGTTTGCTTGCCAGAAGCTGGCCCAGGAGGTCAAACATGGTGATCATGTGACCACAGGATGCATAAATGCAAACTGGTTGCCAAGCGCTCTAATCATGATCATGTGAGCTGCAAGTCGTTTTTTCAGCACCATCATAAGTCTGAACTATCACTAAACACTTCAGCAAAGGATTGTTACCTTGTCGTGGTGCTGGAGCTTGAGCACCTCAATGATGCCATGAGCTAAACCGTGAAGGGCCACCCAAGACGGGAAGGTCATGACAGAGAGGTCAGACTAAATGCGATCCCTGGGGAAGGTAATGGCAACCCACCCCAGTATTCTTGCCGTGAAAACTAAATGGATCAGTACAACCAGAGATATGTCAGTATACCATCGGAAGATGAGACCCCCAGGTCGTAAGATGGTCAAAATGCTACTGGGGAGGAACAGAGGATGAGCTCAACTAGCCCCAGACGTGATGACGCAGCTAGCTCAAAGCCGAAAGGATGGCTAGCAGCCGACGGTGCTGGTGGTGAATGGCGAATCCGATGTTCTAAGGATCAACACACCATTGGAACCTGGAATGTAAGATCTATGAGCCAGGGCAAATTGGATGTCGTTATTGGTGAGATGTCAAGATTAAAGATAGACATTTTGGGCATCAGTGAACTGAAATGGACTGGAATGGGCCACTTCACATCAGATGACCACCAGATCTACTACTGTGGACAAGAGGACCACAGAAGAAATGGAGTAGCCTTCATAATTAATAGTCAAGTGGCTAAAGCAGTGCTTGGATACAACCCAAAAAACGACAGAATGATCTCAATTCGAATGCAGGGCAAGCCATCTAACATCACAGTGATCCAAATATACGCCCCAACCACAAATGCTGAAGAAGCTGAAGTAGAGCAGTTCTATGAGGATCTGCAGCACCTACTGGACAACATGCCTAAAAGAGATGTTATTTTCATCGCAGGAGACTGGAATGCTAAGGTGGGCAGTCAAATGACACCTCGAATTACAGGTAAGTATGGCCTGGGAGTACAAAATGAAGCAGGACATAGGCTGATAGAATTTTGCCAAGACAATTCACTCTGCATAACAAACACTCTCTTCCAACAACCTAAGAGACGGCTTTATACATGGACTTCAGCAGATGGACAACACCGAAATCAGATTGACTACATCCTTTGCAGCCAAAGGGGGCGGACATCTGTACATTCGGTAAAAACAAGGCCTGGAGCTGACTGTAGTTCAGATGACAAACTTCTTCTTGCACAATTTAGGATCAGACTAAAGAGATTAGGGAAGACCCACAGATCAGCTAGATATGAGCTCACTAATATTCCTAAGGAATATGCAGTGGAGGTGAAGAATAGATTTAAGGGACTGGACTTAGTAGATAGGGTCCCGGAAGAACTCTGGACAGAAGTTGGCAGCATTGTTCAGGAGGCGGCAACAAAATACATCCCAAAGAAAGAGAAAACCAAGAAGGCAAAATGGCTGTCTGCTGAGACACTAGAAGTAGCCCAAGAAAGAAGGAAAGCAAAAGGCAACAGTGATAGGGGGAGATATGCCCAATTAAATGCAAAGTTCCAGAGGTTAGCCAGAAGAGATAAGGAATTATTTTTAAACAAGCAATGCGCGAAAGTGGAAGAAGACAATAGAATAGGAAGGACAAGAGACCTCTTCCAGAAAATTAGAAACATTGGAGGTAAATTCCAGGCCAAAATGGGTATGATCAAAAACAAAGATGGCAAGGACCTAACAGAAGAAGAAGAGATCAAGAAAAGGTGGCAAGAATATACAGAAGACCTGTATAGGAAGGATAACAATATCGGGGATAGCTTTGACGGTATGGTCAGTGAGCTAGAGCCAGACATCCTGAAGAGTGAGGTTGAGTGGGCCTTAAGAAGCATTGCTAATAACAAGGCAGCAGGAGATGATGGCATCCCAGCTGAACTGTTCAAAATCTTGCAAGATGATGCTGTCAAGGTAATGCATGCTATATGCCAGCAAATTTGGAAAACACAAGAATGGCCATCAGATTGGAAAAAAATCAACTTATATCCCCATACCAAAAAAGGGAAACACTAAAGACTGTTCAAACTATCGAACAGTGGCACTCATTTCACATGCCAGTAAGGTAATGCTCAAGATCCTGCAAGGTAGACTTCAGCAGTTCATGGAGCGAGAATTGCCAGATGAACAAGCTGGGTTTAGAAAAGGCAGAGGAACTAGCGACCAAATTGCCAATATCCGCTGGATAATGGAAAAAGCCAGGGAGTTTCAGAAAAGCATCTATTTCTGTTTTATTGACTATTCTAAAGCCTTTGACTGTGTGGACCATAACAAATTGTGGCAAGTTCTTAGTGGTATGGGGATACCAAGTCATCTTGTCTGTCTCCTGAAGAATCTGTATAACGACCAAGTAGCAACAGTAAGAACAGACCACGGAACAACGGACTCGTTTAAGATTGGGAAAGGAGTACAGCAGGGCTGTATACTCTCACCCTACCTATTCAACTTGTATGCAGAACACATCATGCGACAAGCTGGCCTTGAGGAATCCAAGGCTGGAGTTAAAATCACTGGAAGAAACATTAACAATCTCAGATATGCAGACGATACCACTTTGATGGCTGAAAGCGAAGAGGAACTGAGGAGCCTTATGATGAAAGTGAAAGAAGAAAGTGCAAAAGCTGGTTTGCAGCTAAACCTCAAAAAAACCAAGATTATGGCAACCAGCTTGATTGATAACTGGCAAATAGAAGGAGAAAATGTAGAAGCAGTGAAAGACTTTGTATCCCTAGGTGCAAAGATTACTGCAGATGCTAACTGCAGTCAGGAAATCAGAAGACGCTTAATCCTTGGGAGAAAAGCAATGACAAATCTCGATAAAATAGTTAAGAGCAGAGACATCACACTGACAACAAAGGCCCGCATAGTTAAAGCAATGGTGTTCCCCGTAGTAACATATGGCTGCAGGAGCTGGACCATAAGGAAGGCTGAGAGAAGGAAGATTGATGGTTTTGAACTGTGGTGTTGGAGGAAAATTCTGAGAGTGCCTTGGACTGCAAGAAGATCAAACCAGTCCATCCTCCAGGAAATAAAGCCAGACTGCTCACTTGAGGGAATGGTATTAAAGGCAAAACTGAAATACTTTGGCCACATAATGAGAAGACAGGACACCCTGGAGAAGATGCTGATGCTAGGGAGAGTGGAAGGCAAAAGGAAGAGGGGCCGACCAAGGGCAAGGTGGATGGATGATATTCTAGAGGTGACGGACCCGTCCCTGGGGGAGCTGGGGATGTTGACGACCGACAGGAAGCTCTGGCGTGGGCTGGTCCATGAAGTCACGAAGAGTCGGAAGTGACTAAACGAATAAACAACAACATCACTAAACAAATGGTCATTAAGTGAGGACTATCTATAGAATGTCTTGGCTACTGAGAAACCTGCTCAAAGCCTGATGATTCCCCCCTCTTATGAATGTCACCAAAGCTGTCCTTAAGTAGTTTTTAATATAACAAAATGGAAATCATTAATTATGGGGAATATTTCATGGAATTGCATTTAATTATCTTAATTTCCCTTTAAATAAATTTAAATCAAATCCCACCTATTTTTTCAAGCATAACCTGCAACATGGCACGCATAGGCCAGGTATTGCTGTTGATCTCCAAAACCTGTCCTGGGAAAAACTGACTTTTGTGGGTGCTGTTAATTGTGAAAACTGGCAATGTTGCATAATTTAACCCAGGGGAAAAGGGAAGAGGTATGAGGACATTCAGTCACTGGTGTTCTTACTCTCACATCCCCCCATGCTCAGCAGATGATACCCATACCCTTTTTCCTTTTTTGAAAGACAAGCTCTGTTAGCAAGTTGAATTATGCCTCTTTTCTGTGGTCCAAGGTTTTGAAGTTTTTATCTCTGATGTGTTCATTTATGGAGGAGGAGGAGGAATTCAAACATGGTACCTCTGTTCCTTGCAATCTCAGTCTCATTTCCTACCATTAGATCCTGTATAATGCACAGTATATATTTTATTGTACATAGTATACAATGCATATACTTTATACATTGATCGTTGAGCTGAGAAAGTACTTCTAGATCCTCTACCAGTCCTCTTCCCTAATCTGGACTACGGTATGAGGTTTTTTACATCAGGTTTAACTCTCCAGCCACCATTCCCCTTTTGGTGTTTTTGCAACATGTCATAATATTGCCTACTCTAGTTTGTATTAGGAGACCAGAGTGAGCTGACTACTCTAACTTACACCTTGGTTTAAATTTTAATCACCCCGATTTCAAGGGAGGGGAAACAAGCTTTGAAGTCTTCACATTCAAATAAAAATCCTGCCTTTAGGGGCTGGAGTAGTAATTTGTAGTTTAGGATATCATTTATCATTCTGCTTCCTCTAATCCTTGGAGGTTTAGTTATGAGTAGGATTTGCCAACAGAATGCTGACATTTTTAGCTGTCCTCTCCCTCCCTCAGAAGATAAACTAAATGTAACAAGCAGAATGAAATCTTTATGGTATGAAAGTAAAGGTCATCTTACAAGTGTAAAGTGACCTTTCTTCGAGGAATCCATTAGGCTAAAATTTATAAAATTCTACTAACAATAAAAAAAGAGGATTTTACACCTTTAGATGAAAACAGGCTGTATTACAGTAGTAGATAAATGTTTAAATACCTTTATTTGACTTTATTTGTAGATCACAATTAATTACATGGAAACGGCAAACAAAAATAGTCTATATATTGTTTTAGAATCAAATGAGGACACAGGGTTATCTTTATATTTTGCTATTAACAGCATTCTCCAAGGCTGAAGGTCGGCGGTTTGAATCCGCGTGACGGGGTGAGCTCCCGTTGCTAGTCCCAGCTCCTGCCAACCTAGCAGTTCGAAAACATGCAAATGTGAGTAGATTAATAGGTACCGCTTCAGCAGGCAGGTAAGGGCATTCCATGTAGTCATGCCGGCCAGATGACCACGGAGAAAGTGTCTATGGACAAACACCGGCTCTTCAGCTTTGAAACTGAGATGAGCACTGCCCCCTAGAGTCAGACTTGACTGGATTTAATCTCAAGGGTTTACGTTTACTACCAAGGCTTTGGAAACTCCACATTTAGGTTATTCAGTGACGCAGTCTTCTCTAGGCCAAAAGCATATCTAGCCGAAAGCATGGGATGAACATTGGAGTACTCTCTGAACAAGATGGGGAAGTTTGGATTTGCCTTCTTCAAAGTGACATCGTCCTGTTCAATGAAATCTCAGGCCCCCTGACTAGCCACCAAGTGCTGGCAAAAGTGGATCCGGATTTCTTTGAGATTCTGAGTGAGATTGCTCCCAATGGCTCGGACAACTGAGGCAGCCACCATGGTGACCTCCAGCCCCAAACGTCTGTTTAAATACCTAAAATTTTGGGGAAAAAATAAGGAATGATAGATAATAATAAAAACAATTAGACACATGCCAACTATCAATTAGCTATGAGCCAATAGGGAAAAAAAGTCAAATTTGTTTATACAACTAAAATATTCTAGACATGAGTCCCATTTTAATTAATTTCAAGATAAAAACAAAATTGGATTTGGAACAAAAGTTCTATACTGCTCCAATTCTGTGGTGTTACCATAACACAATTATTTGTTAACTAACTGATGATAATATTCAATATTTTCATTGCATTTCATTATTCAATTTAATATCTCTTTCTGGACATCTTGGAATGTTCAGGGCAAATTAGAAGAACAAATTAAAATCATATTAAAAGAATCTAAATCCTCAGTGAAACACTTGGTTGCATAAAACCATACTGTATAATCTTGATAATACAAGCATTCCCATCACAAACAGATCACATATGTGATCTAGCTTTCATGTATGACCTATCTTTGATTATGAAAAATCCCAGAAGTAGGCAATATATGCTGTCCCTGTCATGATTCTGGTTATTTGAATTATTTATTTATTTATTTTCTATCCCACCTTTATTATTTTTATAAATAACTCAAGGTGTCGAACATACCTAATACTCCTTCCTCCTCCTATTTTCCCCACAACAACAACCCTGTGATGTGAGTTGGGCTGAGAGAAAGTAACTGGCCCAAGTTCACCCAGCAGGCTTTCATGCCTAAAGTGGGACTAGAACTCACAGACCCCTGGTTCTAGCCCACCACCTTAACCACTAGACCAAACTGGCTCTGTTTGCAAAACTTATTTGCGGGTAGCTAGCTTACATTGCAGAAAAAAGCTTCTGCCCCTTCTTAAAATAAACCCATTATTGAAAGAGAAAGAAGACACAGTCAGAAAGAGAAGAAGTAACAGACACCATTAGATGACTCCAGCTCTTCCAACATCCACATTCCAACAGTTTATCAATGTGGCCCTCAGCAAATAGGCCTAGCTAAGTGATACCTATTTGACCTTTGATGACCTCAGAGTTAAGCAGAGGTGGCCCAAGTTAGTACTTGGATGAAGGCCACCTGGGAATTCCAGGGTTCCTGATTACTGTATATCTGACTCATAAAAACGTCCTGGAAGAAGGCAATGGCAAATCACTTGCCCATAAAACCACATAGACATAGAAATGAAGTCAACAATTACTGAGATCAACTCGAATAAGATTTTACCTTTATATGTAGAATACAAAGTTCCTTAAGAATAATTCATTCTACAGAGAGATACAAGACTTTTTTTCCTTAATATCTACTAAACTCAGCTGCTATTCCTTCTACAGAGAGTACTCCATTTTTTTCCTAATAGCTACTAAACATAGCTGCTATTAGAGATAGTAGGCAGAACCTAACTAACCAGGCTTCATTTTAATTAGTAGTTGGGATGCAAGAACATCAGGAAATCCCAGGGCTAAATTATGATGTTGGGGGAAAAAATCAAAGAAGAGAATAACAACCATTTATGTATTGTAACCAAGAAAACACCATGGATGGGTTCATGTTTTCACCAAAAGTTAAATGTGAATTGAGGAAGACTTGACTTTATCACAGACTAGGGAACTAGTTGACCTTGGCTGATCTCAAAAAGCTGAGCAAGGTTGGATTTCATTACACCTTGAATGGGAGGTGAAGAAATGTAACAAACAAACAAAAAAACCTCTTCAGTGTTGTTGCCAAGGGAACTACATGGAAGTCACCACCAGTCAAGTCCAACCTGAAGGGAACTTTATATGAAGAATAGAATGTTATTTAAGGATGGTTCCTCCCAGGAATTAATGTTATGATTTTTTGCCTTTGGGGGAAAAAAAACAACAACAACAACTTTGGTTGTTGTGTTGTGTGGGAGTCGGGCTGAGAAAATCTGGACCACACAATCCTTATGCCTAAAAGATACCTGCCATGAAGAGCCATTTAAAATAGCTTCCAAGTAATAGAAATAGGGAGTGAGAAGGAAGAATATTTCATAGTAATTTAGAGAGATACTAGATATTTCTGTCTTCCATTTCTAAACGTGTATTTTATTTCCTCCCATAGAAATGTGAATGCCATATCTGTAAGTGCTCTCTCTCTGTCGTATTCTGACATTGATTTTGATTTATAAATTCTTTCTCATTAAACTGTATTATTTTTCATCCACTTTGATGCATAAGACATCATTTTGTATATTCCATTATATTATTTTAAGGCGTTTTTATGCTGTTTAGCTCTGATTAAATCCCTGACATTTTCAGGTGGCTTTGCGATAAAGATGTCTTGTGAATTTTTCATGCTCCCGTTGGCCTTATTGAGAAATATCCATTCACATACAAGAGATAGAAGCATTTAAAAAAAAAACATATTATTGCAACAATAAGCAAGGGAATACCAATATTCTCTCATTCTTCACATTTTGTCCCCTTGAAAAACAAATATTCATCTGAAGTTGATCCTGGCAAAAATAATCTCATCATTTAAAAAATGTCCACTAATGAAAGTTTCAGGTACCCATTCATGAGACTATTTCCTGCAATGTTCAGCAGAATCAAAGATCACCACTGAGAATCACAGTGGTAGAGTCATGAAAATATTGGACCATAATGATGGAGATAAAGGTTGAAGATTTCTTTCAGCCATGGGAACTACTCAGGTGGCTTTGAACCAGTATTCCCTTTGCAGAGCAACCTATCACACAGGACTGATGTTCTCGAGAAAAGAGGTATATACATTTAATCAATAGCAACATCCTAGCAATCTGTGATGCTAGGGAGAGTGGAAGGCAAAAGGAAGAGGGGCCGACCAAGGGCAAGATGGATGGATGATATTCTAGAGGTGACGGACTCGTCCCTGGGGGAGCTGGGGGTGTTGACGACCGACGGGAAGCTCTGGCGTGGGCTGGTCCATGAAGTCACGAAGAGTCGGAAGCGACTAAACGAATAAACAACAACAAGCAATCTGTGATACATCCAGTATGCTAATTTGCTGCTCCTAGGAAGATATGAAGCAAGACAAATCTCTTTTACTGAAGCTGAAGAAACGGTGACTGGAAACTTGACCCAAAGTGAATAAAAATACAGATGACGGTGAGATGAGGTGAGGTGAGAAATGAAACTCTGATGAGGATAAGAGTTTAAAGCCATTTGCTTGTCCCAGATTGATCTAATCCCCACCAGTAGAACTTCGATTAAAATGCCCAAGAGTTTCATCTTAAACCCAAGCAGACAAATTAAGAAAAGGTTCCTTCAAGTTGAGCTTAGCATATTACTCATCCTTAATGCATCCTTTCTGAGAAACACATAGATGAGATGTTGTAGAACCCATGGGAAAAGAAACAGTACACTCGGATTTGCACTTCTGAGGAGACTATGTTTCCTATTAATTGCTTCCTTATGGAAACTTAAAGAGAACTGATAATTCATTTTCTAAGAACTGTTGAAAATGTATCAATCACGTTGGATCATTCTATATTTGGTGGCAGTGTTATTGTCCAACAACTCTGAAAAAATGATTTACAGTATAACAGAATGTGCCATCAAGTCAGTGTCCACATGGATAGATTTTCTCCATGACAATCTGTCCCTAACCTGGTCTTTCAGGTCTTCCAACAGGCACTGATCACTGCTGTAACTGAGTTCATCCACCTTGCTGTTGGCTGTCCTCTTCTTCTCTTTCCTTCCACTTTCCCAGCATTAGACTCTTTTTCAGGCAGCTAAGTCTTCACATAATGTGTCTGAAATATGATAAATTGATCCTGGTCATTTGTGGTTAATTTGTTTGATGATCCATTTGTTTTTCTTGCCTGTCCACGGTATTCTCAGGAGTTTTCTTCAACACAAAAGTTAGAAGGTGTCAATATGCTTCCTATCCTGCTTCTTCAAAGTCCAACATTTAGTTCCACAGAGTGTCTCAGGGAATATCATGGCTTGTACAGTTCTAATCTTCATAGGTAAAAACACATCATGGCATCCCAATAACCTTTCCAAGGCATTCATGGCTGCTCCACCAAGCACTAGTATGTGGTATATTTCTTGACTGCTTGCTCCTTTACTGTTGATAGTTGATCCTAAAAGGCAGAAGCTATCCACCACTTCAATCCCTTCATTATCAATTCTAAGGCTGCTGTTGCACCTGTTGTCATTAGTTCAGTCTTCTTTATATTTAATTTTAGTCCCATTTTTTTATTGTGCTCCTTGACTTTTATTACTAGACTTTGCAGATCCTTTGCACTTCTTCCAATCCAGCTTCCTTTAATTCGGCATATAAATTGAATAAATAAGGGGAGAGGATAAAAGTCTTGTTTCACTCCTTTTCCAATCTGGAGCCAGTCTGTTGTGCCATGTTCTGTCCATACTGTGACTTTCTGACTTATATATAGGTTTTTCATGAGGACAATGAGAAGTTCTGGGATTCCCAGCTTGATGTGATTGACACAATCAAAGGGCTTTTATAATGGTATGTGGGAAAGATCTTGGGAGAATGGGTCCAGAGATGCTGCCTAGGGAATGGACAGATAAGAGACTGCATAGCTCACAGCTGGATAGTGGGTGGGGCAAGAGACTCAGAAGAGACCGTCTCTAATTACTTGGGCCATAAAGGAGATGGTGGGAGAATTATACTTTCAGACTTGCAAGATTCTGTTAACGTAGCATTACAATAAAGTAGAATTAGCTCATCTGGTTGTGTTTCCTGTCTGGTTTTCTTGGGAAGGCTGATTTGTTGTTTATTCATTTAGTCGCTTCCGACTCTTCGTGACTTCATGGACCAGCCCACGCCAGAGCTTCCTGTCGGTCGTCAACACCCCCAGCTCCCCCAGGGACGAGTCCGTCACCTCTAGAATATCATCCATCCATCTTGCCCTTGGTCGGCCCCTCTTCCTTTTGCCCTCCACTCTCCCTAGCATCAGCATCTTCTCCAGGGTGTCCTGTCTTCTCATTATGTGGCCAAAGTATTTCAGTTTTGCCTTTAATATCATTCCCTCAAGTGAGCAGTCTGGCTTTATTTCCTGGAGGATGGACTGGTTTGATCTTCTTGCAGTCCAAGGAACTCTCAGAATTTTCCTCCAACACCACAGTTCAAAAGCATTGATCTTCCTTCGCTCAGCCTTCCTTATGGTCCAGCTCTCGCAGCCATATGTTACTACAGGGAACACCATTGCTTTAACTATGCGGGCCTTTGTTGTCAGTGTGATGTCTCTGCTCTTAACTATTTTATCGAGATTTGTCATTGCTCTTCTTCCAAGGATTAAGCGTCTTCTGATTTCCTGACTGCAGTCAGCATCTGCAGTAATCTTTGCACCTAGGAATACAAAGTCTTTCACTGCTTCTACATTTTCTCCCTCTATTTGCCAGTTATCAATCAAGCTGGTTGCCATAATCTTGGTTTTTTTGAGGTTTAGCTGCAAACCAGCTTTTGCACTTTCTTCTTTCACCTTCATCATAAGGCTCCTCAGTTCCTCTTCACTTTCAGCCATCAAAGTGGTATCATCTGCATATCTGAGATTGTTAATGTTTCTTCCAGAGATTTTAACTCCAGCCTTGGATTCCTCAAGGCCAGCTTGTCGCATGATGTGTTCTGCATACAAGTTGAATAGGTAGGGTGAGAGTATACAGCCCTGCCGTACTCCTTTCCCAATCTTAAACCAGTCTGTTGTTCCGTGGTCTGTTCTTACTGTTGCTACTTGGTCGTTATACAGATTCTTCAGGAGGCATACAAGATGACTTGGTATCCCCATACCACTAAGAACTTGCCACAATTTGTTATGGTCCACACAGTCAAAGGCTTTAGAATAGTCAATAAAACAGAAATAGATGTTTTTCTGAAACTCCCTGGCTTTTTCCATTATCCAGCGGATATTGGCAATTTGGTCTCTAGTTCCTCTGCCTTTTCTAAACCCAGCTTGTACGTCTGGCAATTCTCGCTCCATGAACTGCTGAAGTCTACCTTGCAGGATCTTGAGCATTACCTTACTGGCATGTGAAATGAGTGCCACTGTTCGATAGTTTGAACATTCTTTAGTGTTTCCCTTTTTTGGTATGGGGATATAAGTTGATTTTTTCCAGTCTGATGGCCATTCTTGTGTTTTCCAAATTTGCTGGCATATAGCATGCATTACCTTGACAGCATCATGAGAAGGCTGATACCTTTCTATAATCAATGAAGAACATATTGAATTCTCTTTGGTATTCTTTGGTTTTCTCAATTATCCAGCATGCATCAGAAATAATGTCTCATGTTCCTCAGCGTTTTCTAAAGCCAGCTTGAACATCTGGCATTACTTTTGCAATGCAGGTCTCTAATCTGCATTGTGTACCACATGTACCACATATGAAATTTGGGGATCTTTTAACATACAGCTTTAACATTTAAATCTTTGATGATTTCTTAGGATATATATATATTTTTACAGTCAAGACAAACATTACTATAATTTTTCACTTTGATTTATGAGTCATATTTTGCTGATTAGTGTCATGGATACTCGCATATTACCTTGATTTTAATGATGATCTGTAGTTTTAAAATGAATAAGATAATTAACTATGTGAAACTAAATTAATGTTACTCTAAAAAAATATTCAGTTTAATTTTATTCAGTTTTATGATGCTTGTAAATCTCTTGCCTATTCACCTAGTGTTTTTCTCTTTTTTCTTCATTTTTTCCTTCTATTTTTTCCTTCAATTCTGTTTCTTTTCTTCTTTTTTATAAAGGAGGAGGAGGAAGAGGAGAGAAAGCAGCTTCATGGTCCAGTCTTAATGAAGTTACAAGTGAAATATTTTCTTCATCCTCTATAATGTAAGGGATTTGTATAAGTCCCTCACTTTTTTCTTTTGAGAAATTTCAGGAAGGAACATCTGCTTTTAGTTAGTTTGTTACTGTTGAGACAGGTCCAACCCTTGATGGCTGTATAGGTCCATGTCCTCTATTTCAACTTCTCTTTACTAATATTCTATATGATCTTTCAAGATCATCTTATTGATGTCTTCTGTCTCATCAATCCACCTTATCCATTATATTCCCTTTTTTTTTCTTTCTCATAATCAATTAACTATCTCTGTGTGTGTGTGTGTGTGTACAAATACTCTTTCTTCTGATTAGTTTGTTTGCTGGTTTATATCTTCATTCAGTTCTTGAAATCAGCATGTGAGGAAGAACTCATTGTTCTTTCTTACTTGTTCCTGGATTTAGTTTTTTTTGTCTCTTAAGATGCTCATTCAAGAGCATTTATATTTCTGAAGAGTTCTCAAAAGTTTCTGCTAAATGCCACTCATTTAGCATATCAATCTTTCTTATCAGTATTGCTAGTTCCTTTCTCATCTTCAAGGTCTTCCTTATTCAAAATGTAACATCTAGCACTTGTCCTAGTGCTAACTAATTGTAAAAGCAGAGAGAGAGGTAGCATAATAGTTTGATCAGAACTAAAAGCATGTATGAGGAAAATGTGACCTTGGTTAAATTATTGAACCAAATATATCAGCATACCATAAATATGGACATTTTCCCCTTTCCCTTCTCTTTCCCCTTCTTTCTTTCTTTCTTTCTTTCTTTCTTTCTTTCTTTCTTTCTTTCTTTCTTGATCACTTTAATACTCATTAACATTCACAAGCAGCAAAATTGGAATTGACACTCTTTCTTCTTTAATGAAGCTATCTCTTTATTTCAGCAGTGAAACTTTAAAAAGCAAATTGAGATAGAAATCTCATTTAGTCCTGATTAAAGTTAAAAATTTGCAAACAATTGGGTCAGGATTGAATTATTTGCATTGAAGGTAGAGGGTAGAAAGTACAAAAGAGTGTTCTCTAGTGCATATATTTCCTTTTTATCTGAACAAAGCTCAGTCCTTTCTGCTCCCCACTCAACATACACAAGTGTTTAGCATATAGCTATCAAAGACCTGCATTTTTCAAGGAGGAATTGAATTGTCCTATATAATATAATCAAACTTGAAATGATTCAAAAATATTTCTAATTGTTGGAAAGAGAAGCAGTTTTTATGCAGCTAAAGCTTAAGGAGAAGTTATGGAAGATAAAACCACATATTTGTTTTCTTAGCTATAAGTTAAAAAAATGAAAATTATAATAGTCATACACTGTTTACATCAAATAATACTCCATTCAGTTTGGTTGTTGTTGTTGCTGCTGCGGCTGCAGCTGCTGCTGTTGGGTTTTAATATGTTTAATTTAACAGTAGCTAGTGTAAATATGACGAGGAACTTGATTTTTTTCCCTTAACCAAATAACAGGACTTTCTATTCAAATAGGAGACAATAACTCCTAAATTATGCTGTTGAAAGGGCAGATAAGTTGTGAATAAAGTGTTTCACTGTTCCATCCATTTTACAGAACAGACTCAATTTTCTGTAATTTGCTGCAATAGATTTGTAGATTCATGGGTGGCATTTTTTTTTCCCATAGAAAGGCAAGAAGCATTTCTTTGTACAAGTCCTCCTAAGTCAGTTGTGGAGTCTTTTTTTTTTTTTTTCAATCATATGCATGGATAAAAGAATAAGGGTAAGGGTAAGGGTAAAAAGAATGGAAAATATTGAAGGCTGTACCATTGTTAGACAAGATTGAATTTTCAGATATTGAGTTCCTTTTTTGTTTGTTTGTTTGTTTGTTTCATTTAGGCTTGGGCTGCCATTAAGAACTGCCATGTTAAATGAACCTCTAAGCATCCCAGACTTCAGGGGTGTCCATGGGATGGAGGAATAGGCAAAAATGTAAAGAGAGCAGCTACAGAATGTATAAAAACACATGCAAAAAAAAAAAAAAAAGGTGGAGTTTCAGTTGTGTGATTGTGACTGCTACCTTGACTTTTTTGACTGGAATTCATATACACAAACCCCATCAAAGCTCCTACTGGACTTTTTTTTCTCTTTCTCAAGAAAATAAATATGCAGGAAGAATGAGCTTCTTGTCACCTTTAAAAATTCCAAACTGGAAGTTTAAAAAGTAAAGATGCTTCTTGGTTTCTGTCCCTAATAAGGAAAGAAATCTAGATGACCATTTAAGTATGGTTGGCAATAATATACAAATCCACTTGCCAGGGGAGTAGTTTTTCTTTAAGGCTTTCCATTTAATGTAATAATTTAATTTAGTTTAGTTTAATTAAATAATTATTTAATGTGTTGTTTCTTCTTTCTCTTTCATTCAACTGTCTCCCTTGTTATCTACAGTGAATAATTTTCCTTTCTTTTATTTTCTTTTTCAAAATAGCAAAACTATGAATAAAAGTTCATTTTTCAGACCAAAGCTTAAGCATATACCTTTTTATACTTTCATATCTATGCTTTATTCTGGGCCATGAATGTACTGTGCACCACATTGGAAATAACAAAAAAAAAAATTGTGAAGGCATATGTGGCTGCACAGAATTGTAAGAAAAGCTGGTAATAGCAAAATCCTCTTGCCATGCAGTTTGACAATTACTTTATTATTACAGTGAAGCAGCCAGTTGAAGGAGAAAAACAGATCTTCATCTTAGCCTGAGTTATATCTGACATGTGGCTGGTGATTGGAATAATCCCTTAAGTTGTTAGAATAATCATTGTTGATGAGCAGACTGTCAATCCGCCCCTACCCCCAGAAAAGGCCAGATGGGTGTTATCTGGCCTGGTTCTGCAGGGATAAAGTAGGATCAGATAATGGTTAATGTGATCAAATTTTAGGCTGATTCCAAGCCTTTTTGCTTTTTCACATGGAGCAGCAAAGCAATTAGAACAAAATTATTTCCAACGGTTTATATATATATGGTATGTATGTATATGTATATGTATATGTATATGTACAGTATATGTATATGTATATATGTATATATAATGTAATTATACACACACACACACACAGATACACACAAACATATAGGCTGGGAAACAAGAAGATCCAAATGCCTAGCAAATAACACAAGGAAATTCTCAGGAGACAGAAAAATCAGAAGGGCAATCAGAGTGAAACATCAAAATCTCTGGTTTGTGTAAGTTGTGTCTGAGATGATGGTCAGTCAGCATAATTAAATGTGTTGTAAACCAGCTACTATGGAAGCCCATGTCATCAATCAAACTTTGGAAAGGATCAATACAGTTGGATGTCATTGGCATAGATGTGATATTGAAAACCAGGGATAGTGTTCAAGTCAACAGAAGCAGTGTTCAAGAACAGGCCCAGGAGCAAAACTTGGGGAACATCAACGGAAAGGAGCAACTTACATGAAGCAGAGTTGTTAAAGGACAACGGAAAAGAAGAAGAAAACAAAGAAGTTGAGAACCAGAAGAAAACTCTACAAATACTATCTAGAGACTGGCACCAAGACAAAAGTTTCTAATGGTCCAGAGTGTCAAATGAAGCTGATAAGCTGAGGAGCAACAGGATAGCTTACACTACCAGAACGTCATTCAACATTTGAGAGGCTATTTTGTTTCCAAGTTCTAAAGAATATGTAAAGATGCCCTGCTTTTCAGCTTAAATATTGTTCCTATCCATTATTTATTCAGCTTATCATGGAAACTTATTCCACTTCACTGCTAACATACCAGAATTTCTTTAAAGAAGATAGTGTATTTGTGTCGAGGAAAAATATTCTTTGCTCAATTTGTGTCGGGGAAAAATATTCTTTGCTCAATCATCTATAACCTTAGAAAAAGTCAAGAAGTCTACTTGTCTTAGTCTATTGTACTTCCCCAATACATTTTCATTTTTTTTAAAATCCTGGTTTGACAAAGTTGCCAGATGTTCAACCTGATTTTAGAAGAGGCTGAATAACAAGAAACATGATTTTTGATGTGTGCCGGATAATTGAGAAAGCCAAAGAATAGCAAAAAAGAAGTTAATGTGTGCTTCATTGCTTATTGAAAGAAATAAGTGGGAAAAAAGACTAATATTAAATATAAAGAACACCAAACTAAGCAGTACAGCAATCAGTCATAGAATTGATAATGAAGATATTGAACTGGTAGATAGCTTCTGTCTTTTAGGATTGACTGCCCACAGAAAAGGAACCAGCAGTTAAGAAATGCACCACAGAAACATGGTAGAGTAGCAATGAAGGCCTTGGAAAAGATGTTTAGATGTGATTACCTGTCTATACGTACAGAAATCAGAATCATGCAAATGATTATTTTCCTTCTGACACTCAATGGAAGCAACCTTGGAATTTGAAGAAGCCAGACAGAAAGGGTATTAATGCTTTTAAATATTGATGTTGGAGAAGACTCCTGGGAATACTATGGATGGCAAAACAAACAAACAAATGATCCGTAGAACAAGTCAAATCAGAGTTTTCACTCAGGGAACAAATGACCAGGCTCATATTTTGGACACATTATGTGAAGAGCCAACTCTCTTAAGAAGTCTATAAAACTTGGAAAGGTGGAAAGAGAAGGGGGAAAAAAATAGATGACTAGCAGCAAGGTGGATGGACTCAATTAGAGTGGTGATGGGTGTATCACTGGAAGACCTGAAGGGCCAGGTTGAGAACAGATTGCCCTGGAGAGAATCTATCTAGACAGTCACCAAGAGTTGACTCAGACTTGATTGCAAATAATCCATCAATTATTTATGTATGTACAGTATGTCTTTAATCAATTTATGTGGCCACCCCACAAACAAACAAACCCCAAACAAAAGCACATGCACACATAAATTGCTGAGAAAACTCCTCCAGAGGGACCCACCCTCCCAGAGCCTAAAGTAACAGGTCTTCAATGCCTTTCAAAAGGCACACTGGCTCAGGACCAGCCAAATCTCAGAGCAGATATTATTCCAAAAGCTGAGAGCAGTAGCAGAGAAGACATATCTCCTGTATCCCACCAGATGATATTGCCAAAGCAATGGGGCCGGAGGCATTTTGTTCTGCTGGCAAGCCTTATAACATTCTGATAAATGGAGCAAGCAGAATGAAAGCATTCAGAGGAAGTACTGCTCACATTTAAGTTGACACCAAATAAGTTATTTAAAGAAAGGCCAAAAGGAATTGCCTATCTAGTTATGATTTGTTAGTTGAACAGTTTATACACAGGCACTATATTGCTTGAAAATAATGACTCTTACATTCAGCTACATTGATCCTTTGCCTTTTATTCTTGGCAATTTATTTGCATTGCCAACATTAATCTTTATACATGCTTATATATAATTAAAAGATAGAATGAATGTAAAGGATCAAGTGGTTGACCAGCTGGTTTCTTTTCTTTATTCCTCACTGAAACCTGAGTTTGAAATTCTGAATTCAGCTGAGCCTACAATGTCTTTTCTGTCATGAAAGACCTAAAAGACACAATTCTCAAATTGCAGGGTTCTGATTGATGTACTGTAATTCACTAATATACACTGATACTGTGGTTACAAAGGAAAACAAAGTACTGAGTAATTGGTCACTGAGAGATTGATAGATTGCTTTGATTACTAGGTGGATAATATATCTTCCAGTAGGAAGTAGCATATAAACAACCTCATCTGCTCACAGAAAGTTAGGGGTAGTCAGATGTAATTAGAACTTTGATGGGAAATTATTATAAAATACTACAGTAGTGGGCTAGATTGAGAGCCAGTTTGGTGCAGTGGTCAAGGCACCAGCCTAGAAACCAGGAGACCATTCTAGTCTCACCTTAGGCAAGAAGCTAGTTGGGTGTCCTTGGGCCAGTATCTCTCTCTCTCTCAGCCCTAGGAAGGAGGCAATGGCAATCTGCTACCAAAATCTTGCTAAGAAAACTTCAGGTCTACTCCAGGCAGTAGCCAGGAGTCAACACTGACTTGAAGGAGAGAGCCACTTTGGTGTAGTGGTTAAGACACTGGGCCAGAAACCAAGAGACTGTGAGTTCTAGTCCTGCCTTAGGCACAAAGCCAGCTGGGTTACCTTGGGCCAGTCACTCTCTCTTAGGAAGTAGGCATAGGAAGCAGGCAGTAGCATAGGATGTAGGCAATAGCAAACCACTTCCAAAATCTTTCCAAGAAAACTTCAGGGACTTGTCCAGATAATCATCAGGATTCAATACTGACTTGAAGGCACACAAATACAGTAGGCTAGATTGTGAAGTTAAAAAAAAAAAACATCCCAAAAGAAGGCAGTTGCAACCATGTCCATGTTATTGCCAAGAAAACTCCATGGATGGACATGTGCATGAAGTCACCAGTTGCAGCATCATTCCATGGCAAAATTAGTGATATTATGTTAGTATCTGCCTTATCAGTGAGAAATGCTACTGTCCTTTTCCAACCTGGTTAACCTAAATGTATTTTTTTTTTAAAAGAAAATGTCTTCCCCAATAAAATCTACATTGTTTCTACATGCATGGGTGTGAAAAACATTTTTAATGTGGATGGGTAAGCTTGAACAGTAGGGTTTGTAGATCTGCTTTCATTATTTTGGAATTGTAACTTCCATTCCAAATATCTTTGTTTAGATTTGAAATGGTGTTTTCACTTGAAATGTTAGAATATTTTAAATCACCAAAATAAAGAATGAATGAATTGGGGGAGGATGTTTTTGCACATGTTTGGAAGCAATTAAATTCAGACCAATTCAAAAGGAATCAACTCAACTATTCAAATAATTTTGCTGATTGGATTCAATGAATCAATTCAATCTGAACATTTATCAAGTCATTTATGAGTGACATCCCAAAATCATATATCATACAACTGGACAGTCATTCTGTGTATGAAAAGGTTCAACTTTCTTTGTCATATATGACTTTTCATTTTTCTTTAAAATTTCAAATATCCAGCAAAAGGCAATTTTAAATATTAACTATTAAAAGCCAGACATAAGAGAAAAATACAGACTTTTCCTGGAGTTCTAATACAGAAATGAGTTTTGCTCTTAAATTTGAAGACTTCAAAGTGGTTTGAGAAGCAGAACTTTTCTGCTAATAGAGAAGACAGCATTTAGCAACCTGGGTCCCAAGTTTTAAATACTTTTAAATGTAAAAGTAGCAGATATAGAAGTATTGTGAATAGTATAATTTCATGTCCTTAAATTCATAAAAACATACCATAATTCATAAATGTAACAAGAAAATAATTGTAAACATATATTGTATAAATCACATGTTCTTTCAGAGTGACTAATAGGATTTGAGATTGGAAGAACCGTGGCTCTACATTTCAGATTACAAGGCTTCAAAAGTTCTTTGAAAAGGGAAATTGCAAGAACTCCAACATTTCTACAGCTAAATATGGAAGAAAACAGATATTTAATTGTTAGTGAATTCAATTATAATGATGACAGTTCTATAACTGTAGAATAAGGGGTGAAGACCTGGCTCTGCCACCTCGCTTGGGGTGGGAGGAGGAATAAACAATCCTGGGGGTGGTTAGTGCCTTGAAGATGCCCCTGTGGATTACATGAATCTAATTAAGAACTTTTTAACATCCCCATCTTGGATTTTATTGTTATTTAATATTACTGTTTTCATTTTACTTTAACCTGTATTTATTTTACTCTTACTGTAAACCACCCAGAGTCATGCTCAAGTGAGATGGGCAGTGACGAAATTTGAAATATAAATAAATAAAAAAATGAGAGATAACTGATGCTGAAACAGTGTTTGCCACTGTGGGACTAATCTTTCCTAAACAATATCAAGAAGTATGTCCAAAAATAAGACAGAGCTAACTAGCTTGAAGTCAGGTCCTGCCTAGACTATCCCCATACCATTAGTGATACACAGATTACACAGTGGCTGAAAAACACTCAGAAATATCTAATGTGGAGCCAGAGGATAGGTAATCTGTACCCCATGTGTTGAGACAATGATAAGGAAAGTCTCCCTCCAGTTTAGCTTAACTCCTGGTGATTTCACCTATATATTCACTGTGTTTCCTTGGAAGCAAGACAGAAATGGCTTACAAATGCCTCCTTGCTTCCTTCCTTCCTTCCTTCCTTCCTTCCTTCCTTCCTTCCTTCCTTCCTTCCTTCCTTCCTTCCTTCCTTCCTTCCTTCCCAGTCTATCTTATAGCCATGGAATTTCATGTTAGCCTTCTATCCAAACTCTAATCTGGTCCAAACCCGTTTAGCTTTTAAAAGATTGGCTCAGGTCAATTATGTATCACCTGTTGGGACAGGCAAGATAATGGCTTGGTTGATTTTGCTTAATCTGTTGGGAGAGAATGAATAGTAATCTTTGGGACACCTTTTATCTTCCATCTGTTCTTTCTATTATTGTCTTCAGGTATACGTTGATTATTCATTGTCTTATCCTGAGTTTGCAGGAATCTTTTTATTATGTGATTTTGGACACAGGCATTGAATAATAATATTTTACTGACTCAGAGTAATTCTGAATTACTCCATTTCTGGATAATTTCAAGGAAATACACAGGGTTATGATACCTTACATTGAATTAAACTGATCCTCTACTTCATTGCTGTCTACTCTCTGTCTCCAGAGTAATTTCCCAGGAAAATGCCAACACATGAATGAGAACCAAACACAAAGTATATGCTGCAATAATGAATTGAAAGCCTTCCCCCAAATATTCTGCTCCCACACTTTCATTCTTATAGATATTATTTGGAACAGACCAAGTCCAAGAAACACAGCATTCTGTTTTCCTAATAACTAGTTACTTATGGAAAAATAGAAAAAGCAATACTCATGTCCAAGGAACCATCTAGCTGATTTCTGCTGATCTCAGAAAAGCTAAGCCTACAGGGCCTGGATAGTACTTGGATCGGAGGAATCTAGGAGATCCCAGGAGAATAGACTAGACTGAAAAGATGGAAATATACAAGAAGAATGTGGTGTCAAAGCACCATGCTTGACTTGAGGAATCTTTTACTTAATGTGTAATAGTATTTGACCTCAACACTTAAATCAATCTCTGATAATAAGTAGTATAATAACTTTCAACACAGATGGTCTGTTTAATTATTATTGCTAATAACCATTGATAGCACTGATAACATTTTTGATAATTTTATTAACATAAATATAGGGCAGGAGGGAGGAAAGAAATACTGCATACTGCAGTTTTAAATTACTATTAAGTTAGATGGAGATGGAGATGGAGATGATGGAGATGAGACAGACACACATATACAAATACCATTAAAACACAAGGATTAAAGGGTCAAATCTCAACTCCATTTCAAATGAAGGAAAAAAGTGCGAAGGAAACTTAGCTCCCCAAAAATACCTTTTCATGCATTCTAAACAAACGAGCTTCAATCAAGATGAATGCCTTGAAAAGATTCACTTCTCTAGTCCTTAAGACTTGAACAAATTCATAACCAGAGTCCCTAAGCCATTTAGAGCTTTATAGATATTGCTCTGTTGTCTTGCCTTGGCAGTTTTCTTTTCATTTAAATGAATTCAGTTTGGAGACAAATAATTGTGGAGGTGAAGTTGATTTTTTTCTGATCCCCAAGAGAGTGTGAGGACTTAAATCCCTTTGGATGCTGAGAATTCTGCTCTGTTCAGCATCAGATGGACCTCAAGGCAATGCTCTAACACAGCCAGCCAGTCTATCACTGATGGAGTTCCAAGGCAGCACAGAGGCAGCCAGTTTTTGTTTTTGTTTTTGTTTTTTTAAATACAGCTATGCACTCTTAACTGCTAGTCATAAAAATAAAATGTTATCGAAGCAGGTGAGTTATCTCCAACTAGAAATTATAGGGTTGCAAGGAAGAGGTACTGAATTCAGTAGAGAGAAAACATGATTACAACAGACAGCTTTAGGAAATTCCCATATTCACTGTCAAGGTCCAGGTTAACTTTGGGGAACTAAATTCTATACCCACCTGGAAATATAAATCTCTTCTACCAAGCTTGTCTAACAAACAGAGCAAGGAAGTCTGCTTTAAACCATTGACTGCATATCTCTAGAATGGAGTTTTCATTGCAGAAAGGTTGGTTTTCTGCTGCTATAATTTCCAGCATTATGAAAATGATGCTTACAGTACTTGTGGATTGTGTGTAAGTTTTCCCAACTTGAGTGTAAGCACGTATGCAGCTACTACACCACACAGACACACCACTGTTGTGCATTGTTGAAAGCATATTTCCACTGCCACCAATGGAATACTTGGGCCATTAGCTCTGCAATAACATGTTTCATTCTCTCTTTTGAAGCATGGCATCCTAGAAAACTTCAACCGTTATTTAAACCAAAGGAAGGGAGAAATAATAGTTACCGGAGTACTGAATGCAGCTGTGCAACTATTCCACTTCTCTAGATAAATGCTTATCGAGGATTTAAGAGACACAGAGAGAGAACCATTGGTAGTGATGAGAAAAATGGAGATTTTTTAAATAAAATTGTGTAACCCATCACATTCAAATTAATTACAAAATGAAGGAGTATATAATGGGAGTCCATCTCAAAATATGTTCTGAGAAAAATCAGACATACATACATATATATATATGAAGCTGCATACAATCAAAAATATACATGGGCAAGTTCCTCAGTTATAGCAAACTAGAGAGGTGGTTATCTCAGAAAATAAGATGTGAGGCAAAAATGGCTATCCACGTATTGTGTCTCTAATCTGAACTAAGATTTTTTGCAGTAGCTTTGGCTCTCAAAAGAACAATAGGAACTAGCAAGATAGATACTATAGATAGATAGACAGACAGACAGACAGACAGACAGATGATAGATATTTACCAGGTACCAGAACACAGGACTCGTCTCACATGAATAGCACTGGAGCAAATTCTTTCTTAAAAAGTCAGTGTTTTGTATTTTAGTTCCAGTGTTTAACAATGAGGTGTGGAATACAAGTGGTAGCATTAAACAAGAATGAATAAAAAATATAAATTACAAACAACAGTGATGACTAATGGGTAATTTTTGACCTGCATTATGCGACTGAGCCATGCTACATCATGAAAGTTGCAGTGCTGTGATGATACATCGCTCTAATAAAGCATAAGTGTGACTACTGAGGTATTTCTTTAGCACCATATATCATCACCACAGTATCACTTCCCTGATTTATCCAGGCTTTCCATCACCGAAGTGACGTCGTTCTGATGTTATAATGCCAAGAACAATGTATCACTCCGGCTAGCCAGCCTATACTGGTTAATTATCCCAAATATTACTTTGTGTAGCAGAACCTCTCTACAAAATAGGTAAGTAAAGAGAAAAAATGATAGCGATACCAAAAAAAAAAAGTTTTTTGTATAGTGTATTTGCCTCTTGAAAGTTATATATTAAAATTGAAATGGATTCACACAATTTTGTTTTCCTTCTCAAGGAAATAATGAGTGTTGTTCTGCATGACGGCATTACACCGGTGATACGCAGTGGCACCTGGGTGAGGAGGGGAAATGGTGTTGGGCCAATGAAAGCAATGTGGTGGTACAATGCAAGCCCCAGCTCTTTCCTGTGTGTATCACAACATTGCACAAACACCAAAAAGGGGCAGAGCTTGGAAGACAACTCTGTAATGCTGTGATGCTGCAATGCTACTTTTGTCTTTCAGATGCAACAAATGAAAAATCCTTTTATTGATTACTTCTAATGTAGGGAATCTTAGCCCCACTTAGTTTCACCAAAATCAGTTGAGGTATTTCATTTCTTTGAAAAACTGAAATATCAGTACCAATTGAAGCAAATATTTGTAGCTCAGGGTTGAACTGTGGAGTCCTTGGTGCTCTCTGAGCCTTGTTGTTTTCTTGCAGATGGTTCATTGCCAGACTAGGCAACATCTTCAGTGCAAAGAGGGAGTGGGCCTTGCTCTCTGTTTATATACCATGGTTTGTGCAGCTTGTGTTGGTGGAGGTGTTGTTCTTTCCTTGGGAGTTCTTTGATTGGGCTGTTGTTTGCTGCTTGGTTGATTGACTGAGTTAACAGCTCCTTGATTAGGGTGTATTGTGCTGTTTGATTGTTCATCTGGTGTTAATCCTAGTGTTAATCTTTGTGTATTTGGGTGTTGATTGCTGGCAAGGAGGGGTTCTGGTCTTTTGGCTTTTCCATTGTCTCTTTTGAATGGTATATAAATGTTGTTTACCTCTATGTGTCTGTTGATGGCTGCTTTGTCTGAGTGCCAGGCTTCCAGGAATTCCCTAGCGTTTTTGGATTTGGCTTGGTTTAGGATGCTCACAGTTTCCCAGTTGAAAGTATGGTTAAGTCTGTCCATATGTTGTGAGATTAAGGAGTCTTCATCCTGTCTTCTGACTGCTAGTTGGTATTCGTGGATGTGCTCTGCTAGTCTTCTCCTGTCTGTCCTACATAGCAGCTGTTACAGTCCTTACACTGTATGTTGTAGATAACTCCTGTTATTTCTTCTTGGGCCACTGGGTCTTTTGGGTTACTTAGGATGCTCTGAAGAGTTTTAGTTGGTTTATGTGCTACGGTGATGCCATGTGGTTGTAACAGTCTGTTGGTAGTTGAAATATCAATGTTACAATTAAAGATATAGTTCCAAAGTAAAGGGAAGGACTGCCTTATACTAATATGATTTGTATTCTCCATCTTCCATATTTGGCTTCAGGACAATATACAGACATTTGTGCTATTACTGTAGAAAGGCTATTTCATTATTACACAATATTAGTACTTGCTCTTTCTATGTTTCATGAAATCTAAGCCATCCTAAAAAGTGAGTGCATATTAACTAGGTAACAAATATTTATTTGTTACTTCTAGCATAGCTTTGCTTTGAGGCAAATGGTTTTAGCAGAGAATCCTCCTCCTCCTCCTCCTCCTCCTCCGTCTACTGGATTTGGTACTTTTAACTATCAGATCCTTCCCAAAGATCTAGGTTAGTTAAAGGTATCATTGTAATATACTCACTGTTCCTAGTAATGCAACTCTTTATAATTGATGTATTGAGATTCTATTCATTCCTATTGTGTCCAACTACTTTTTCAGAACCTTTGATATGGCATCAAGTGCCCCAACCACTACTGGCACCACTACTCTTTCTTTTTCTGCTGAATCTCTATTTGAAGGTCTTTATATTTCCTTATTTTTTCTAGTTCTTTCTTATGGACCTTTCTGCCTCTAACTACTGCAATGTTAATTATCCATACTTGTCTCCCCTCCTCCTCCTCCTCCTCCTCCTCTGCTATAGTGGTCCATTTCAATGGTTTTGAAGAATCAATAAATACTTCCTTTCAAGCCATTGTTCAGGATCACATTTCATTAACCTACCTTCATTTACCATCATCTTGCTCACTTAGCTTCCTAACTCCATTTAGTTTTACATTTGCATGGTTTCAGTTCTAGCCCAAATGATCACTCCACAATCTCTTATCAAAACTGAACTGCAAATCACATTTGTTTACAGCTACAGTAGGTGAATTTTCTGAACCATGATTATAGTAGTGTGTGTTTATGTGTATGTGGACATATGTACAGTATATTTATTTGCACGTCATGTTAATTTTTATTATAGAACAGAGAACATTGAAGATGAAAATCAGACTTAGTTCTGGTAGAACCCTAGGAATCAATGTGACTTTAAAAGGGGAGACTTCGTCTGCATTGTTTGGATTGGATCTGCTCTTTGTAGACTGTTATTGTTATTATATTCTAATGCATCTTCCTCATTCATGGTTATGAAAGGAACATATTCACTGATATGAATAAATGGTCCCCTTCCCCAGCGGAGTGAATTGGAACCAGAATGCAGAAGAATTGTACACACACACACCATGCAGAAACAGACAGCTATTTTTAAGGAGATTAAATCTAAACCACAGACAGAAGTCTTTTATCCTATAGCTGACCTTGACCTTTATATGCATAGCAAAATAATTACCTGTGTGTCTCAGAGAAGAGTTAATATAATCGGACAAAGGTTGTGCTGTCCAGCATGAATTAGAATCCAGCTTATATTAATCACTTTCTCTATCCTCTTAACTTTCTATCATGAAAGTGAAGGACAAAAAGAAAAAAAACACAGAGAGAAAGGAATAGAGACATAAAAGCAAAGGAATGTAAAGAACAACATATTCCATAAGCTTCATTTTTTTTTAATATATATGTAACTCACTGGAATTATAGCCAGACATAAAATCACTGCAAATTGAAAGACACAGACCTGCAGGTAATATTCAGTTTCCACCCATTCAAAGCTTCAGATAAATATAGAATAATTTATACTTGATCCTAAAATCTAATTTGCAGCCAGGAGGTAGTAGAATGCCATTGCAGGATTTTGGAATTAGGGCTGATAATTATTTTGCTTTCTGAATTATTGATCTATTCCTTTTAACGTATTTATATTTAACCAGAGACTAGTTGTACTTAACTAGAGGTGGCTCTCTCATTATTTATTGTTCCTTCTCACTTAGAGGGAATACCATTTACCTCTGAACTGTGCATTTCAAGAAGTGATTGCTCATGAAGGACATTGCAAGACCCTGTGGCTAACTATAGATGTTCATGTCTTCAAATCTTTTGAATCGTCAGCCTGTCTTCTGGGATGAAAGCAATCCACCCCAATCCGCTTTGGGTCATCTGAAATTTTTATGAGCACCCCTTCTAATCCCTCATCTATGTGATTTTTGAAGATGTTGAAGAGTAATGGGCCCATTACAGAACCCTGAGGTATCCCACTGCATACCACCGTCTATGTGGACATAGACCCATTAAGACCATACACTGGTTACATTTTTTCAGCCAATTGTAAATCATCTGGCAGTGGAACCATCCATTCCACACTGTTCAAGGTTATCAATTAAAAAGAAGAAAAGTGTGGTCTCCTATAGGTTGCACTGAAAGTAAAATTCTATCCTTCTCCATTAATGGCTCTATCCTAAATTGGTTCCTTGTGAGAAGAAATAATGGAACATGAATGGATTTACAGCACTTATTATTATTTTTCACAAGAATAGCTTTCTTATTAATAGCAGAAAGCTTACTGAGAGACATTGTAATAGGAGAGAAGCCAGTTTTATGTTTGGCATTCAACTGCTAATCTCTGCATAGCTTTATAGTTTATTTTGAGCTTCTTCCAAAAGCTGTCTGTTAATGTGACTGGTCACAGTCATTTATAAAGGTTGATTGCTCATGGTTTATTATATATAATTTTAATTTTTTTGGAAGGGGAAGGACCAAATTCAAATCTGAGATATTGAAGCCAAGTACTGATGCAAAATGCCATAGTGAAGGAAATTGCATCATGGATAGAATGATAATGTAATAAAAAAGACTGGACTGTGGATCCCTACAAAATTGCACACTGTAAAGAAAATAACCTCTTCTTGCCCTCTTTCTGTCTCAAACAAGACTGAGACATTTGGGAATTCAGCTGTTGAGCTGAGAAAACTTTGGGGAAAAATACCCTCCAATATTGCTAACACCTTAAGTTTGACCTTGAGATGCTTGACCTTACTCTTTTAAGGTTGTATCCATACAATTCTCCTGATATATTTTTGAAATGTTCTTTTCTCTAGTAGAGTGCCACTAAGAGAGGAAGGTTGTGGGGGGGGGGAGATAAAGTTGCATCTCTTTGAAAGATTTAGGTGAGAACTATTTAACAATCTAGATACCTCCTCCAGAGATGGTGGTGCTGAACAGATAATATCAGGACCACATACATAGGGCTTCAAATGATTTTAAAAGAGACTTCTTCAGGCTTGGTGGACTGCAGTGTTCAATTTCCAGAATTCTAAGCAGGGCCCATGCTGGCAGGGAATTCTGGTTGTTGAGCTTTGAATATTTGGAGGCTATCCCCATTGGGAAATGCAGTTTTGAGATGCTGTAGAAAGAATACCATTTTTATTCATTGAATAGGAAAGTGTATCAGCTAGCAAACTCACCTGAAACTATTCAAAGGTCAGTTTCCTATTACACTATTCACAGAATATCTCTGTTATGGCCTCTTTGTCTTAATCTCAAGAGCCATTCCTTGATCTTGCTCACCTTGCCTCAGATTCCCTGCGAGTGCTGGAAAGGCAGAGAATGGGGCAACTTCTTATTTATCAAGACCACTAATATGCAAATAAAATATGAAGAAGTAATGTGATTTTCAAGGAGCAATTTACCTTATTGGATTATGAAGAAAACCCATGGTTAATTGATTTAGCTTCTTGTTTTCTTGTGGGGCATCTATTTTATTTTTAATTGATCCTAGCAGCTCTAATAAGATGAAATCTTTCTGCTAGGGTGCCATTTCTCTTTTACTCACTCTGCTACCTAGAATTTCTTCAGTGTCCATCTGAAGTCCCCCTTAGATAAAGAAACATGGGACAGAAACCTGAAGAATGAAAACTTACTATGTTTTCCTCTGTGATCTTGATCTCCAAGCAGTCAAAATGAGGTCAAAATGTTTGAAGCATTCACTTCATTTTTTGCCACATCTTCAAGGTGCTACTTCTTTGGAGGACATTGTTCACCCATCGATTTGGAGAAAAACCTGTAATAACTTCAGTATCGGAGAGGGAAAAGGTCTGGCAGCATCAAACAGATGAATTGTTGGGATAAGTTACAGTTGCACAGAACTGCTGTAATCCATTTTGCTCACAGATTAAATAAATAAATAAGCAAGCAAGCAAGCTAACCAACTCATGCTAGTCCTGGCAGATTAAAATGTGGCAATCTGTTTTTTGAGAATGCAGGGTATCAGATATTATGAAATCTGTGTAATATACCTTGTCCCAAGAGGGGATCCATCTTACAGCATATCTTCACTGAAGTGGCTATCAAGTAACTTCAAAACTTTTCCTCTAAAAAGCAAAAGTAACGGTTCTTGCTCTCTTCCAGAATCAAGCTGTAAAGATAAGAAGGGGAAAAAAATATGAAATTGTCTTTTTATAATGTAAGCTTCTAGTTTGCAATTGTTTTGGACTGACATGCAGGGTACGCATTCTCACTAGACAGAGTTAAGAAAGAAAATGATAAAGCGTAGTGAAAATTCAGTCACCCCAAGGTGTCACAAATACTGGCTAAAAAGCTCCTGACATTGTCAGATATGGCATATGTGAAAACTGTGTAATTTAATGTTGAAACCAAGGCCATGATAGTGCCACTGCTGATTTTGTTTTAAGAACAGATGCCCAGTTATGTTCTTTTGGCACTTCTCAAGAGCATAGCCATTTCCAGAAAAAAAGAAAACAAAGATGTATTGTTGAGGTTGATCAATAATAGGCATGCCATATATATGTCTTTTTCTGTTCCCAGTGCAAATTTTATTTCTTTGCAGGCACTTAGATATCTATGCACATCTTTTATGGAGTAGTCCTGTATGAAGTAACCATAATTCAGCTCATTGAGACAATTTGTCTTGCTCCAACAGCCTCTTCTGGCATATCCATTAGAAAGAAGAGGCTTCATGCAATTTGTATTATGGATGAGTGTTCCAAACAGGTGTAGAATTTAACAGTATTATCACTGATTGATTTGATTTGTGTTCTGCCTTTCCTTCAGAAGATCTAGGCAGCTTACAAGGTGATCTTATTGCATTTTATCCCTAGAACAACCCTGAAGTGGGCTGTGCTTTGAGAGCATGACTGGTACAAAGTCAGCCAGTGAGTTTCGATGGACTTGAACTTGGAACTCTTCCCAATTGTATGCCAACATTTTAACCATTATACCATAAAGTATCTCCAACTCAGTAAAATAATAATAATAATGATAATAATAACAACAATAATAATACAGCTTACATCCTGTGATGATACCTTTAATATTATTAAACAACAACATCTGCCTATCTCAGGTCCTTGGGAAGGATTTGATAGATGATAGACAAAGATGACAAATCCAGTCTAAATATTTGGCTGAGTATGTGACCAACCAGAATATGTTCAATGAAGACCAGAATTGAAAAATCATCAAATGATTCAAAGTGCAGATTGTGCAAAGAAGCCGAAGAAACAGTAGATCATATACTCAGGTCATGCAAGAAGATCATACAAACTAACTATAAACAACAACATAACACAGTCGCCAAAATGATTCACTGGAACATCTGTAAAAATTATCATTTGACCTTAAAAAAAAAATGGAAGGAACATATAGTTAAAAAAGTAGTCGAAAATGAGCAGGTTAAAATACTGTTAGATTTCCAAATGCAAACTGATGTTGTCTTGGTGCATAACACACCAGATTTAACTTGGTTGAAAAGAAGAAAGTCTGGATTATTGATGTGGCAGTACCAGGGGATAGTAGAATAGAAGACAAAGAATTGGAGAAGATCACAAAGTATCAAGATCTGAAAATCAAAGTTGAAAGTTTATGACATAAACCAACAGAGGTGGTCCCAGTGGTTACCAGCACACTGGTGCTGCATCAAAAAAACCTTGGACAGCACTTTAAAAATCTGCACATTGACAAAATTCCCATCTCTCAGTTACAAAAGGCCACACTGCTTGCATCTGCACAGATACTATGCCAATACATTATGACATCCTAGGTTCTTGGGAAGAACTTGATGTGAATGAAGGCTAACACCAGCTAAAGAACTGACAGCTGTGATTTCACATAATAATATGTTCAAACTATAATCAATTGCACCTACAGTATATCCTATGCTGCTAAGATAATGCACCACTTTTTGCAGTCCAGACTTCAATCAAATATCAGAAGAGAACTACCAGATGTACAACACAAGCTGAATTCAGAAGAAGCAGAGGCAGAGACAGCTGCTGACTGAAACACCGAGAAACTGACCAGGAAGGAACAGGTTGCATGGAATATGGAGCATCTAAATGATTCAAAATTGGGAAAAGGTATGTTTGGGTTGTATACCGCAATCTTATTTGTTTAACTTATATACATAATATATAATGAGAAATACTGGACTAGAGGAAATAAAAACTGGAATTAAAATTGCTGGAAAAAGTAGCATCAAGATTAGATATGTTGATGATTTTACTTTAGCCATAAGTGAGGAAGACTTAAGAAATGCCTCGTTGAAGCTGAAGCTGATCTGAGTATCATTTTTTTAAAGAAACTCTTAAGGTTATGACAGCAGGCAAAGCCAATCCAGTACAAATAAGGAGGGGGGAAAAAGGAAGTAGTAACAAACTCAAATATTCATAAGAATGGTAACTAAAGCCATAAAATAAAGAGATGTCTGCTACTTGGGAGTATGATTACAATAGATCTAGACCAAATATTAAAGTGCAGAGACATTACATTTGCAACAAAAGCATGTATTGTCAAGACCTGTTTTAACTGGACAGAGAATTGAAATTTCAAAACTTAAAACTTCAGTGGATGTTGTTCATGAAGCCAACTTTTTATCCAAGAAGTAGAAAGGGGAGTAAATTCTTCACTCATTATTTCAGAAACAAACTATAGAATGTATTAGAAGAATACAGTTTTGTTACTGCGTCACTTACACCTTGGCAAACTGTTGTTTAATTTCTGAGTTACAAGAATTTCTTTCTGTGACAATAAGGAGTGTTTCAGAACTAGGCTAACATGTCTTTAATTGAACTTTGTTTTGTCTGTTTCAGGTACTGTTGTTTGCCCAAAGCTTGGCTAAGGCGGAAATCCAAATTGGTCTAACCGAATTGCATCCTAGTTCCAGGGCCCTCTAAATGGAAGACTCCAGATATTACTTTTAAATGATTTTGTACAGATTTTTTTTTGGGGGGGGAATAAGGGGAAAAAGGGGAAGAAATGGTGTGAACATTCAGAATAAGGATTTCTTAGTAAATCCTGATAGTAAGCCAGGAAAATGGCACACTAGAAGGCTCATTCAGAAGTGTGTTTTAGTATGAATTACCATTTATTACCTTGAGTTTCTTAAATCTTCAGAGTTAGCAATGATATAATAATAATGTTTCAATTATTGGTCTATAATTTTAAAGAAGAATTACTTCCTATGGTTAAAAAGGGAAGGGGGAATAAACTTCTTGTTCTGTGAGAGGCTTACAGCCACTTCTCCTCTTTTCGAATTGCTGCTGGTGGAAGGGCTTCATTCCTACTAATGTTTTATAATCCTTCAGTTTAAAAGGCTGAAGGCAACTTTTTCAAAACACTGCTCATTATTTTTAGAATATGCTGTATTTTTGGCAGGATTTCCAGAAGAGTAACAGAATTTATATCTGCCCAGAGTCCCACTGTAGGGGAGAGATGGGTGGTGAATAAATTTATTAAATAAATAAATAAATAAATAAATAAATTGGCACACACATACAACACATACTGAATATTCCTCCAACTTGGCATCTAGAAGCGGGTTCCATGACTGGCATAACTGAAGCTGAGTCTCAGTTATAGACGTATAGCTTATGCTCAGAAAAATGATAGCTGAAAAGGTGGTTCCTGGTTCCTGGCAAGCCAGGATATTCATGTCTAAAGTTCCTTTCTTTAAGGAAACTGTGGGCCCAAAAGTTTCCAGTGCAGATGTTCAAAAATGTCTATAAGAATTCAAGAATATTTGGCATTCCCCTGAGTTTATTGTGTGATGTTCCCTGCCCCTTTACCATCTGTTTCAAAGCAAATAAGAAGACCCCTGCCTGCAGCCAACCAGTTTGTTCACTGATCCAGTTGAATCAGTAGCATTTATTAAAGTAACCCTTCAAAAGTAGCATTCATTTCCTAAAAAAACAGAGCAGTGTATTATCAGTCCTTCATTATGCATTTACCATGATGACAGTTTACTGATTTGATACAGAATTCAAGGATATTGCATATGAAACAAACCAACATGAAAGTGTTTCTCAAATTTCATCTATCTGTCTGTCTGTCTATCTAATCACAGTCCTAATAAAGTGGATAGGATGAGATGGCCTCAATTTCATATGATTCAATCATGTGAAATTGAGATATATGCTAGTTATTTTACCATGATAAAAATAAGGTTAAGTGATAATAGCTTTGTGATGAATAAGGGTGTGCTGTGAATATACAGTACATAACTATGGCACCACTACATGATACCACATATTAGCTTCAGGAAATAAATGTCCCAAAGAAGTAATAAATAGGTTGGTATTAGATTGACAAGTAAAATAAATTGATGGATTTCTGCAGTGTTCAGGAAATGTTTCTCTCTTGCCAGGATCCCCCCGCTCACTGCTGTCTTTCCTTGTCTTATTTGGCAGGGAGCAAAAGAATTGGGGAGGAATTTGTCTATGAACAAAGGAAGTCTCCTTACCATTTGAACCCTCCCCTCCCCCTCCCTGCTGCACAACATAACCATGTGGCAGAGCTTCTCCATCTGACTATCATATTGTTGCTCAATGGTCAGGTGAACACACTGCTGTCCTGGTGCCGTGGTGATGGCTAGCTGATTAGGAAGAATACATATGTTGCTGCCAGAGGAATGTGAAACATCTTGTACATGGATGTAGCACATACTGTGTCTTTTAAAAATGTCCATTAAGAAAGCTTCATTTTTCTCTGGGACCTGATTTATACTGAAGTTTGATCCCCAAGGTGTATAAAAAGCACTGTGCTTTGGTAGAACTTGTTCATTAGTGAACAAGACTGAAATTGAACTGGAATAATTTTTTTCAGAGCAAACACACACACACACACGTGTGCATACTTATATACATTAAGGATATGTGTGTATGTCTTTCATTAGCCAAGTATTCCAATTCTCTTTTATGTGTTAAAAATCAATGCATTGATACTAATTATTTATTGACAGGAATAACAATGAAATCTTTCTTTACAAGTTGCCATACAATCCATCTGCTTTCCATGATATGTAGTAACAATAGCAAAATACTGTACTGAGTTGCAACACATTAACAGAATTAAAAAAAGAGGTTGTAATAAAGACTTTTGTCCTTTAAAAACTTCTATATTTGAATTGCTTCCAACTTTTACATCTGAACTGCTGCAAAGCTGCTACTTTGTTGGCATTTTTTGAGGCCTCTCCTTGTCCAGCTTTGTGACTCTCTTCCATTCAATTGCTGCCTCCAATTTGTTCCAAGGTTTCTCATTATCATTACTACTGCTTGGATCAGTTGCTTCACTGCATCTGCTGTTCCCATGTCTCTTATGTACTGGAATCCAAGCTTTAGGAACCTTCACTGACTGGAAAACATGTTCAAGCTCTGGCTGTGATGGGCTTTCAGTTTTATAATATATAGATTTATATAAAGTTGGGTTTATTAGTGCATTTCCTGGGTTTATTGAAAGATTTAGCTGCCTTTCAATTATTTCTAAAGGTTACTCAATTCCTCCTGATCACTTTTATTAAAACTCTATATAACCTGCAAAATTCTCTCCAAATAATAATCCAATTGATTGTTTTAATATTTCCTGATACTCCATTCAGGTTTTGGTATATAATAGTGAACATTGTGCTCCATTTCTTCTGATCTATCTGTGAAATTTCAAAGTTTTGTGAAGTCTTAGCATACGTTTTATGTTTTAATGTATCATCACATTTCCCTCAAGTATCTTATTTTTCTGTACAAAGAAAATTAATTTAGATCTAATTTCTTATTTTTGAAAGCCATTTTCTACACAACTCTGTTTAAATGGTTCAGGATGGGCAAGATAACTTTACTATAACCAAGTCTTGTGATCAACAGAATCTTGTCCAAGAGTCCATTTCTGATGTTACATCATTAATAAGAATCACTGTTTATACTTCTCTTACCTTATGAAGACTGTATTGTTCCTTATTACATGGGGATATTATTTCCATACAGATTTTAAAAGCAGAACAAGCTGTACATGGATGACAAATAACATTGATTTTCAAAGGTTGTAATTGTTCTTTTTTTTTTTTAAGCCAAAATCACATTTATAAACTCCTATATTGAAAATGATTGGATGAGGCTGAAAAAAAAAGTGGGGGAGGGAATCTCATAGCTACATGTTTCTTTGTTAATATTTCTTCTTGTCCCACCCAGCTGAATAAGGACAGTATTAATTTCATTTCATTTTATTGATTAGTCAAATTGACCTTATCAATACAGCAAGATAAAATTAAAATATAAACAAAGCATAATCAAATAATAGGAAGGGATATAATAATAAAACAAAATAAAACTATATACATACATACATACATTCCCTTCTCACCCCTATGGGTGGTGTGTGTCTTCCTCAACCTTGGGTCCTCTACCAGAGGCCTGGGAGTTTGAGGGTTCTGCGCAGTATCTTAGCTGTTCCAGCACTGCACTCTTTTGGACAGAGAGCTCTGATGTTGTTCCTGGGATCTGTTGGAGCCACTCTCCCAGTTTGGGGGTCACAGCCCTGAGTGTCCCTACCACCACTGGAACCACTTTGGCCTTCACTTTCCACATCCTCTCTAGTTCCACCTTCAGGCCCTGATACTTCTCCAGCTCCTCATACTCCTTCTTCCTGATGTTTCTGTCACTTGGCACCACTACATCTATCACCACCTCTGTCTTCTGGGCCTTGTCTATTACCACAATGTCTGGTTGATTGGCCAGTACCTGCCTGTCTGTCTGGATCTGGAAGTCCCACAGGATCTTAGCCCTGTCATTCTCCACAGCTTCCTGTGGAACCTCCCATCTGGACTTGGAAGGGTCTAGCCCATACACTGTGCAGATGTTCCTGTACACAATGCCAGCTACTTGGTTGTGCCGTTCAGTGTATGCTGTTGCTGCCTGCATCTTACACCCTGCCACTATGTGTTGGACTGTCTCTGAGGCCTCTCTGCACAGTCTGCACTTCGGGTCCTGTCTAGTGTGGTAGACCCCTGCTTTTGATCTACTTAGTGCTTAATGCCTGTTATTGTGCTGCTATATATATGTGTGTGTATGTGTGTGTGATTATAATACAAGGAGGCAGTAATCAGATGAGATAGTCGCTTTTACAGGGCACCCCAATTTGTTCAATATATTGGGATCTTAAAGCCCCAGCCTTCAATATGAACATAGCAGTTCTGCATACAATATATATATATAAATAATTACCCTGGAGAAAATAAGACAATCTAAAATTCGGGTCCCAGTACTCTGTTCTTTCCATTAGTGGAGAGAGATGTTTAAGCCTGATAGATGCATATAGTTGACAATTAAACAGGATATGAGAAATATTTTCAATATCAGGCGAACGGCATATACTTGTTCTCTCATAGTATGGAATGTTGTGAAAGCATCCATATTTGGCCATTGAATCCAACAACTCAAAACTTGCTCTGGAAAAAGCCCTTCTTAAAGATCAGGACAGGCTCATAGAGAGATATTTATCAGGTTGAAAATTTGTTTTGTTAATAGCCAACCACTTTAAAGATCTATTTTTGGCTAAAAGCACCAAATCAGTTTGGGCACTTATATCCATAACTCTCTATAAAAAAATGTTCCTTGCTTGGGGGGCCCTGGATAATAAGTGCTGAATAGAGAGCCTAGAACATGAGAAACATCATAAAGTTGACAAGCTCACGTGTTAGGCTGCGTCCTACTTAGCTCTCCAGACTTCTAGGAAATCTGTTAAGGTCCATTGTTTGAATCTTCAGCCTATACGTAAAAACTTTAATAATTAGATAACTATTTAGAGGATAAAGGCCTAATTCCTCTCTGACTGCTGAGGCAGACGTGTTCCTATCAGTTCCTAAAATGTGCCTCAGGAAGCACACTGGAATTTGTTCCAGTGGGGTAGCTTTATTTAAATGCCATAATTCAGTTCCATAAGTCATCATCGGAATTATTTTGGCCCTAAAGACTTTCAAGATAGGTGTCAAAGTGCTTGGTTTGCTGTAATAAAATAATTTGTATAGCCCTTTGGTGCTTGCTTCGGCTCCTGCCGCACCTCTTCTAAAATGTTTCATCCGCAAACCAGTGTTAGTGAAAGTCACTCCTAAATAAGTGTAGGAATTCACTTGTTCAATGGGTTCTCCATTTATATACCAATTGTATTTCACATTTTGTTTTACTGAATACCAGCACTTTAGATTTACTTTTATTAATAATTAGAGAGTTAAGAGTGCAATAGGAACTTAGCTTTTGCAACAATCTTCTCAGGCCAATTTGAGAATGGGCTAATAAGACCATATCATCCGCATATAATAAAATATTAATAAATCTATGAAAAAAATTGGGCATATGTGTATTTGCCACATGCAAAAAACCTGGTAAGTCATTAACGTAAAGATTGAAGAGCATAGGTGCTACAACACAACCCTCTCTAACACCGACATTAGTAGGTATACTCTTAGTTACGGATCCATCTAAACTGGTGTGAATTTTCACCTGTGTATTAGAATGAAGAGCTTTAACCAAAAAAAGCAGTCTAGGATCCATATTAGATCCACCAGTTTCTTCCACAAGATATTTCTATTTATCCAGTCAAAGGCCACACTTAAGTCTATAAATGCAGTAAACAGTTTCTTACCCATTTTTAAATGCTTTGATCCAAGTTGTTTTAAAGTAAAACAATTATCTATTGTTGAACACTCTGGCCTAAATCCTGCTTGTTCTTCCACTAAGTGTTCATTTGCCTTGTCCCAAACTTCAATTTTGTTCAACAAATGCTTTGCATACATTTTGGCAATGATTCCAATAAGACTTATTGGTCTGTAATTGGTTGGATGACCTCTGTCCCCTTTTTAATGTAAGGGGACAATAATGGCAACTTCCCAACCTGCAGGTATGCAGCCAATATTATTTATAAAAGTAAATAACCTGCTATCAAGGGCACCCACCAATCTGTGCAGGTCTTAAATAGTTCTGGAGGCAGAAAGTCTTCACCAGGTGCCTTATTAGATTTTAATGAATGGATAATAGATTTAATTTCTGAAATAGAAACAGGAGGCCAGGTGGGAAGATTTTCCAAAGTTTGATTATACATAAAATCTAGATTAGATTTAAAAAAGAGATTAGAATAAAAATCCTCCCACACTGAGGCAGGAATGGGAATATCAAAATGAAATTTATGTTCTTTCAGTATGCCTGAAACAGCATTCCAGAAGAAGACTGAATTTGACTCTTTTGCCCAAACTTCCAAATCTGACCATAATTTGACTCTATAGGAAGCTTTCTTAGAAGCTATCTGTTTCTTATAATCATGCTTAGCTTTCAACATATTAGGATAGTAGTAAATTTGCCAAAATTCCCATCATACTCATCAGGCAGGAAGGCAGAAGGTCAGTATTAGAGGGAGCAGGAAGATATTGGAGATGCTTTACTTGCTGAGCTTGTGAAACTTGATGCCAAATCTCATGGAAGCACAGCTTAATTTATTACTCTGTGTACACTCATATCCACCCCCCACCCACACTTACTATCAGCAGAACCTTCAAGGACTCAACATGGTTAAAGAGTTTGATCTTCTGCAGACTAGCAGATTAGCTACTGCAGAATGTAGTACTACAGAATGCAGAATGTGTGTGTGTGTGTGCATGTGTGTATATCTCTAGTTAGCTGTCATCTACCTAATAATCACATCCACATTTAAATCCTAAATCTCTTTTTCCTTGCCTAATCTAATCTCTAACCTTATCTCAGCAGCCTCAGACCTCACACATATTTGTATTACATTTTTGTTTCCCAGTCTAGCCTACAGCCCTGGCATTTTTCTTGGTCTCCCATCCAAGTACTAATCAGGTCTAGTCCTGTTTAGTTTTTAGAGATCAGACAAGGTTAGCTAGGTGCAGTGAACTAGGATTGCTCAATTCTGCAGGTAGCAATGAAGAACCCCAGGGGCTTTGATGCATTCACAGAGAATGATTATCTCAAGGTTTATTAGTCTTCATCTCTACCTTCAATGTTACTTCTAGGCTGGGGACAACATGATTTCAACTACCAGATTCAAGAGGAAAGTAGCTTGTCTGCTTCTTTCTTGCTGGAACCCCAGAGGCATCTGGTTGGCCCCTGTGAGAATAAAAATGCTGGACTAAAATGGCCTGATCATTAGTATTGTTCTTAACTTCTATTGCCAAGTAGCCAAAATCATTGTGTTTTCTTTTTCTTTTTTCTTAGGCATCAATTAAGTATTTTTTCCTTGAGGCTGCTGATTAATTATGCCTATTGGTATTCTTATGCAAACACCTGAATGCTCTCCTTTACACATAAATGATCTTACTGGATAAGTCTAGGGATGTGGTACCGAATACAGACACCCAATTCACTAGTTTATTGCTCATTCTTAGAGCAGAATAAGAAGATTCATGCTTTGGAAAAGGTTGAGGGTCTTCCTTTCTTTCCCAGTTTTCTGACAGTTATTATTTTTGGATCAATTTATACCAAACCACTTAGCAGCTCCCTATAATGCTGGGCAAATTGCACACTTAAAAATGGTAGTGTCATCAACAATGTTTAGTGTTCTCTATTTTCAGCTGACTGTTCACTCCATATATTGTGTTTTGAACAGCTAGGAAACAAAAACAGGATTAGGACCTTCTCATTCCCTATATACTGTTCATTGTGTGTCTTTTTAAAGGTGTCACCTCATTTGCCCATGAATTTCCCTATCCAAATCTTTCAAGTTGATCAGGTAAGGCTGTACTATAGGCCTAGATGTCCCTTGAGAGAACTCCTAACTATCAACATTCTTCTAAAATCTATCCAAATTTTAATGGAAGTTTATCTTTCATCTTTCTTTCTGATCCATGGTCTGAATAGAAAATTATTTATCTAACTTACTTTGTTGTTCCAGTGCTTGCCACTACTGTCCCTATCTACAAATGCCAAAATAAAACAGGAGAAGTTATCTGGATCTGCATTGTAATGAAAGCTTCAGAAGGTGAAAACGTAGTATCTGATCTCATAAGCTGCACTGGTTTGGACCTTGTTAATACTGTCTTTGTTTTTATTTTTCATCCATTAATTAATAATCTTAATTTTCCCAATGGGTTTATCATTATCGGTTTCTGATTGGCCAGCTTTTGATTATGAACACTCTGCATCAACCTATGCTTTAAAACCCTGTTGTGACAGGCTCTCCCATGGATGATTTTACATAAGGTGTCATGAGGTTGCCAAATATTTAGAAGGTGAAATTGAGTACACAAACTAATTACTATAACATATTGTGTTCACTGGAAGTAGAGATGGTAGTAGTTAAGATTAATTTCAATCTTAAGTTGTGAAAAGCTGGCTTTTCCCCTAAGATAGCAAGAGCAGATTGGGCCAGGAGACCATATAGCTGGATGGATATAGTTGTTGGATGGGGCACCTGGTTTTTCTTGTTTATTCTATTGTTTTTCTTGTTGTGTTTTTGTTTCTGTTGTTACTTGCCCAGAGTTGTGTCTCACGAGATAAACAGCCATATAAATCTTTTAAAATAAATATATAAATAAGTAAATCAATATTAAGCAAACAATTATGCATAAATATCCATCTTGGAACTTGATAAAACCCTGTCTAATCTCACTTTTTCTACCTAGAATCTTCCCTTAGACAAAATATAATTGACATGTTGTCGTCAAGATGATGGTTGGCAATGAAAATACTATAGAATAAATGATGAAACTGTGGATTCTGCTATTGATAATTTCACTTTTTTTTTTTTTTAAGTCATGATCTAGCCAAGTAAGTTAGCATGCAGAAATATGCCTTCTAGTGATTTCATGGAAATATCCCTTCAGTTTTCTTGGTAACAGTATGGAAGTTGTTTGGCATTGCCTTCTTCTGGGATATTGACTGACTTCCCAATCTAGCCTATAGCCCTGCTATTTCCTACAGGTTTCCTACAAGTTTCCCATCAAGCCCAAGACTCCTTAGTTCTAAGCCTAGACCAGGTCAACTATATTGTGCCACCTGCTGACTCCTTGATGAGGTAGCTGTGTATTTTTGGGACCAGCTTCATCCATGTTGTGGTGCTCATATTGACCAGTTACAGAGGTTATTCAAAAATAGACAGTGGTACAAAAATAACAATATTTCCAATAAATGTTGTAATTTTTTATGGTACTCACAATGTTTCAGAAGAGTGAGGCAGAGATAGCTTGCAACCTCTGATCAGTCAATCTCCAATTTAAAGATGTGCCCTGCTGGCAGACAAAATGAATTCCAATTCATTAGTTTCTTGATAAGTGTTCAATTTTCCTCAGCTTGTATCTAAATAGGATGCTGGTCATTGCGTAGTGTCTCTCCACTTTCTCATTAGTATTTCTATTTGCAATTTACCTTCCATGCGACACCATATGTTTTATACATTGCTATGTTAGCCTTGACGATCCTGCCTCTGGAGAACACTAATAACATCACTTAGAGGTATTGGGCCTCGTAGTTGGTTGATTAGTAAATATGAACATGTGAAAAGGCTGCATGGGGAAAAAAATGATAGCTGTTTTCAAAGGTAATAGTTGTACTTGGCTCTCTATGATTGATCTCACCCTTCGTACATGTCTATTGGGTTGTAAGAGTGAAGTATTTGTTGTTCAAAATATGCCCGTCCAGCAATTTCCAAGCAAGCCTCTTGATATTTGCTATGGGTAATGATGTACTTCTTCTCCAGTAATTCCATTTTCCCTGCTTGATAAAATGTTTGAAGTTTCCAATAGCCCATATCATTATTGTTGTTTTGCTGTCAAAGGGAATGGTGACCTTGATCACCACTTTTCTTTGAGCAGTTCTTCCCCACCCTAGGGGAAAAAAAAAGATTCACAGACTTCTGAAGGTCTCAGTAACAGTCACGGCTACATGGGAAAAAAAAAAAATCTGACATTGGCATCAGTCACATAGAGGCACCTTCGTTGTTTACCTATTTTGATGTTACAAGGGAGAGAAACAAGTTTACAGTTTACATATAGAGATCACCTTCATAGTGCTGCCAATGGAAATGTACCCAAGGGGAATTAAGAACTAATGATGTTTTCCAGATCCCACATATCCTAGACTGTCAACCAATTCCATCTCTACTTTGTTGACACACTAATAGATTTGCAGGTGAGCCAAAACACTGTAACATGAGTTCAGCTATTTTGAGATACAGTAGTAGGAACATGGAAATTTTACTTCCCAAATCTTTACACATGTGTTTTAAATGCACATTGTTTTTAATGTCAAACCTCACAACTTTGGTCAAAATTCAGTAAATTATTTGGAAAAGGGCCTGCTTGCTCAAAGAATACAAACTGGCAAATGATAGGTGACTCAGGAACAAACAGGGGGCTTGAAGAAAAAGGAACCGCCCAGAGTCACCTTTTGGGAGAGATGGGTGGTGATAAAATTTTGAAGAATAAATGAATAAATAAGTAAACCTACTTACCAAAAAGAATGCTGTCAACTAGTTATGTATATTTGAAGATGGTCTGTTGCAGACTCTGCATTCCTCTGATACCTATTTGATGTAAGGCATTTTTTTTTTTTTTTGTCAAAAATCCTATATGCCTGAAACAGCTAGAAAAGTGGTTCTTGCTGCATGCACTGAAATGGGGTTGGGGTCATCTCCAACAGAGATAAGGCACTATGATTTACAAACCAATCCAGGGCATTCTTTTTTCAATGTTAATTCATGCAAAAAAACATGATATAAAAGTAATAACATAACAATGTCATAATCCAAATGGTAAACATCAGCAATTGCTTAGTCTCCCCAACACACATCTGTATCCAGAAGAGGTGACCCATCAATATAGTCTTTAAATATATAAATGGAGCCAACACCCCAGCTAAAAGGGAAAAAAAAATATTTCACTATTTATACAAATTAAAACAAGATATAATATGTCTTCAAGAAACTCATATTGCGAAAAAAGATAGTAAATAACAAATTAGGAAATGAATTTATAGCAGCAAATGAAAAAAATAAATAAATGGAATTGCAATATATGTAAAACCCCATCTAAATCCTAAATTAATAAGTATTGATAAAAATGGGAGATATTTAATAATAAAATTAGAATTACAAAACTCCAAAGCAATACTGGTTGGAGTATATGCCCCTAATGATAATCAGAATAAATTTTATCAAAATTTATTAAATGAACTTTCCAAATTGGATTATGATGGGAGATTGGAACAGAGTTACCTTACCAATTATTGACAGAAAATCTGAACAACAAATTAAAAAAAAAAACAAGGAAAATTGCCCCAATCTTTTTTTGATATGTCAGAAAATTTGGCTATTGTAGATACCTGGAGATATAAAAATGGTACGACTAGAGATTACACATTTTATTCAGACAGATTCAAATCATTCTCCAGGATCAATATGATATGGGTATCTAAAAATTTGGCAAATAAAATTTTAAATGTATCAATTCTTCCCCAATCCTTATCAGACCACAATCCAGTTCAATTGGCTATAAAACTCCACCCAAAAAGTTATAGGTGGAGATTAAATGAAACTTTGTTGAGAAATAAAGAACTTGTAGAAGATTGCCAAAAGAAATTGAAAGAATTCTTTGAATGGAATTTAAATAATGAAGTGAGTATTGGGATAGTATGGGATACTAGCAAGGCATATATGAGAGGATATTTTATGTATTTAAATAGTTGCTTTCTTTTCTTAATTTATATGCTCACCATTTTTCAGGTTTGTTAGCATATTCAAAATTTCTTTGTTTAATATATCTCAATTTTCTTTCAATTTCATCTGTTGTAAGTATTTTTAATTGCTGCTGTAAATTTTTTTATTTGATGGTTTATACCTTCATCTGATGGTCTTATTTGAAGATTTTTTTTTCTTTTATCTTAATATGGTCAAGAACTATTAAAATTTGGATGGCACAGCTTCTTATGGTATAACAAATTGAAAGTAAATAAAACATTTAACAATCATTGTATTAGATCGTCTATTCTTAAAATTTGGGAAAAATATACATCTACTCTAACATCGACAATACCACTATGGATTTCCCCACAAGAAGCTTTTGTAAGGCAAGAAACAATAGGAAATTATCAGTGGCTAAAATATTCAGATTTAATAAAATTTGAAGGGACTAAATTTACAATGAAAACAAGAGAAGAATTGGAAAATGAAGGATATTTATGTCATTGATTTACATATATTCAATTAAAAGAACAATTTAAAATATATGTTAAAAGTTACAAATTTACAAAAATCTATCTTGATGGGATGAACAAATCTATGCTAATAATGACCACATGATCTCTAAAATATATAAAATGTTATTACAAATGAGAATACTAAATGTACAAATTAAGCAATGTATGAATAAATGGGAGAAAAATTTTGGGTACAATATTGAATATGATGTTTGGGAAAGAATGTGGACTAAGGGATTAAAATTTACATCAAATTATAATTTAAAAGATTTTTTTTATAAAATGATGTGCATGTGGTATATCACCCCTGAAAAATTATCAAAAATGTTTCAAAATATGTCAAATGTCTGTTGGAAATGTAAAAAAGAAATTGGAACTTTATACCATGTGTGGTGGACCTGTAAAAAAGCAAAAAAAAATTGGTCATCTATACATAATATAATTTGTAAAATGCTGGCAGTTAATATTGATAAATTACCGGAACTCTATTTATTGGGCTTTATGAACAAAGATTTGGAAAAAAAACTATGGAAAACTTCTACTGTATTTGATTACTTCGGCCCAAATTCTCTACGCTGCTAAGTGGAAAGAAGAATTAATCCCATCTGTGGAGGAATGGATAATTAAATCCCTAAATTTGGCGCAAATGGCAAAACTAACAGACCAACTAAATGATAAAAATATGGAAGATTTTCAAAAGGACTGGACACCCTTTTTCAAGTATGTGGAATGGACTCAAAAAGGTAATATGAATATATAGTATATAAATAGCAAATTACTTGTTTAATCTCTTATTAGAATTAATGAAGGCAATTTAGAGAATTAAGGGGAAAAAAATAATAACATGCTAGGATACTAAGCTGTACCATCTAGAAAGTTGGAAACCTAATCTTTCTATTTATTTATTTATTTATTTTTCATCTTATCCCCTCTTTTTTATTTTTTATTTTTATTATATATATATATATATATATATATATATATATATATTCCTTTTTTTCTTTTTTTCCTCTCTCTTCTCTTTTTTCTTTTTCTTCTCTCCTCTTTTCTTTTTTGTATTGTAAGATATTACTGTTTGTATATAATTCTATGTTTATTAAATAAATTAATAAAAAATATAGTGTTTAAATAGAATTAAAAAACAAAAAAACAGAGAATTTCTCATAAGCAGATAAGCATTGGTCAACAGTATAAGCAAAAGGCTAATTATAATTAAATAGCAACTTGTGATGCTTTAGATAAAACATAACACATAAAAGATAACACCCAAATAGTAATTTAAATATTAAGAAGAGTAAGAACATTCCAAGTTGTTAGGGAACTTGGTTTTGACCACATGGAGTCTTCTGAAAGAAGTGTATTTCTTCCCTTACCCTTCATTATCACAGGTTTTTTTTTTATTATTATGTTTTTAATCCATTCAATTGTCTGATTCTTGGTGACTGTCTGGACAAGTCCTTGCAAGTTTTTCAGAAGTGGTTTGCCATTGTCTTCTTCCTCGGGTTGAGAGAGAGTGACTTGCCCAAGGCCACCCAGCCAGCTTTCATGCCTAAGGTGAGACTAGATTTCATTGTCCCCCAGTTTCTAGCCCGATGCCTTAACCACTAAACCAAACTAGTTTAATCAAGTTTAATCAAGAGTAAAAGAAGTAACATTTGCAAACAACATGGTGAACTCCTCTTTATTAGGTGAGCTCATCAGAGAATAGGTAGCCATCTCTCGAGCAGGGGTTTGGACTTGATGGCCCAAAGGCCTTTTCTCCCCTCTATGGTTTTATGGTTTGTTTAGGACTTATGGTTTTATATTGTATAGCTTTATTCTCAATATACCTTCTATGAAGTCTTTGTACCATCTTATCAACATTCTAGCAGGGTCAGAATTCCTGACAGTCTGCCTGTTTCTCCAGAATGCTTTAGTCCCTCAACCTATACCAGCTGATGATTTCATACCCTCTGAACTTCTGCAGGAATATCATAGGAGTCTGTAAAGCCATGCAACTCCTTTGTCTTGAGTAGTCAAAGTATTTTGCTTCACCTCTGGGGGTCACCTGCCTGAAAGAACAGGATTTCCTTGCATGCATTCCCCATCAAAAGTCCCATCTGGTCCTATTGCCTCTAAATAGGTTGCAAACAAAAGGAATACTTGTGATGTGGCATCTATCTAATCCATGGCATTTGATCCATGACAAAGAGTATGGGATCAACTTATCACTAATGAGCATCTTGGCAAGTATTTCCATCTGTGTTTACAGTGGTCGCATGTATGCTTCTAATGAAGCTCCTTCAAAATAGGGACAGTAGAAATCAGTTGTAAATAGGCATAATCTGTGGTTGATTCTAGTTTATCATGACTTCTCAGCAGTCCTAATGTTTTACATACATGTTGCCACTAAAACATTAAATAAAGTCTTCACCATAGATAATGAGCCACCAACACATTAAAAAAAAGTCTTCACTATAGATGGTTGGCACTGCACACAACCCTTGCATAAATAGTTGACATCTGCATGAGGAAACACAGGCTCCTTTTATGACTCTTCAAATATTTTCCTAGCTCCCAGAAGCTTCCAGAATTAATTTGACTTTGAGGGTATACAGATTTCCCTTTACAGAATTGTCATGGAAGCGTATGTATGTATGCATGTATGTATGTATGTATGTATGCTGAACTATATCTTCTTTTCCACCACTGGAAGACCTGAAGAAGCAGGCTGGGGACAGATTATCCTGGAGAAAAATCTACCTATGTAGTCACTAACTGTTGACACCAACTTGATGACACATAATCATCAATCAATACATTTTGTCTAAAGCCAGAATTTCAAATATACTATCAGATACGGTATTCCCCCTGAAGGCCTTTCCCAAAATGCACCTAGCCATGACATATGCGTGCCTGGCAGCATCTGTTTTATTTTTGGTCATGTCCCCAGGACATTATTTTTTCCTTACCCCTAGCTGTTGAGTGAGATCTGCTTATCTTGGCCTTCATTATTTCAGTGATAAAGTTACATTTCCCCCCTTATCAACCATATCCAAAGCACCCCCATGGTATATAAAATCCATTACTGCATTTCACACTTTACCTTGGACAGAAATGAGGTGACTGCAGTGACATGAAATAGAGGCAATAAAGGCAGAAGAGAGTTCAGCAATGGGGTTACCAAATTTTATGCTGGTATACTTTTCTGATAGTTCAAAGTTAGATGAGTAGCCTTTCAGCTCAGCAGTGGGGAAAAGCCTTGAGATACATTAGAGACTAGTTTATCAAGTGTAAACCAAAACAATGTAGGACAAACCATACGACATTGGGTATACTTGGCTAGGATAACATGATGAAGGTCCTAAGAAAAGATATATCAAGTCTGTGCATATGTGTGTGATTGACATCATACTATGGCATTTCTTAAATTCTGATCGTTATACTTCATGTGTGAAAGAGAGTAAAATTGGGAGAGAAACTGTGTGATTACTTTGGGTCAATTATGGCTAGAATCTCAGTCTGGACTACATTCAATGAAAGATGAGGCCATCATAAATCCATTAGTCTTTAAAGAGCCACAAGCTTCTTCATAGTTTGTGACCCAAAGAGATTGCCTGTTAACCATAATTGCTGCAAAACAGACAGAAGGTCAAGTTGCAAAGGTCTTCATGATATTGCAGAGAGGAATGAAATTCCACCCGCCAAATGTATCTTTACAAAATGACAATGTGTTGTGCAATTCTGTACATACAGATCTAGTAGAAACTCCCTCTGGTTTCTATAAACTCCCTTTATAGTGGGACATGCTTCTCTAAAATTGTGCACGGGACTGTAACTTAAGGCACAGGTTAGCTTAAGATAACAACCTTAGCAGTACTAGAATATCAGGATTAAAAACTCAAGCTAAATATGAAACTATGTTCTGATAGCTTAGATCTTTCACTTCTGAGCTTCCTTAAAGAAATCAGTTGGGTAAGAATATTCTAGTTTAGAAAAGGAAATAGCATTTTTCTCTTACCTAAGAACATAACTTAAATACACATATGCACACGCTCACAAATCCACACATGCACATACCAATGTACATATAGAAATATATACACACTCACACATATATTCATATCCATTCATGTGTGCACACAGGAACCCACACATGGACAAACACATACTATAAAAGACAGTAAAAATAGTAAAAATGACAATACATAGAACAAAGAAGGGAAAATATGTCTTCTTACTGGGGCATTTTTAAATACTACTGAAGGAATCAGAAGCAACATATTCTATTGCTACCCTTTTTCTTCTTCCTGAATGGTGGCTTCATGCAGTTCCTCCAGTGACATCTGGGCAGGGTGGGAGGGGGGGGGGCTTGTCAAAAAAGCCAAGTACAATCAAAGCCCCACCACTTGTAGGCAACAACCTTCTCTCCTTTTTTGTCACCCCCCTTCATGCCCCCTCCTTCCTTCTTTTGTTCATCGCAGTTGCTGAAAGCTAGATTTCAACTTTTGGTAGGTTTTTAACCTTCATTTTCCTCTCTTAAAATGACTAAACCAATTAATTATTTTAAATACTGAACCATATTTTACTTAATGTCCCCTCCAAGGACATGATGTGGGGCAGTGGTCTTCACTGCATCCTTTTATTTAGAGATAACTTTCACTCTCCTGGAATAGTTTCATAAAATAAATATATATATTTTTTCCCTACCATTAGATTTCAGTTTCAGTAAATGTATTCCTAAACTTGCAATAAAAAGGTAATCTGAAATTCTCCTTCAGATGCTGAGGACTTTGTACCAAAAGCTTTCAAAGGGTTCAACTTAGATGAAGCATTGTTTTACAGTTAATTTTTTTCTATTAATCCAAGTGGAAATTACACAGAAAAAAAAAAAAAAACAGGAGCCAGGATGAAGCAGAAAATGATTACTTTCTTTTGAATGTGTTATCAGAAATATTTCATGTTGAGTGAGCCAATGTGCAAAAGTCAAATGTTCTCCAGGAAGAAGCATAATATTAGAGAATATTTGACTTTTGCACATTAGTTTGCTCAACATGAAACATTCAGGCATACCCAAAGAATTACTTTCCAGAATGTGGTGCTGTGGTTTGTAGGAAGGCAGGCAGGCAGGCAGGCAGGCAGACAAAGTTATGCAGGAGGAAAGCACAGACAATATTTGAAAGTAACACAGGGAACTCTATTTTTAAATGGAAAAGTCACAAAAGTGCACATCTTGGAAGAAAAACTTATTATAAAGCAGTGCTTGCATCAGAGTTAAACACACAAAAAGCCATGGAAAATCTACTGTCAAATGCATAAACAGCAAGGCTGAACAGATTTTACAGTGAAATGCTGTTAAAAAGGGTGAAAAAGAAACTAATGCAATCAACTGTCTCTCTGATACTTTAAACTTTTCTGAACATTTGAGATATGCTTTCCTATCTGTCTAGAACTTTATCTTTAGAAAGCCCCGATGTGTGATTTTTTTTTAAAAAAAATGATTTTTTGAAAATTTTATTTATTTATTTATTTTTATTTATTTATTTTCTATCCCACCTTTATTAGTTTTATAAATAACTCAAGGCGGTGAACATACCTAGTACTCCTTCCTCCTCCTCTTTTCCCCACAACAACAACCCTGTGAGGTGAGTTGGGCTGAGAGAACACAACTGGCCCAAGGTCACCCAGCTGGCTTTCATGCCTAAGGTGGGACTTGAACTCACATTCATTTTGTAGTTATTGTACACTATTGTTATACTGTACAATCACATATTTAATTAAGAAATGCATCCTTCCCCATTCATAAGCAAAGAACCTGTACCATTTTGTATCTGTGGAATGCCTTGCATAAAACTGGATTAAAAAAAAATTGTACAGATTGATCACACACACACACACACATACACACACCCTTAAAACCCCTCCAATTAACCCACGTATTCACCTTCACAAACCAGTTGCAGTTTTCTCTTCTAAGGTGGAAAATTACTGATCAAAGTATATCAACTAAGCAGAGAAATGTTATTTTTGATGGAATAAGCCCAGCCTATTTAACCTCACAAAGGGTATCTAAAATCCTGCATTTTCTATGGTCTGATTTCATTCTGAATCTGAAGCAGCCAATTTGTTTCACTGATCTGGTCTTATCTGTCTCCCCTCCTTTTACAAAGGTATACAGAAAAAATGTAATTGTTTTGACAGCTTACCCTGCTGCTGGGCCATACCTTACATGATGAGGTGTTCAACTTGTTTCAAAACCATCATCAACTAAATGTCTACTGTAAGCCCAACAGGAAGGCAAACTAGGAAAACTAGGAACATCCCTGCAAATCTGTATCTGCTGATGCATTGTGAATTAATTCTGAGCTGGAATCTCAAGTTTTAGAGCTGATATTATGTCATCAAGGATCATAACAACATGGTAAACTTCATCACTCTGTCTTCTTTTGTCTTTTACTAGAGAGCTTTATCAGGAGCCTGCTCATTGAAGCCAATGTGAATATCCTTCCTGTGTTCATTTTGTAAATGAATTCATTACAAGAATTAATACCCAGCCAAGAATACCTAGTCAACTATATATCGGAAATGTTCTCAAAGTGAAAGTACTTTTTATCAACCCTGGTGGACTTGTAAGAAAGCTAAGAGTTATCCAGTCAGCTATGTACAGATATGGAATTTTTGATTGAAGCTGAAAAAGATGTAGTTTTAATCTTGGGAGTTGATGAATAGGATTGTATAAGAATATAGAAATAACGTGTTTAATAGATAAAATAGAGTAAGAGGCTAATGTATTTTTATGCTTGTATCTGCAGTGAAGATAGTCAGAAGTCACTCTTTTTTATCTTTCTTCCTTTTTCTTTCTTTCTTTCTTTCTTTCTTTCTTTCTTTCTTTCTTTCTTTCTTTCTTTCTTTCCTGTTCTTTCTATTCTTGTATTGTTTTACTTATATTTTGAAATTTGATAAAGTTTCTTATAAAAATAATTTTAAAATACCTAGTCAACTGAATGATAAGATGGGGTTATCCTTGTATTTGTATTTGTTATGAATATGGAGGATCCCATTTTTTGCAAACAGTGTGCAACTTAAGAGATGTTCAAAAAATTAGGGAATTTTTGTACTTCTCTCAAAGTTACATACTCTTTGCAAAAAATGGGATCCTACATATTATCATTTTTTTAAAAAAAATAAATTTAAAATAGGCTGCAAAGGTGATTTAAACACAACAACAACAATAATAATCACATGTTCTCTGCCCTATGTATCATGTATGTACAAATATACTCCCAGATTTACAATTTAGAGCTTTTTTGGCTGACAAATGTATCCTAGCCATACATTCCTTCACCTTACACTCACCCCTTTTCTGTTTAATCAGGTTAAGAACTGTCTTATAATTTAATGTCGAGGGGGGAGGAGGAGAGATGAAACTGGAAATGGAAAAAAAAAAAAGGTGACCAAATGCACTAGACAGGTGATTTTTAAACAGTATCCTTACTCAAAAAAAAAACTACAGGTAATCAATACACTTAAAATAATTCTGAACATTAATAAGATTAAAAAAAAAACATAGAAGAGAAACTTGGAGACAAAATTGTTTTCAGTGAATAAGAACCAATAGTGACTCAAAATGATAATAATATGCTGGGAATATTTGCTTGCTTGCTTGCTTGCTTGCTTGCTTGCTTGCTTGCTTGCTTGCTTAGCATCCTGCATTCCCTGTTGAGATGTGATATAAACCTTCCACACCTGTTTTCAGGATATAAAGGGTTTCGTGTGCAATGCCTTTTGAACCAAACTAATTTCCAAGTACAAGCAAATGTATAGCCTTTTCTAGGAACTTTCAAATCATTCATTCTGTTCTACGAGCCAAGTCTAAAACTGGTGGTTGATTCTCACACTACCAAGATAGGTGGCAGCATCAAGGTGACCTTGGCTGAAGCTAAGCAGATTCAACACTGGTTAGTTCTAAAAAAAACAATGGCAAACACTTCATTTTGGTTCCCAAAAAAGTAATATGGACACTTGCAAGAATCAAATAGCAGAAATCAAGTTCTTACAATGTAGAAAATGTTAAGAAGAAAGTGCTACATTTACCACTGTGAACTCCACAAGGAAAGGCAGGATATCAATCAAATGTAGGAGTGAATGAATGAATATTTATATTAATAAATGAGTAAGTAAATATTATTTACATGTACATCCCAGAAAAAGGTTACTGAGAGTTTTCTCCAACTTCAGGTTGACTTTATAATAATTACATTCTAATAATCCATAATGCATTCATTTGGAGGAGAGCCCTATGGCAGGCTTGTCTCTCCTATTTTAGAAAACAATAATGAAATGTAAATGATAGGATGGTCATTGTTGTTGTTGTTGTGACATGGTGAAATAGACTTCGCAGAAGAAGCAAACAAACACATTGCTTTTTATAAATATTTGAAAGTGCATCTGGGGCACTTTTAAGAAGTGGGAAGCCAGCACTCTGCAGCACAACCCTTTTCCTGTTTAATGCAACCTGAGCCTATCTACATTCTTAAAGTAGTTTGATTTTTCTTCCCTTTCCAGGCTCATCTCATCCTATCAGACAAAAATCTAGCTCCCTCGGGATGCCATCCATGCTGAAATTGCAGAGAGCACTGATTGAACTGCTGAATCAGTTGGTAATCAATCTTACATCCTACTGATACCCTTTAGTATTTTATCTTTGATCACAGCCTAATGGGAAACATAGAACATTAAGGAATAACAAAATGTCCACTAATTGTATCCATGCTGCCAGACCTCCAGGACTAACGGAGCTTATTCTGATGAAATAGCTGGAAGAAAGCTCAGGTACAGGAGCAGAAGATGACTTCATCTTGAAAAAGTTGAGGTGGGGTGGGCAACATTTATCAGTTCATCAGGTTAATTGATTTTGCTTCTCTAATCAATTAAAAATGCTTACTTCAGGATGGATACAGTAGGTGATGAACAGATGATAGATATATAGACATTTGGAAAAAAAATGAAAATAACAAAAACTGATCAGGAGACATTCTCTCCTCTCTCATACACTGCAGTGGTATGTGGATGTGACCTTGGGAGAGAGGGCAAAGAGCTGCAAACAGGGCAAAGGTCAGATAAGAGTTTAGCCTGCAGAAGGAATGTGAGGGTGGCAAGGGACCCTCCCTAGTTTTTTGGGCTGTAAGGGTGATGGGGGAGAGATGTACTTTCAGACTTGCAAGATTCTGTTAATGTAACCTTATAATAAAGTAGACCTAGTTCTTCTGGGTGTGCTTCTTGCCTGAACTACCTTACAAGGCTGACATATATGGAATTCTCTCTCTCTCTCCCTCTCTCCCTCTCTCCCTCTCTCTCTCTCAATCTCTCTCTCTGTCTCTCTTATCAGCCTATATTATGTGAGCATCGTCTAAGGGCAAAGAAAACACTAATAGCTAATAGACTCATTAATAATTATTTACTGTTTGTATGTGTGTGTACGTGTGTGTGTATACACAGACACACACTAACTTCTAATGGGGTGATGTGGGGATGGTATCTTTCTTTATATTCAAGACATAGGCAAGAGGACATCTGAGAGGAATGGGGGGGGGAGTTTCTTTGCCCTCAAGAAACACTAATAGGTGTGCTACTACACTTCTTTTTGTGATAGAGCTGTGCAAAAACTCTTCTATCTGCTTCAGGGACTGATCCTTTGCTGAGAAAGTAGCTTGATCCAGTTTTGGATCTGGAGGGATAGTACAACCAAACTCATTCTTAGCTTTAGGCTGTGACTTGGGAAATCAGAAATCTGCTTCCCATTATCTAGCATGGGAAAAGCATAAGCATCTAAATATGCCTATAACTTTTTTATTTTATTTTTAATCAGAATGGGACAAAATATTCAGAAAACAAATAATGTAGGGTGAAGCCTGCCAAGTTTCATAAAAATCAGTGCAGCAATTTTGGGGTGACACTCTTTATGATCTAAATTATTAAAATGCCCAAAACATATATACATACATACATACATACATACATACATACATAACAACAACAAATTGGAAAACTAGAAGATTTTGAGAAGATGAAGTATATCACTAAAGTCAGCAGAGAGTTAGTATCTTTTGATCAAAACTCAGACCTCTTCCTCAACATTGTCAATAGCCTTTTTAAAGTACAATTTGACTAGTCCTCCCACTCTTACAAACATGGGCATCTATAAACTCCTACAAACCAAAATGACAGACAGTGATGAAACATGTGTTGTGATTTCACAGCATAAACTGTGGCCTTTTGTGCCTGTGTCTCAATGCTAGACAAATGGGTCTAAGTCATGAGGGTTTGCATCTTGACATCCTGACACATTTTGTCACTTCTTTGGATCACCTGTGGATGTCAAGATGTAGAGACCAATCTTCAAGGCCTCTAGTAGCACAGTATATGTCAGAACCCACAATCAAAGAGTTGTTAGATCTGTTGATTGTGCTCTCTGCCATTAAAGCAACAAATCTCAAGCTCTGGATGGGGTGGGGAGGGGAGTTGTTGAGAGTGAGAAGAAATCCAAGGTCGTACCAGCCAGCCAGGAGTGGAATGCTGGACTGTTAAGGGAAAAGGGGGGAGTGTGGAGGAGGTTTTGACGTGCCTATGTGTCTTTTATCAGGTAGCTGTGTGAGAACGTTTTTAGTCATGGCTTTTTGCTTAACATCTGTACACATCATCGATAAATCTGAAATCTGCATTTCATCTGGGGTTGGTGTTGATCGGGTTAGATGATTCACTAGGCTGTCCACCGACTCTTTCAAACTGGCTATTGTAGTTGCCACAGACAGCATTTCATGTTCCAGTCTCGTTAGCCTCCAGTCGGTCATTAGGTCTCAGCTCCTTACTTCCTGTTAAGTAGACCTCCATCTTGCTGGCGTTTGCTCCATTCAGTCTCCCACCCCAAATGTCCACCCAGGCTTGGATTTACACAGGAGCTCCTTTCCCTTGTGCTCCTCAGAAATTGGGGGGGGGGGATGAATCAGGAGAGTCAGAGCCTTCCCAAGATGAGGGAGAGGAAGCAGCAGGGCCAGCTCCACCAACAGGTTGGCAGGCAAGGAGGCAAGTTCAGATCCAGCCAGCGCCAAGACTGAGGCAACATTACAGGAGCCCGAAAGCATTCTGTGACCTGAAGGTGAAGTTCGGAGGGGACCCAAATGAGTTGGCGTGCTTCCTGGCACATGTGAGTGGGTTTATGGAGGAATTTGGGGACACTTTTCATTCTGAGAGAGCAAAAGTTAGATACATGTCCACGCATCTGGAAGCAGAAGCCTCCAGATGGTTGGTAGCTTGCATGATACCAGGGCCCCAGAGCTGAGGAATTTTGATGACTTTATATGGCTCTAAGAGACCAGTTTGAAGACCCTTTTGCCTGGATAAAAGCTAAAGCCAGCCTACAGTTCCTGAGGCAAGGGAATCGGTCACTGCCGGAGTATGCTATGCGATTTAGAAGCCTAGCAGGGAATCTAATTGACTTGCCAGAGTTGCTTAAGGTGGATTTTTTCCAGAATGGATTACAGCCTGACATCTTAGACCGATGCCTGGACAGAGGTAAACCAGAGACCTTAAAAGAATGGATTTGTCTGGCTGGGATGGTGGAGGCTCAGCAAATTTGCATAAAGAAGCAACAACAGATTCAAGCGCCTATCAAGAATCCAGCCCCGCAGTGGGGCACAGCCCCAAGGGCATTATTGAGAAGAACTTGGGATGAGAAAAAGGAACATCGATTGAAGGAAGGATTATGTTTTAAATGTGGGCAAAGAGGCCATCAAGCTGTGGATCATTCCAGCCAACCTCCCACCCCATGGCCAAAGTCAAAGCCCAAGCCAACCAAGACTCCTGTCACTAAGGGAAAAGCAGCAGTGGCCAGCAAAGTGCTGCAGCTGGTCATCAGTTCAGAGGTCTCTGAGCTGGATTCCTCAAATGAAACCCAGTCACCAGGGGGAAACAACTAAGGCCTACCTTCATGGGTGCCAGCAGGCAGGCTGGACAAAAGGGGCATGACAGAGTGGTGGTGAGTGGAGATAATGACATGGTGGGGGTGGGGGGGTGCAGTTAAGGACTCTAAAAAAAAAAAAAAGAACACAGATTTAAATGTGCTGGTGGACTTGGGGTGTGCTAAATGTTTGATTCACCCTGCAATAGTAAATGGACTGGGATTGAAAGTCCAGAAATGGAAGGAGCTGATAGTGTTTAACCAACTGGATGGCTCTGAGGCTACTGGGGGCCCTGCAATGATCTGTATTGAGGAAGTGGAAATGAGAGTGGGCACCCACCGAGAGATTCTCCAAATTATAATTGCAGCCATAGCTAATTATTAAATAATATTGGGAGTGCCTTGGCTGAAGGCTCACAACCCCCAAGTAGATTAGGTGAACCAGGAGTGAAGTTCCCCAAGCCCAAAATGTATGCTATGTCTTTGAAAGAGCAGAAAGTGCTATGGGAGTTCATAGACAAGAATCTGGCAAGGGGATTTATTCGCCCAGCCAATTCTCCCTTGGCTGCGCTGGTGCTTTTCCGAACAAAGAACGATGGGTCTTTGAGATTATGCACCGATTACAGAGGCCTGAATGGCATTTGCAGTTCAAAACAGTATCCTTTGCCCCTAATGAAGGACTTATTGTCTCATGTGTCAAAGGGGAAGATCTTCACGAAGTTGGACCTAAGGGACTCGTATTTCAGAGTGCGAATTCGAGAAGGGGATGAGTGGAAGACAGCTTTTAATTGCCCTTTGGGGAGCTATGAGTACCTGGTTCTCCCATTTGCATTGAAGGGGGGTCCTGGAGTATTCATGCAGTTGATAAATGAGGCATTACATGAACATTTGTACAAAGGTTGTTTGGTGTATCTTGATGACATTTTAACCTATACAGAAAGTGAACAAGAGCATATCCAGCTGGTGTGCAAAGTACTGGAAAAATTGAGGGATGATAAGTTGTATGTTAAACTGTCTAACTGTGAATTCCATAAGAACCAATTGGATTATTTGGGGTATAGGGTGTCTGAAAAGGGCATCAAAATGGATCCCACTAAAGTCACTGATGTGTTAGAATGGGCGACCCCTAAAACTAGGAGACAATTAAAAAGTTTCCTAAGGTTTGCGATTTTTTACCACCAGTTCATCCTGCAATTTGTGCAAATTGCATTACCACTGACTGAGTTATTGAAGACAAAAGGGATCAGAGAAGCAAAAAAGACTAAAAGCCACAGGGCATTGCTAAAGTGGACTCCCGAATGCCAGGCAACATTTGACAATTTAAAGCAGTTGTTCACTGCTGAACCAATCCTGTGTCATCCCGATCCCACTCAACCATTTGTCATTCAGGCTGATGCATCGGATATTGCAATTGGAGCAGTGTTGTTGCAGGAAAATGTAAAGGGGGAGTTGCAGCCATGTGCCTATGTGTCAAAAATGTTTAGTGAAACAGAATTAAGGTGGCATGTTTGGGAAAAGGAAGTATTTGCTGTGCTCTGGGCTCTGTTAACTTGGAGACAACTATTGGAGGGGGCTGCACAACCTTTTGAAGTGTGGACTGATCATAAGAATTTGGAAGCTTTAAAAACAAGGTGGCGACTAACTGCCAAGCAAATACAGTGGGCACAGTTTTTCAGCAGATTCAATTTCACTTTGAAGTATCTCCCGGGGGGGGGGGGGATTGGCAGATGCACTGTTGCACCTTCCCCAACATAATAGCCAAAAGGAAGAGGTAGTAAACACTGTATTTCCTAAGCAACAACTGGGCTTGGTAGTTACAAGAAGGCAGGCGAAGGAGACAACAAAACTGAAAGTGTCTGGTGATGTAAGACAGAACCTAATTAAGGAACTTCAGAACGATCCCTGGCTGCACACTAATAAAGATTCCCTTACAGAAAGAGAGGAACTCTGGTTGTTGGAAATAAGATTTATGTACCTGCAATCTTTCGAAGGAGATATTGTTATGCAGCCAAAATGCCAAGTCAGCTGGGCATTTTGGACTGGTAAAGACTTTGCATTTAATTCACAAACAATTTTGGTGGCCTAACATGAGACAAGTTGTAAAGGGCTATGTGGCCAGCTGCCCAGTTTGTGCAGTCTCTAAAAAGAAAGGAGGAAAGCCACAAGGGTTGCTGCAGCCAGTGGCTAATCCCACCACACCCTGGAAAGAGATTGCAATGGACTTTATAGGGGAGCTGCCAGAAAACAGAAAGCAAGCTGTGATTTGGGTAGTAACTGATCTGTTCTCTAAGCAAGCATATTTTATCCTGTGTGCAGGTATGCCAACTGCAAAACAGCTAGCAAAGCTCTTTATTCAACATGTGTACTGCCTACATGGCATACCCAATAGGATTGTGAGTGATTGGGGGCCCCAGTATACTTCACAATTTTGGAGATCATTTATAAGAGAGGTCGGGTCTACCCAAGCCTTATCATCTTCACATCATCTGGAATTGGCTGGAGCTTGTGAATGATTGAACTCTACTTTAGAGCAATTCTTAAGATGTTACATAAGTTACCAAGTTACATAAGTTACATAAGTTACATAAGTTACTGGGTAGATTTATTGCCCTTTGCTGAGGTTGCTTACAATAATTCTATTCACCAAAGTACAGGACTGTCTCCCTTCCAAGTAGTATATGGCCAAGACTTTGTACCCATCCCTGAACTACTGCAACAAGCATTTGTATCCCATGCTGCTAGCGAGTGGATGAAACAGATATGTCCCCAATGGCCAGTAATTCATACAACCCTTGAAAAGGCCAAGGAAAGTTACAGAAAATATGCTGACAACAAAAGGTCTCCAGAATGGAAGTTTAAGGTGGAAGAGAAAGTATATTTGTCTACAAAAAAATTAAGATCATTGCAGCAGTCTAAAAAACTAGGCCCGAAGTTTGTGGGACCCTTTGAAATTGAACAAATCATCAACCCAGTAAGTGTGAGGCTAAAACTCCCAAAACATCTGAAAAGGATGCATCCTGTCTTTCATTGCAGCCTTCTGAAACATCTGCATGAAGCTCCTCAATGGCATCCTGAAACCCCAGCACCAGCTCCCCTCATGATCAATGGAGATCAGCATTTCAAAGTGAAATAAATTTTAGACTCCATAAAACTTCAGGGCAAACTTCAATATCAAATCCAGTGGAAACATTTTCAGGACCATGAGTGGGTGGATAGCTGTCATGTGAGGGCTCCAGATCTTGTAAACAAGTTTTATGCAAAGTATCCTAACAAGTCTAAACCTTAATTGTTTTGCTTGATAATTTCTTCGTATTAATCATATTAGATATCTTTCTATGTCAGAACCCACAATCAAAGAGTTGTTAGATCTGTTGATTGTGTTCTCTGCCATTGAAGCAACAAATCCCCAGGCCAGATGGCAAATTCAGGTCTTCAGTCCCTTCTGGAAGGCCATCAAGGTTGGGTCCAGCTTGACCTTAGAGGGAATGTTGTTCCATAGGGTGGGTGCAGCAGCAGAAAAGGCCTTCTCCTGGGTCCAACCAGAGGACACTTTTAGTGGATGGAACCCACTATGAGCCTCTTCTGATGGACCTGATGGGAAGGGTAGGCGTCACTGGGGAGAGGCCCTCAAATAATCTGACCTTATGCTATGTAGGGCTTTATAGGTTGTCACCAGCACCTTGAATTGGACTCAGAATCAAATTGGTAACCAAAGCAGCTCACAGAGCAGACGTGTAACATGCACACATCTAGGTCCGTACATAACTGCCTGCACCACTGCATTTTACACCAATGGAAGCTTCCAAATACTCTTCAAGGGCAGCCCCATTTAAAACACATTGCAGGAATCCAAGTGGGAGGTGACCAGAGAATGAGTGACTGAGCATACAGCCTCCTAATGCAGGAATGGGTGCAACTGTACACAACTCAGAGCCGTGCAAAGGCCCTCCCAGCCATGATTTTCACCTACTCTTCCAGCAGGAGTTGTGAGTTCAGAAGGACCCCCAGATTGCACACTGGGTCTGTCTGGGGAAGTGCAACCCCATCCAGAACCAAAGATGGTACATTCCTAGATCTAGGTGGTCCCCAAACCCAAAGCCATTCAGTCTTGCCAGGGTTCAGCTGAAATTTCCTATCTAGACCCTTCCCTTCCCCTCCTGAATTGTTTCTGGATAAGTCATCCTTGCCATCAAGTGCATTTATGTCCTTGCTGATACTTCTGACTTTTAGTATCCTTTCCATCCCCCCCCCTTCATCTTCTCTCCCTTTGATTAATGAATGGCAATCATGTAATCCCTTAGAAGAATATTGTGTGGGAGTAATTTGTCTCAAGTGCTGAGTAACTCACCTCCTACACTGTGTCCCCCTTTCTGTGGGTAGCTTTTGTGTCCCTTTGCAATGTTTTAATATAAGTATGCGAGAAATACTTAAGGAATAAATTGAAACTGCAAACTGATACCACAATTTCGCAGAGAACATCCCATTATATGCTAACACCCTAAGAGAAAACCTTGAGAAGTCTTTCAAAGCTATTCAGAAACTAAATTGGATTTTGCAGCTTGAATTGCATTGTATGGATTTAGCTTAAGCTACACAATACATAGGATTCATCTCTTAGGTAGAGATGAAGTTTTTGTGAATCACATTGGATCTTCAAATTAGAAGTGATGACTGACAATTTTCAGAGTCCAGTTGTAGAGAAGTGGCAGAAGTGGGCATTTAAGACCCAACCCAAGGCCTCTTAGGTTTGAGAATGCAAACATTAAAAAGGAAGATGGTCCACATTTTGCCTTTAACTGTGTTAACAAATTTCCATTGCTATGATGGATAAGGAATGTGTTGAGAACAACTTTATAAGCTGTCTGTGTTGGTGTGGATTGGTGGGTGAGTGGTGGCTTTTCTCGTGTGATCCTAAGAAAAGATCATCTTCATTAAAGTATTGCAGGTAGATGCCCTAATTTAAATATATGGATATACTATGCATCTTTGTACACTAGTTTCTATTTGTAAGACTTGATCAAGTCTCCAAGTATCTGGCATAGTGGACAGGGTTTTTTTGCATTCTTCAAACATTACCATGCCTAAGCTTGGTGCTTGTCCTGCTAGCTATCAATTCAGTAATAAAACAACAAGAAACTACTGGGGTATATTTATAGATACAGTACATTCATCTGCTGATCCCCAAAGAAATACATTTGATAAGGTATAATTTTCTGAGTCTCAAATTTATGGAACCCAACATGAACCATTATGAGCTGAAGATAACTTGTTCTGCTCTATTTACATAGCCTGCCTTCCATCTGCATTTCAGTACCAAGGACTTCCAATTTCAGTCATGTTAATATATGATATTAGAATGTGACCAAAGCTGGAGGACAGGAGTTAATGGATAGGTAGGGTAGGTATGGTCCTACCTGTGTGATATTTTTGCCGGGGAGGGGGGAATTAGATCACAAGAACAGCCACGGGACAGCCCTGATGTACAAAGGAAAGGCTAGTCTAGTCAATAGCATCTTGTTTCCCAGTTGCATGGGGTGAGCCATGCAACTACACACACACACAAACACACACACCCCTAAGTGGTAGTCATGGCCATCTCTGATGTCTACCATGTCTAGCACACCTTAAATGACTACAAATTGTAGTACAATGAGAAAGGGGAAAACATGTTTGCATGCCATGCACAATTTAAACCCCCCTTTATCATATTCCTTACCCTTTCGCCTAAATCATTTTGGCTGAATTCCTACAGATTTCTCAGCTCTTCGTTATCTTTCATAGAACTGATAGGTAACCGAAGTTGCACATTAATTCCTAACATCATATCTCTATATATTTTACTCTTCCCCCCCCCCTAATTTTCTCTAAGAGAAATCTGAATTTTCATAGTACTCACAAACTGGTTCAATGTTTTCACTGGATTATCTTCCTGACCAATCATTCCCAGCTCAACACCTTGAATTTAGAGGTGTTGTGATGGTGTTGGTTGGTTGGTTGGTTTGCCCAGTTCATCAATTTATGCTTACCTGAATCACACTTTCTATATTATAATCATCAGTGATCCATTGAGAGAAATCCCTCTGCAGCTCTTAACAATTTTGTTGTTGTTGTTAAGAATTATAATTCTGAATAAATAGCTGTAATTGCAAATGTCAGTACTCTTCAGTTCTGAAAATTGATTAAGAAGTTCCAGTTTAAGATATCAAGGGGTGAGGGGGTGACTGTGATGATAATCTGTTTTATTCATATTTTCTGCTTTTTATTCTCATCATCAGGCACCATTAAGAAAGGTATTTTGTCCAGGATTAGCTGGGAGGCCATATTGACATTTCCAAATGTAGTTTATCAGCTATTGTTTAGTATTGGTAGTATAATCATTATCTAGTTATCTAGTCACTTTCTAATATCATATGTTCTAAATTATACATCTAATGTAGCATCTTCCTCCATATCCTATCAAACATCCTCTTATTTTGTTGTTAGTTTTCTGGTCACTTCCAATGCTTCATGTCGAGAAGGACATCATTTTGCTGTCTTGCTGATGAATGTTTCCTTGAGTTCTAAACTTCTGCTTGTACCATCACTGGTCACATGTAGCTATCTTGTCTTCTGTCAGACATCTTTTTGACTGCCTTTGCTTTAATTAAGCATCAAGGTCTTCTCCAATGTATTTTGTCTTTCTATTACATGTCCAGAATACCTAAGCTTGAGCTGCATTATTAGTGCATGCTATGAGCAGTCTAGTTTTACTTGATGTAGCATTGAATGTTATTTTTTCTTGTGGTCCAATATGGCCTGGGCAATAGGCACCTTTCTTCTCAAAGTGATATCTCTACTGTTTAATATCATGTCTAATTCTGTAACAGTTTTTCTCAGAAGAAACAGTAGTGTAGAAATAAACATTTCTGCACTTTTTAGTTCGTTTGTTTTTTTAGTTTCCTTTTACTATCTTTTCATGTTTTATCTTTACTTTGAAAATGTAATAAACTAAAACAAAAGAATGAAGCAGATGTCTCTGTTTCATGTCTCCAGTAATAATCTGCTGGGGGATGTATGGAGTGAGGAGTAAAGAACAAGACGGAGGGGCAAAACATGCAACTGAAATCTCATGAATTTGTACATGTTTCAGTGTCATGAGCATGCATAAAAAGAGGGAGGTACTGTGGTCATTTCCACCATCTTGACTTTCTGATCACCTCCCCTGTCTTGGAATGTCCCTGACCATCTTTGCAAATTTTTGTAAAGTTAGTTAGGAAGTGTTTTCCACCTAAGTAGCTAGGAGTGAGTAAGTAGTCTGCATTATACTAAATCCTTAGCTCTGATTTCTGACTCCATTTGTGTCAGCTGTAGTGTGATTTGGGGAGGAGGCAGGAGAGAAGACGAAGAATGAAGTCTATCTTGTCATTAACTAGCACAGGACAAAAGGAATAAATGGCTATTTTTTTAAAATAATGTTTTTTTGTAAGAATGATGATACTTGAAGACAGATTTGAACATTACAAGTGGAGGAATCATGTCAAATTTCATAGAAATCAATAAAAGGCTTTTTTTTTTGCCTCATGCACTTCAATTTTGTCCATATTTTACTTCCTTTTTGCCAGAACAGAGAAAAATTACAGAAAAAACTAGATCATTATTTAGAGAAGAAGCAATACCACAATTCTTCAAAAGTGATGGTTTTCAGGCTATATTTCCTTACATTCTGATGTTACAATGCCTACAATGTTTTGTTTTGAGACAGATTATGATGAAATTTACCATGGAAGAGGATCCTATAGTGAGAAATATATGTGGCAAATTTCTCACAGATAGCCTGATTGGTTTTTGTGCAAAGCAAACATGTGGTTGCAAGAAATAAGGAATGGGTAGGAGCTTACTGCCAGTGGCTGAGATTAAGGATTTATAATCATAGCTGACTCACTTTTTTCTTTAAAATAAAATTCCAACCTTAAGCCAGTCGTGAACATAAGTCAAACACAAAAATGGTAGTTTGATGACAAAGACCATTTTGTCAGTCACTTAATCCAAAACTTCTCAGCCTTCCTTTTCTCCCAAGACGTTTCTTTAATGGCAGCCCAAACTCATTTTCTTTATTTGTGGGAGGGGGGAAGAAACCCTTTGGTATATAGCAGAGATCCTGTACTTCATATAAGAAGCTGAACTTTATGGAAGGTTTTGAATCAGGACTAACAATTTTATCTCAGGGAAGTTAACTACCCTGAGCTAGTCTAGTGTCATCTAGATTTGGAATTCCTACTAAATTTACCCATAATCCAAGAAGCAATATTTGGAAAATTACTAATAGCAGCATGACTTAACTCAAATAGAGGAAAATTCAAATAGAATTCCTCAAATAGAGGACAGTGAACATTAAATTACCTTAAATGTAGATGATTCTGGGCTTCTGCTCTGGATTGGAGAAAATATGAATGATTAACATTTTAATAATTAATTTGGCGATTGTTTTAATTCATGTTTTTAATGATGAAAAGGCTGGATTTGTATACAAAGGAATAAGCAAAGTCTAATAACTGGCTTTGATGCTTTTTGACCAGCATCAAGAAGTGTTTTTTTATTATTATTATTATTATTATTATTATTATTATTATTATTATTATTATTATTATTTGGACTTACAAATCCTATTGCAAACCCTATTAAGGATAAAGATATCATTAACTGAGATTAACTCTAAATGACTGCATCCATGTAGTTTCTTGGCAGCAATAGACAAGTGGTTTGCTATTTTCTTAATCTCTATGTGTTTTGACCTCCCAATCTAATCTATAGCCATAGAATTCCCTAGAGGTCCCTTATCCAAACACTAAACAATGCCAACCTTGCTTAGGTTCCAAGATCAACCAAGGTCATGTAGGTGATGCTACCTCTTGAGGTCCATATTAAAGATAAAGATGTCTCAGATCAGGTTCAGCTCCTGGAGACAGCATCCATGGAGTTTCTTCATTAGCTATCAATTAAAAAGGAAAGAAAAAAAGAGTTGAAGATGCTTTAACATGTGATCAGTCAGGAGCCCTTATCTTTAATTGTTAGAGATGCATTGAGTTATTCCTCAGCCTGAGACTGTATCATTAAAAGCTACTAGTGATTGCTTTCAGCAGTAAAACCATTCCACTTTATGCAGTTCATGCATCACAGCTACTACAATCTATCATCTACCTCAGGGCCTGATTTCTAAACTCACCTCTTCTCTTTTGCTGGTGCAAGACATACAGAGACAAATCAAGATATCAGCAATTGCTGGGCAGATGGGAACTCAGCTGTGACTTCTTGCTAAAAGGAACAGTTGTTCAACAGGCAAAATGCAATGTATTAACAGAAACAGGCCGGTTCTATCCCTTGAATTTGCTGATGCACAACCTTAAAAGAAGTTGCTTTTCCCTTCTGAGTCAGACATTTGACATCCCCCCCCCCCTTACTTTCTTTCTCCAAGAGCATACCAGAGTTGTTTCTCACACACCAGTTTATCCTCACTTGGTTTCTCTGGCTGGAGTTCATATAAGGAAAATACAACTATGTTACCGCTGGAAGTGTGCATTTTACAGCCATGTTCTCTAGCTAAATTCTAACTGAGATTTAAACAGAGGAAGGTCAGTGTTGAAATGTACCATTGTAACATAGCTTAACAGACCTAGGGAAAATACTGGGACCCGGAGTTAAGGACAGCATTTCTTGGTCATATTAGCATCTACAGTTATTTTTCTTGGGTGCTATATATATTTATTATTTGTATTGTGTCTGTATTTGGTTTTAACTGATTTTATGATTGTTCAAGATGGACAGCCATAGAATGAATGAATAAATAAATAAATAATGATCAGCCAGGTCCGTTATCTCTTTCTGAATAGCTAAAATGAATGACTAAATCGTAATAGAAGTTTCCCGATACATATTGTTTTCCAGATTTTTATTTATTTTATTTATTCAATTCCTATAGCTGTCCATCTCAACGAGTGACTCTAGGTGGCTTACAATGATAAAAACCATTAAACCGTTACAAGTAAAATGGTTACAGTACAAATTAATGTGCATGGCTGCCACGTAAGCAATGTAAGATGTTAATATAGACAAGAAATGGGACCGTTACCACACTTGGGGCCCCAGGCCCGGGCACCTAACCAGTCTTCATGGCTTTATGAAAGGCCAGCAGGGTCAGGGACATCCTGATCACTGAGGGGAGAATATTCCAGAGGGCAGACGCTACGGCTGAAAAGGCGCATCTTCTAGTCCCCGCCAACCGACATTCTTTGGCTGACAGGATCCGTAGCATGTCCAATCTACCAGATCAAATTGGACAGGCAGAAACAACTGGGAGAAGATGGTCCCTTAGGTAACCTGGTCCCAAGCCATGAAGGACTTTGAAGGTGACAACCAGCACCTTGAATTGCACCCGGAAGCAAACCGGCAACCAATGCAGCTCCCATAGCAGCAGTGTTACATGTGTCGAATATCCGACTCCACTTACTACCCATGCAGCTGCATTCTGCACCAGCTGAAGCTTCTGAATGCTCTTCAAAGGCAGCCCCATGTAGAGCACATTTCAGTAATCCAGACAGGAGGTCACAAGGGCATGAGTGACAGTGAGTAGAGCCTCCCAGTCCAGGAACCAGATATGGGTAAAACCTTCAACTCCCATCTGCCCTTGCCAACATGGCCATTAATGAAGGACAGCAGAAGTTGCAGTCCAACATCTCTAGGACCATATAGCATATTGGTAGGTGAAAAGCCACTCTCTCTCTTCGATTAATATCATTCCAAGAAATATATGAATGAGAAAGATCAGAATTTAAAAAAAAAAAAAAGCCAAACATAAAGCCAGGATATTCTATTATTTTACCCAGAATTATGGAATTCTTCCAATGTAAGTATTCCCTCTAAAAGATTTTATTATGGAAGGGAATGGTGATGCTGATTAAGAGAGGAATAATGACAAGAACTAGTAAGAATGTGAAACACACACACACACACACACACTGCTCCCTACAGAGAGGGTCATGGCAGCTGTACTTAGCTAAACATGGATGGTGAGTTGCAAAGTAACTGAGAAGTGTTTACTGTACAGCTCAACACTTTTCAGACAGCAAGCCTTCTATCAAGAGTACTAAAATCTCATCCCCAATTAAAACAAGTAAACTACACACAAGCAGAAGAATTGGAAGAGTTTCTAGTACCTCACCACTATCTTTCATATGGACCTGGGCTCCAAAACACATTGGACTGTACAAAAAATGCTTCTCATGTACTTTGGGGATCCTCTCTCCATCTGTCTTTGGCTCTCTGGGCATACCTCACACACATGGCATAAAACACATGGTTAGAAAAGTATGATGATGCTGATGATGCTAGAGTGTCCCTAATGATATGTAATTAGATTTTTATGGATATTTCTAGAAATTGACTGAGATCAGTGTTTTCAAAACTCTCTTCTGAGCCCATTAGCATTTTGTAAGATGAGTGTTACTATTCAAGATAACTTTCAATGTATTTATTTATTTTTTTCCAAACGTACCTACAATCGATTTGCTTCCTGCCAACATCTCCGATGTTATGTTCCAAATTGTTACATTGCAGCTCCTACCACCTCCAGTCTATCTGGAGATCATAGTCCCACAAGTACTGGGAAGGAAAGACGATATTAGTTGCTATACGTTTCAGCATATTTCTGAATGTCCTATTCCTGCACGTTTTAGTCAACAAAATCCTCAGATTTCTTTAATGACATTACTGCTAACTGTCAGTTAAGGAGTCAAACCCAAAGGTTCTTCTAAGGATAGAAAATTATTTTTACATAATCCCAATGGGCTTCCTTATTTGTTTGTCTATTATATATGAGATTTGTCAACTGACTCATGTTTACACATGTTCAATACAGAGGTCAAGAACTTGCTCTGATGTTGAACTCTTCCTCCCTGGGGAACAAACTAATTCCATATCATAAATTTCTTGGATGTTGTTCTGCTCAAATGTGAATAATTAATGAGAGATCGCCTTTGAAATACTCAGCATGGTAGCACTCATCTAGAGGGAGCCTGACAGATTCATATATATTCACATATATTCATATTCCTTTTGGTGTGGTAAAAAAGTAGTAGTGCTGCTGTGACATTTTGGCACTGATAGAGTTCAGAAATGCAATTCCCTCTGTTTAAAAACCTACCGCAGGAGGCAGCACATAGCTGATGGGGCTGATTTTGAAAAGCTAAGCAAGACTGGTTGGCACTTGAATAGAGAATTCCAGAACATCCTATGGCCACAGACTAGACTGAGAAGTAAAAAAAGAAAAAGGAACAAAGCAAGGAAAACCAATCCAACACCAAAACAAACAAACAAGCATGTGTCCCACATCTGCATGCCTCTTTTCTTCAGCACAGTGAAAACTGTGTTTCTTCCTCTTTCCCCATTTTGACAGTATAAAATTGTAGAAATTGTGTGTGTTGTGTGAGCAAGTGTTTTTGTGCATAGGCATTTTGTAGAAACCACAATGATGTCATGGTGTCATCACATAAATGATGGAATTATGTAATTTATGTCAATCATATGCTATGACTGATGCAAATTACACCATTCATGCGTTTTATTCAATGATGTCATCATGGATGTGATGTCACTTATTCCCCTCTCCTCCACCACCCCTGGCAGACCTCCATACATGTGAGCATATGTCTATGAGAGAGGCTGGGGACATTATCTCAACCTCAGGTGCAAACTAAACTATTTGCTAAATTGTTTACAAACAGATTCATAGCAAATATATTGATCCTTGTTATGATTCTGTTTGTTGTTGTTTATTTGTTTAGTCGCTTCCGACTCTTCGTGACTTCATGGACCAGCCCACGCCAGAGCTTCCTGTCGGTCGTCAACACCCCCAGCTCCCCCAGGGATGAGTCCGTCACCTCTAGAATACCATCCATCCACCTTGCCCTTGGTCGGCCCCTCTTCCTTTTGCCCTCCACTCTCCCCAGCATCAGCATCTTCTCCAGGCTGTCCTGTCTTCTCATTATGTGGTCAAAGTATTTCAGTTTTGCCTTTAATATCGTTCCCTCAAGTGAGCAGTCTGGCTTTATTTCTTGGAGGATGGACTGGTTTGATCTTCTTGCAGTCCAAGGCACTCTCAGAATTTTCCTCCAACACCACAGTTCAAAAGCATCGATCTTCCTTCGCTCAGCCTTCCTTATGGTCCAGCTCTCACAGCCATATGTTACTACGGGGAACACCATTGCTTTAACTATGCGGACCTTTGTTGTCAGTGTGATGTCTCTGCTCTTAACTATTTTATCGAGATTTGTCATTGCTCTTCTCCCAAGGATTAAGCGTCTTCTGATTTCCTGACTGCAGTCAGCATCTGCAGTAATCTTTGCACCTAGGAATACAAAGTCTTTCACTGCTTCTACATTTTCTCCCTCTATTTGCCAGTTATCAATCAAGCTGGTTGCCATAATCTTGGTTTTTTTGAGGTTTAGTTGCAAACCAGCTTTTTCACTTTCTTCTTTCACCTTCATCATAAGGCTCCTCAGTTCCTCTTCACTTTCAGCCATCAAAGTGGTATCATCTGCATATCTGAGATTGTTAATGTTTCTTCCAGAGATTTTAACTCCAGCCTTGGATTCCTCAAGGCCAGCTTGTCGCATGATGTGTTCTGCATACAAGTTGAATAGGTAGGGTGAGAGTATACAGCCCTGCCGTACTCCTTTCCCAATCTTAAACCAGTCTGTTGTTCCGTGGTCTGTTCTTACTGTTGCTACTTGGTCGTTATACAGATTCTTCAGGAGGCAGACAAGATGACTTGGTATCCCCATACCACTAAGAACTTGCCACAATTTGTTATGGTCCACACAGTCAAAGGCTTTAGAATAGTCAATAGATCCATTTAGTTTTCACGGCAAGAATACTGGGGTGGGTTGCCATTACCTTCCCCAGGGATCGCATTTAGTCATGACCTTCCCGTCTTGGGTGGCCCTTCACGGTTTAGCTCATGGCATCATTGAGGTGCTCAAGCTCCAGCACCACAACAAGGTAACGATCCTTTGCTGAAGTACGATTCTGTAGAAATAATATATTCCAAGTGTCTGACCTTTTATACAATAGTATATATCTCAGTGATAATAACCATCTAGCTTTACAAGCCTCTCTTATTATCAACTTCTATAAGCTATTTTATTCCAATGAAATTTACCTCTCTCTATTTGCCTCTCTAGACATAGTACATGTAACAACAGGGATACTTACGTAGTTCCAAGAAGAATGTAGGAGGGTGTCTCTGGGCAATCAACTGATTAACTGTTGCCCTGGGAAGCCAACAATATGCCATTTCAAGAAATCATCTTTTGGAAAAACCTCATGTTCTTCTGAAGAGCAAACGTGCTGCAGCACATATTTCCTCAAGCTCCTATGACTTACAGATGTTGGTGTTCATACATTTCAGGATGGAGTAACTCTAAGACTAAAAGAAGATATATATTGTAAAGCCACAAAAAAGTCTGTGTGTGTGTCAGGCTTCATATATTAACCGAAGTGGCAAATGCCACTCACCCTGGGGATTATAAGGCATTTTCATATTCAAATAAAATTTGCTTGATCTGCATTTCCTCCATAAACCTACAGATTTGATATTATTAACCATACGCCCTCCAGTGCAGTAGAATGCATTAAAATATGTATATATTAACATTAGTCCATAACAGTAACTACTCAAACAAGGACAATTAGTGCTATTTTACATGGGGAAAAAAATAAGAAAACAGAAAACCACAAAGACATAGCAAAGATATACAGAAGACAGTATTTCTTTGCTATCATTAGCTGGTTACATGGATCTTTTGCAACCCAGTTATAGTTACCATAGGCACAGTGAGCAGCAAATGTTTCTCATTATAAAATTCGCATGAGCCTGCTATTGCTTTCGCAAGCCCTGCTGAGACCATCTGGCCAGAGAGCTCCTAGAAATTGAGACATTTTCCTGAGTTTTGGAGGGAGGATGTCTGGTGTTTCCCCAAAACTGGAACTGTTCCAGAAAAAGGTAAGATATCTGGTTATCCAAAACACATGCTTTAACAGGAATATTCCAAGAGATACATTTGCAGATTAAAGTAGATCAGGTGTCTGGATGAAGCAAAGTCTTCTACTCACACTGAAGTGAATATGACTCCACAGATTGGTTCCTCAGCTTGGAAAAAACAAATTGCCCATGGATACCTTGGGGACAAGGCTTATAGCCAGTGGAAAAGAACTGAAATGGTGAGTTCTCTTTCACTGAAGGACTTCAAACAGATGATGGTCATCTGTTTGAGATATTTTTTTGGATCCCATAATGTATGGGTTATTGGACTGTATGACCCCTAAGGTACCTTCCAAAGCTATGACTGTGGGTCCATGACTCCTATGATTTATTTTATTTTTATTTTATTCCCTCTCTGAACAGATGAACAGTAACTATATAGTTGTGTAGTTATACTGTCAATCATAACTCTAGGAAGCTACTTATGGTGTTTTAAGGCGGTGTTTTGATATCCCCATGAAATGACTGACAAGTGGGAGTAGTTTAACCCTATACAAGACTAGGTTTATTTAGCATTCAATTTAAATCCACAGTACACACTGACTGGCTCAACTGACTCCTCTTTTTTTTTTTTTTGGTATAACCAACACACACAATCATTTCCCCATTCAGTAACTTAGATAAGTGTGTTTTTGGAACAGAGTGAATGTAATAATAGCAGCAAATCAGTACTTGGAAGTAAATGCAGTCTTCCACTATAAACTTCCAAATGTTAGTATTTTGACCTATTGGACCAACACCCAGACATCTAGAATTCTGTTTTGAACCATAGACAGGTGTATCTCTTTGAAAGTGTATCAGGAAGGTTCAAAGGTGATAACTTTTACTGTGCTTGCTGAGAATTCTGGGACTTATAGTCCCAACATATCTGTAAAAGAGCAATCTAGGAAAAACTGCCATAAATGTGGTTTGTGCCCAGCCTAGGTTATGAGGATTCAGTTAGAAACCATTTAAGAACTGATCAGATTTTCATAAAAACCTAGCTTTTGTTATGAATTGCTTTTACAAAAGTAAAGTAGAAGACAGTCCAATTGCTTATCTTTTGACCAACATAAAAATTTTAATAAAAAAATGAAATATTTCAGTACTAGTACATTTGGCTAGGAATATTCAGGATGTAGTAATCAGGCCAAAAATGATCTACATATTGAAAGTTTGAGTACTTCTGGAATTTATTTCAGGTCAGATTGGGGAAAATTAATTACAGGTCCATTGCTGCAAATATTTTCAATGGAATATTCTGCCAAGCTTAGAATTTGTGTGTGGATGTGTGTGTGTGCATGCGTATGTAGGTATCTATCCACCCACCCACCCACCCACCTATCTACACACACACAGGGTATGTATGTGTGTTGATTTATATTTCTGCAGGCATTTTTCTCTATATGTAGAAACCAATATGATTTTTTAAATTTCTATTCTCTTTTAAATCAACACTGAAATTTTTGACTATGGATTTGCCAACTCATGACTGTGATTGATACATCCAACTTTTGTTCTATTATTTGTGAAACAAGCCAACATTCATGGAGTTTCCCACTCCATGAGAGAAAAGAGGTTTGTGGTGTGCTCAGGAAAGTAGATAAAGTGAAACAATGGGCTGTTAATGCCATCACTGCTAGTGTCTGGATAAAGTGTTGGCATTGCCACCTTGCTGCAGTTCTGGGGAAAGATGCCAGGAACAATCTTAAAGGAAAACACACACACACACACACACACAGCCATAGTATTCCTAGCAAAGATTTATCTTCCCCTAACCACTTCATTTCATGACTTTCCTGGATACTCTTCATTTTCTTATTAGCCATGCAGAATACCAATCTGAAGTTCAGTAATAATAACTGGCATTGAAAAAATTGCTGCTACTCTAAGCATGTCTTAATTTCTCTTCCATCAATACAGATGGAGGTGCCTATGGAGCTTGATAAGTAGCAAAAATAATTTCAAGGTGGCTTTCAAGCTTTACAGAACAAGCAAGTATCTGAAAATTAAGTTGCCCGCTGATCTAAAACCGCTGGTCATTTTTATTAGAATCTACTGTCGGTCTCAATCTTTCTCTAGATAAAAAGAGTTAGGGTTGTAGCTACCATTTAAAGAAGGAGTAGGGGAAATTCCTTTGTATTTCCGTTGAGGTCATGCCTAACTGCTGCTTTCTACATGATGAATGATAGCTGTTGTCTGCACCCTATTCTAGATATGCATGTTAAGAATGAACACCTTGTTTGCAGAAGTTAAGTATTTGATTGTAATGGAAGGCTGTCTATTTGATTAAGTGACTGTAATTATCCAATGATGCAACATTGGACACTTACAAACCTTATGTCATTCCTCTCAAAAGTCCTCCGCCAGCATGGAATGTACAAGCTTCTTGGTACTTATAGTTAGCCTTTAGCAGACTATAAGCGGTACCAAATTATCTGTGGTTACGTCTCAATCAGGTTGCAGGACAGACCATAACTGGGAAGAATATGATTATCTTTCAAGTAAATAGGATCTACAGTTCCAGAAGAACCTGACATCATGAATAGCAGGGTTGAGGTCTGGTTTTAGAATCAGTTTTGCAGACAGGTAGGGATGACGGACAGTCAAAACATTTCACAGTTGGATGAAATAAAAAGGGAGACTGATTTGGAGAAGAATGTTTACATAAGCCTTGAAGTATATTTGTACTAGTTGATCGGATCAAGCTGACTTATACTCAGACTAATTCTTGACTTTGATACAATATTAATCTGCTTCATTTGCTTATGGAGCATAAGAACATAAAGAACTACTGAGTATCTGGTTGGATTGATAAATTTAGACCATGGTGACTGCTAGTGAATTTTTAAGATTTAGGCTGGAATTTGTACAACCCTACTTCAAAATGCCAAGGGTTGAGCTAATGGCAACCATGGGGAGGGGTCAAATCTTCATGATGGTGATCATGATCAAAGGCTTGCCACTTTTGGCAGGCAAGTGTATGTCTGTCATTTTGTTTATGTCACTATTTCCACTGCTTCATGACTGAGCACATTATGTCAGAAGAGAAGAGAAGAGGCTAATATGAATCAACCTTCATTATCTACGTATCATTGTTTATCCCCAAAGGGAAAATGATGGTTTATATGTATGCCTTTTCTATACAGTTATTTTTATTGCCCTGTATTATGTGATCAGGCCTATCCAAATAATTGGATTAATTATCTCTGCAATGTTTTGCAAATCTTCTTTGCTCTTCTTATTTCTAAAAAGTTTAAGTACTTTTTTTCTTTATGCCCACAGTGTTTTGAGGATGTCCAAACTTCCCTTCACCATGCCAAAGCATAGTAGTAAGTTCCAAATTTGTATGAGTGGATCATTATGAAAGCACTCCTTTTTAGTAACAAAGTCTTCAACTTCTACTAGAAGATCCAACTGCATTCATTTTCATTCACAGTTTTCTATGACAACATAATTTCCGAGAGACATAATAGAGAGACTTTGCAGTGGTTGGGTGGAAAAGACTGGTCATGTGGGGTAGGTAGTGGAGAAATCAAGATCAGGGGTGGAGTTGGGAAGAAACCATAGAACTAGTATGAGAAATGCTGAGATCAGGAACGTACCTTGCTGCATGCAATTTTCCAGTTTTTGAGAAACTGCAGATTTTCTAAAGAAGTCATGTCATATTGACCTCCATTCATCCATGCAGTGGTTGAAGTCCATTTTGATAGATCTTACAAGGCTGCTCCATGAAAACTTTAGCTGATTTCTTTTATATTGCCACTGCTAGCCAAATAAGATCAAAGTACTATTTCCAGAAAGTATTATGATCATGTATATGTAAATGGCACCAACATTTACTTGCTTATTTATGTATTCATTATATTTATACCCTATAGGGTGCTCCAGGACTTTCCAGAAATATATAAACTAATAAAAGATCCAGGATTAAAATTTAAAATTAACAAAGCCCTTTAAAATATACAAGAAACAAAGATTAAAACAGAAACAAAAAAACATTTGTCAATGTCTAATCACCCTTTAAAAAAATATCCATTTTCAGTTGCTTCTAGAAGGTTAGACATTCCCAAGAGAGGTCATTCCAGACTGATTCTGCTACACAAAAGCAGCCCCTCCAAGCGTCCACACTGTGCATTTCCCCATCATCAGCTGGTGCACCAGTTAGGGCCTTTCCTAGGGTCAGAGGGCCTTGCTGCAGTGAGGCATGTCCTTGTCATCACTCATTTAGATTACTGCCCCAAATCTTACATGGGGCTTCCTTTCAAGACCACTGGGAAGTCTCTGCTGGCACCAACTTCCACCTGCTGTTCAAGCAGGAGACATGAGTTCAGAGGATTCTCAAATCACAGATCTGCTTTTTAGAGGCAATGCTGTTTTATCTAGAGACACACTGAAGCAGAGGAAGAAAGACATTTAAATATGACATGCCACTTACCTTTGAAAATGATGCAATCCAAGTTTTCTGTACATGAATTATTAGTATGTTTCTAATAGAGATACACAGAAATCACTTGAGCGTACAATTAAAAATGCCAACAACAATCCATTATTTTAAAAAAAATTCCAGTGTATTTCACACATGTTTTCCCTGGTGGCAGATTTGTATTCTTATTTTTTTTTCCCGTGTCACATCAACTTTGTTTTGAAAATGCGCTCTTTCTCTCTTTTATCCAGCACATTTGTACAATTATCAAGTTTCTGTATACGCTTTCAGTTTGTAGGATGCCATTTTGGGATGTCACTCTGCAATTTTTAAAGGTCTAAATCCGAAAGCTGGGATTATCCCACTCAGAGTTTAAGGCTGTTAATTGAGGAATATAATGTACAGCTTTCCTTTTAAATGAAAACATCTGGACATCTGTCAGGTCTGAACTTTGACTGTCATTTTAAATAAGTAGCATTTAACTTCTGGGAGATTGTAAAGTAAGGAAATCTTTTTTCTATTCATTTCTGAATAACTGAAATCTACAAAAAATCCTAAGCACAACATTTTTTAAAAAGCATGATGAAATTAATTGCAGTAGAGGGATTCTCAAACATGTTTTGGAAAACTTACAGAGTACCAGGCTAGTCATCTTTTTTTTTTCTCTGTAAGCTCAATAATGGTCAATACATGCTTCTGAAAGACAACTTCCTGAAATTTACAATACTATCCAGCTCTCCCCTGAACATAAGTAGAACCTCACGATCAGTTTCCATCTGAGCAAACTTCATAACAGAATAGGTAAATGATCCAGAAAAGATCTTTGAACACTATTGCAGACATATTTGGCCTTCGAAGTCAGACTCAGCTTAACATATTTAATCATCTTTCTAAAAACAACAGAAAGAGCTAGGTTAAGATTGATTTAAATAGGAACTAAACGAAAAAGATAAAGATGCTGTTGAGTTGAACTCAGTTCTTGATGACTTCACAGAAATATCATGTAATTTTCTTGGCATCAGTATAGAAGTAGCTTGCCATTTCCTTCTTTAAGATTTTTTTTCCCCCCAGCTTGGTATTCTCTGGCATTCTCCTACACAAATATTAACCAGGTTTGATTCTGTTAAGTTTCCAAACTCAGATGAGATTGGCCAAGTATTACCACTTGCTCAAACAACTAGATGTAACTATAGCTTAAAATTCTACTCATCTAGGTTACAGTTTGGTATTCAATGAAGTACACTGGGTTATTTGGTGTATTCATGAGTTCTATTATTACAGTTATTTAAAGAGAACATTGTGGTATTTATAGAGATGAGGAGTAATAAGGGAACCTTCTTAAGAAGGTTTTTTCTTAAAAAAAAATACTGATTAATTCAGACTGAAGGCTATTAGCAACAAGAACTTCCCTAGAAGTAGTTTAAATATTTATTCATGAAGCACAACTAATGAATATTATTTCTCTCAAAACAGTGCTATAATGTTCAGACAGATTGCTTTGAAGAGTTCCATTTATCATGCTTGTTAAGAGAAACTGTCTAAATAGAGATTATGAAGTTGATAGAAAATGCATTAAGGTATATTGTATGGTCTTGTGTTATTTTGTGCTGGCTAAAGTTATGAGGCAACATGAGAATATTATACTGGAAGATTTTTGGAAGCAGAAAAATAGGCTTAATTGGTAGAATATTATAGTTAGTGATATTCATAATCCTTTAATGCAACTGTGTATGGGACATTCTTTACCTTCTATTCTTTGAACAATTAATATTAATTAATTAATTTGGCTTTTTAAATGAGTTGATGATATTGCTGTGCATGGCTCAAGAAATAGCCCAATTCAGTCTGGGTCACTTCAGAAACAGCCCAATTCCTACCAATGCCCAAGTTCAGATTCAGAGAAATCATGGGTTTTTATAACTTGATCCTTTAAAAATCTGCTTTTAAACTGGCTTAGGCCTTTGTTGTATTGGGGCAGTATGTGATTCAATTTGCTATAATAGCCACTGTCTTTGAAACTACTATCCTTGGAACCATATCCCTACTCCCCACTCCTTGCTAAATTTCAGACTGGTTGACAAAGCAAAGTGGGCAAAGTGAAGAGTAATCATTAAGAATGATGATGTTCCTACAGAACCCTTCCAAAATAAAATCAATTTGATTGTCAGGGATATGCTAATCTAAATCACTGCTTAATCAATGAATCACCTGACTTAATTGACCAGTTCACAAGATGTGAAACCAGGACAAGAGACAGAATGATCTGAGATGGAACGAACTGAGGTTCTCAATTGAAGGCTCTCTTTCAAACCACCAGATATCTCCACCACCTTTTCATACACACTCTGGTACAAGTACAGAAGCATGTGTTAAGCTCATGGAGGTGGGAAAATATTAGAAAAAGACTCATACTGGTCCCCTCCCACAACTCCCTCAGATATAACAAAGAGGAAAGGGGGAAAAGGCTATCTATCTATCTATCTATCTATCTATCTATCTATCTATCTATCTATCTATCTATCTATCAAATTTTTAGCACCACCCATCTCCCCCCTGAGTTACAAGATACTGTTAATATCTCAATAAGGTATAGTTCTATCCTATGAAGTCAGTCTCCAGATCTGGACCACCTGAAAGAGCTGACATAAACCTTGCACCTCTCTTTCAAGGGAGGCCAAAGATCTTCTTTGCTAGTACAGATAGTTTTTCTAACATCATCTTCATAGCTTCTAACAATTTTCTGCCTCTCTCTTTCTTTCCTAAAGAAAAAAAAGTGTGTCTTCCAAAGTTATACCAAGTTATGTCCAAATTATATCAGGCTTTTCTGTGAGCTTTAGATTCAGATGGAAATACATTTCCCCAACTCTTGTTTTGCAATAAAGGCTAGGAAGGGAAGAAAGTGAGAGACTTCCAGCTGGTTAATCAGTTTATGGGATCTTTCCTTTTGCTTCCAATCACAGCATGTTTGAAGTACATGTATAAGATTACCTGTTATTGAAAGATAAGAAAATAGTTTTAAAATAGTTTTAAAGTCTGATCTTTTTCTTCGGTCAAAATAACTCTTTGAGATCTATGCCTAACTTTCTGAAATGTTACAGCTTACTTAAATAACCTTTTTAAGTACTAACTTCATAAAAAAGTGCCCAGGGTAAGAAACAATCATTCCAAATTAAAAGAAAACAGTCACTGAAGCTGCACAAACAAAAATCCATCCAGAACTTTTCAAGTATAAGAGCATCCCTATGATGATTGTCATGTTCTTACAAACCGCATACAGAACAACGAGAGTATGGGTGGAAATACAGAAGCTAGTGTATGTTTGTATTAAAAAAAAGAAAACTTTGCTAACCCATGAAGGCCACTCTTTCATGAAATCTCCATGTGGGGAACAGATTAAAAAATGAGTGTTGAATTTCCTCAAACCCTTGCTTCCATTTTTTTTAAACTGTGATAGACTATTTGTTTTTAATATAAGGACCATATAAAAATTCTGAAACTGCTGAATTGCTTGATTAGAAGGACAATTTGTTGTTTATTCGTTTAGTCGCTTCCGACTCTTCGTGACTTCATGGACCAGCCCACGCCAGAGCTTCCTGTCGGTCGTCAACATCCCCAGCTCCCCCAGGGATGAGTCCGTCACCTCTAGAATATAGAAGGACAATAATGCATGCAAATTTCATTCAATTGTGTTAGAATATCAGAGAGAGAGAGAGAGAGAGAGAGAGCAACAGTCCCTGGGTTTTGTGCAAGTGCTCCATTACATGGACATTTGCATAAGACAGTTTTGTTTTTTCATCTTGTGCATCAGTTGCATCTGTTCTTGTATCTGAGGCCCTTCTCTCCTTCTCATAGTAACTCATACCTTAGTCTACTGCCCGATGGATTACCATAACATGCTGTAAGTGGGACTGCCCTTGAAGACCGTTCAGGGTACAATTCAAGATGCTGGTTGTGACCTCTAAAGCCACAGATGGCATGGGGACAGGGTACTTGTGGGACTCTCTGTCTCTGGTCATTTCTCCTCACTGCATCAGAACTGGCAAGGCTGGCATGCTCCAAGTCCTTTCCTTTAGGAGGTGTCATCTTGTGAGACTTAGGAGTCTCCTGCTCTATGGAACAGCTTCAGGACAGCCCTGACATTTCTGGTCTTTTGTAATAATTAAAGACCAGGATGTTCCACCAGGCACTAGGCCAAGAGGTTAACCAGCCCTGTTGGTGGATTTGTTATTTTGTCCATATGGTGGAATCTCAGGTCTTAATAGAGGATACTTACTGTAGGTCCAGGCATATGCTATGTATTCTGGTTGATTGCTCATTCAGCCAGATGTTTAGATTGGATTTGACATTTTTGTCCACCTATCAAGTACTTCCCAAGGACCTGGGATAGGCAGATGTTGTTGTTTAATAATGTTAAAGGTACCATCACAGGATGTAAGCTGTTCAAGTAAAGCTGCCTTTTGCAATTGACTGATGGTGACTTTGTCAATGCTGATGGTGTTCAAGTGGTGCTCCAGATGTTTTGGATTTGCAGCCAAGGCACCTATTACTTTGGTACTATCTTTGCTATCTTTTGCCATAGTCGTTCTAATTCTATTTGCAGGTCTTTATATTTTGTGATTTTCTCCAGTTCTTCCTCTTCTATTCTGCTGTCTCCTGGTATTGCAATGTCCACTATCCAGACACGTTTGTCTTTTTTAGCAACAATTGTTAAGTCTGGGGTGTTGTGTGGCAGATGCTTGTCTGTTTGAATTCTAAAGTCCCAGAGCACTTGAACTTCATTTTCTACTACTTTGTCTATGTTGTGGTCCCACCAGTTCTTGCTTGCAGGCAAGTGGTATTTCTTGCAGATATTCCAAAGCACCATTGTTGCTACTTTATCATGCCATTATTTGTAATCAGTCTTGCAAACTCAGTAGAGTAGGGGATGTGTTGTGGTGCCTGGATGGTGATATGCATGTACTTTATGAATGGAAGAATGACAAAAGTGGGCAGTGTTGATGCACCAAGATGCAAAACTAAGAAAGTCAAAACTAAAATGTCACAATGTCATATCCACAGATAATTCTCATATGGGTATCAGCACGTGTACAGATTATACACTGTGCGATGATGAACTTGAGGTTCTTGCATATCTTCTGTGGGCTCTGCATTAAACAAAACATTTATCTCCATTATTCTTAAGAAGAATTTAGCAAATTAGTTCTGGTTTCATCATTCCTGTTACTAAATTTGACCTTGGTCTACAGGTGCAGTCTAGCCTCTTTTATCTACAGAGAGCTCCCTGCATTGCCATTTTAAAACTACATCTTGTTGTAGATGAGGCTTGTACTGTGACCTTGACAATAACATCTTTTTCCCCTTTTCTTGCTGCCTATTTTTTTCTTCCAAAATAGCCTCAGGATGAGTCCTGTTCTGTGCAACTGAAACAGGTAGCTCCCTGCTTCTAATTTTGATCCTCAGAAAGCTATTGTTTCCCTGTTCCTCTTCAAATACATTTCCCCCAAAGAATACAGAGAGCTAATGTTCACCAATAAAGAATTTACAACTTAAAGAGGACACTCTAAAGAAATAAGAACACTTTTTTTAAAAAACTAGGAATGTCAGGAATAATTGTGAAAAAAGTGGAGTATATAAAAGGGAATAACATGTTCAATTACTCTCAAAGAGTTGTGGGTGAACAATCTACTAGCAGGCCCTGCAGGGTTTAATCTTCAAATATAGCTACATTTCTTTTCTGTAGAGCGCCCAACTTAGCTGGAGAAGAAGTAAGGGGTAATAATTGCGGAACCAATTATGAAGGGAGTTTTGTATACTGGATGGATCATGCTTTCCATTCAAAGCAGGCCCTGGAATTATAAATCACCTGATCATGAATAAATTTGGTCATATTAGTTTTCTCCAATGGGAAAAGAAGTCATATTTTCCCAAATCCCTTTCAACTGATTCTGTAATAATCTCTGTCCTGTATGGGAATAAAAATAAAGCAAATAAAATTGCACAGACTCAGCCTCATATCTGCAATTTATCTTCACCATTGAACAAGAAGGCAGTGAGATGCTACCTAATACCCTCTCAGGGGCATTTATAGGGGGTGTTTAAAAAAACAAAATGAAGATGGCTGTTAAAACTGCACGAAGCCCCACCTTTTTAAAACATGTGTTGCACATGTGATAGACATAAAGGATGTTTGGGACTTCATTTGCATAGACACTACCATGATCCTGATTTTTTTTTTTTTTTAACATTCCACCACCTGATGACTCTGCCCTTTCTGCAACTTTCTGGGAACTGTGATATTATAGATGGTATTCCAAGACTTCATTATATATGCATTTCAGGATATGGTAGCAACCAAACATAATCTAAGCTTTTGTTTCTTTGTTAGATTTTTATCTTGCCTTTTCTCCAGAAGCTCAACTTGGCCTAAATAGCTATTGCTTTTCTCTTTATCTCAACAACAACCTTCTGGAAAAAAGGTTGAACTGAGAGAAAGCAATGAGCCCAAAGCCATCAACTCATTTTCTATAGCTAAGGATTAACTCAAAACCCATCAGTCCTAGTCCAACCCATTAACCAGTACATACCACATTTTACTGCCTTTTAATCTAGAACAGAAAGGAAAAATAAAACAATAACTAAGTATAATAATAAATAATAATATGACAAAATGGAGGGGACTAAACTAGAAAATAATTAAAGATAGATGGAGTTTACACACACATACACATCTTGCAACAAGGATTTTAAATTAGCTAATTTAGAGTATTACCCGCCCACCCCCCAGTGCTGCTATACTACCTTATTGTGATGAGGGGGTGTTCCTGGGAGGGATGAGTGAAGGAAGTTGGGAGTATATGCCAAGGATATATATATTCCCAGCGGGGTCACCCAAGGCATGAAGGTCATCCCAGCTGCCCAGCAAAAGCAAGTAGACCCCTATGTTGGGCAGCAGCAATATAGGAAAATGCCTGAGGCAGATGACCACCTTAGTGACAATAGCAAAGTCATCAATTCACACTGCATGGGAAAAAGCAATAGTAAACCATTCCTGTATTTTTACAAAGAAAACCACATGGATAGAAAATTTGGGGAGAAAATCTATCTACATGGTCACTAGGAGCTGAAAATGACTTGATGATATGTAATCAATCAGAATCCATTTAGAGTATTTCTACTGAAGTAAAAGAAACTTCTAGTTGACATAGTTTCTAGTTGTCTTTCTCAAAGATAGACAGACAGATAGACAGACAGATAGATAGATAGATAGATAGATGTGGTGTACAACTTTTTTTTTAAAAAAATGTATTTTTTCTAATTCACAGTCTTCAACTTTAAAAAGAAGGGTATTTGTGTCTCTTTATGTATACATTTTAATAGCTAACATCAATATATGTTAGAAGGATATACTAGAGAAGATGTGCATTATGGAAAACTGCTTGGAAAAACGTATGCATTAGAAAAAGTGCAAACATACAAACAAAAGAATGCTAAGTGAAGTTAATCAAAATATGTATATGAATTATAATTATAATGCAGACATCTTTTTAAAACCTTCAAACTGATGTGCTAATATACTTACAGTTTCAAAAATCAGACTCTGAATGAAACTAATTTAACTGTGTTTCCAATGTTTATACAATGCCTGGGGAAAATATTTTTTTATATATTTCTCTAACACTGTTCCTAAGATTAAAGAAATGGAATGGGCCAAAGGCAGGACATGCTTTTTTTCACAAGTGTTTCAAAGCCTCATAAGAATAAGGAAAGTGACCATCTGAGATTAGAGGTCCTATTTTGAAGGGGAAAATGCAGGACAAAATTCATAGCAAAATTTATAGCCTTGGCCAGATTCAATTTCTTTCAAAAAGTAATTGCTAGGATAATTCTATGTACCTTAATGGAGATACATAGAGAGTTTAGGGGAAAACAAAAACAAAACAGCAAAAAGCAAAAAGATGGAACAAAATTTATCTTTTTATCACTTCGTTGCATTGACAAGATGTTTGAGGAAAATTTTAATGCAATTACTCATTGTCAAGTACTGTGACTTGTTCAGTATGTAGTTAAAGGGGCCACAGTGGCTCAGTGCTTAAGACACTGAGTCAGAGCATCATTAAGATCAGCAGCTCTGCAGTTCGAAACGCAAGAGCGTGAGTCGTGTGATGGATGAGCTCCCGTCAACTTGTCCCAGCTCCTGCTAACCTAGCAGTCTGAAAGCATGCAAATGCAAGTAGATAAATAGATACCACTTTGGTGGGAAAATAACAGGGACATGAAAGGAGCCCCCTCTGGCATACCCTGGGCAACGGTGATGTCACCGGCAAATCTTTTCAACACAGAAGTGCCTTGGTAGGTGCTTCTGACACACACACACATTCTTATTATTCTTCATGGCAAACTGCTTCATCTCAGTAACATTGGAGGGAGTTCTGTCATGAACTTCTTGCTCCTATCACAGCATTTCTATGGAGTTGAGCTTTGCACTGTGATTTGGCCATTTCATAATATTTCAGTTCTTCTTGTTCATCATCTATTTACTTATAGATTTTCTTGAATGGAGTTACTATCTTGTTTCGTGACCCATACGTGCTTCAGATTCATTTAACAGATAGACTGATATTCTCCTCAAGAATTCATTGGTATGAAGATGAATTCATGTTTCCTTCAATGATGGTAAGTCATCCATATCCTGAGATAGGAAAAAAAAATCCCCAAACCATGACACTGCTACTTTCTTATTAGCAATTGGAATTAGGTTCTTAATGCTAAATGCGGTGTTTTGCTTTGGCAGACATCATGACAAAGAGTTCTACCTTTGAACCATCTGTCCAGAGAACATTGTTGCAAACATTTAGAGGAATCCAGAAGCTTTTTGGCAAACCTGAGATGAATATCAATGATGCACTTAATAAGAAGTGGCTTCAATTTTGCTGGTCTTCATTCATTCACTACTTTACCTAGTGCTTTTGTGATGGTACTTTAACCAAAACAAAACAGACCTGTAACCCTGTAACTCTGTGGATATATTTCAGGAGGTCATTGTGACATTTGAATTCTGTAAGAGCTCCTGGTAGAGTACAACATGGACGATGTATTTTTGTTGATTTTAAATTTGTCATTCTAGCCTAGAATTTCTCTCTTGGTTCTCTCTCCCTCCCTCTCCTTTCATAAGAACATACCCAAAATCTATTTTCCCCCCATTAATGTGATGCAAACAGCTGGAGACTGAACACATTAGAAGGTGAAATGCTCAAATGTATGCATCTAAACAGGAGATTTTGACTACTTAGCAACTATGGATTTGAAGCTCTGCATATTTCAATCATCACTGTGGTGCTGATTATGGCTTTTCACTTTTTTCCCCCTAACAGACTCCCCATCTGTAACTGTTACATAAAATTACAAATTGCTGTATAAGTATAATGAAAAAAACTTTAAACTTTTTAAAAAAAATCAAATTTGAGAGAAAGCAAATCAGTCCTTATTGATTAGTACATCTTAGTTCACACATGCTAATTTCCTTTCCTTCACCTTTATAAAGTCCAGATATAGGTACTCTTTGTACCTTAAATTCCCTAAGCTATAGCTATATCATCTATAGCTATTTTTAATCAGAGATATTTTCTCATTCAAGACACAGTAGTAATGATTCAAACAAAATAACATATATAAGAAGAAAAGCATAATTCACTGTGACAGAGTGTTTGCAATATTTGTAAAGAAAACTGAGTATCTGAAACAGTTGTAAAGGTATTCATTTATTACAAAACAGTTTTAGCACATTTTCTAAACTGTAATTCTGAGCATTTAGTAGAATTCATTCTAGAAATCAATCCTTGTTAATGAATACTCTTCCTTCCAATCCATCTCTTCATTTCAGTCCATACCTTTACCTATCATGATGTTAACACTAGGTCTGCAACCATTTAGATCAGTGACTAAAGCTTTGGGTGATGCATTATGGTTTGTTGTTGATGATGATGATTGGGTGAGACCTACTATTTATACTTATTCCTAATTTTATATTAGAAGAGAAGTTTAACAGCAAACATGTTTGACTTCTTTAGATTTAACTATAGCTGTAAAGCCTGGGTGACCTAATTGGAGCTCAGAAGCTAAGTCTAGTCAACCATAGTTAGTAGTTGGAGGGAAGAATTTCAAGAAATAAAAGGTCTGTAGGCTAAACAGGGAAGTTGAAAAAAAAACATTCCTGAAGAAAGAAATGGAAAATCACTTCTTTTGTGGCCAAAAACTGCATGGACTCATCTATGAAGTAGCTAAGAGTTGTGGTCAGCTCAAAGGAGACTTGATATTACTTATGTTTCTGTAACAAGAAAGAAAATATTAGGGAATAGGCTGCTCTTACAATAATGGAAGGCAGCTTTATTACATTGTACATCAGCTTCATAGCCTTCAAATTTCAACTTTCATTCAGGTCTCATCATAGCCTGTTGATATATTTGAATCAGAATCTAAATAATATGCTGTTATTATATTTATGGCTGGCCTTTCTTATGGGTGCACAAAGTGGCATGCACAATAGACCACCTCTGATTTCAGCATTGTAAAAACAGTTCTGGGCTGAGAGAGAAGAATGACCGAGTCATTCATTGGGCTCCATGGCCAAGTGAAGACTTGACCCCAAGTCTTCCTAGGAATTGTTCAACACATTAGCAATTGCCTTCCTTTTGCTTAGTCAGCCAAATAAATGTATTCATTAAGATTATATTTAAAAAAAGGGGGGAAAAGAATGAGGAAAATATAAAGTTTTTAAAGCACACAATATATACTGTAAATATACTAAACAGAATCTATCTCTATCTCTCTATCTCTATCCATCCTGGAACTAAATAACTTAAATGACCTCTAGCAAGATAAGAATCTGCTGTATCACAGCTGTTTTTTGTGTGTTTTTTTCCTCTGTTTGTGAAATGCTGAAAACAATATCACAACCTGCTTTGTTAAAATAACCAGCAAAGGCAATTAATAAACAAATTATTCTTCACCCCATCTTGGGATGTTGGAGAGATAAAATTCTTTGCAAGCAGAGGAAACAGCCTTGTCCTGCTCCTGTGCTTTCAGCTACTCTTTCTTGAGCGGCCTGTCTTTGATGAAGGAATGACTTTGGGGAGAAGATCTTTACCCCTCCATTAGACATAGAAGCTTTAACTGAAACACCATCAGATTATCAACTGAGAGGTGTTCAGAGGACAATTTTAACCCCAGAATTGCTTACTGACACTGCTGTTAGAGATGTAATAATTTCTAGCTCTTCCTTACGATGCAATCTATCAATTGAAGGCTTTTAAAATGTGTTGCTAGATAAAATATTACGGGGAAATGTGTACATTCAGAGAAAAGTAAAAGATCAAAAAGCTGTTGTGGAATCTGATGGGAAAAGAATCAAGAGTTTGCAGGAACAAGGTTTAGTTTTTTTTTAAAAAGTCAGTCTGCCAAGATGAATTGGATTGAATTCAAGATCCACTACTCAATGATCTTCCCTTATCTTTAAGACCAGAAATTTTTGGCAGTTTCCATGGAAAAATATTTTCAGGATATTTTCGAAGTGGTGATTTTACAGCTACATCTAAATCTGCTCACGCATTTACAGTATACAGTTACCTTACCTTATCCTATCTTTTTGGAGAACTGAGGGTGATAATAGTTTCGAGCTATTGCAGAAAGCCACAGCTTTTCAACAGCAGGAAGGTGGGGGAATCTTATTATAAAAGTTGTAAAAAAGTCATAAAAAAGTAAAAATAATTTAAACAAACAGGTCTCCTGGCTGGACAGTAGGTGATAAACTCTTTATTCTCCAATTTTTGGTCAATTTTGGGAAAGTGGAATGAAGAGGTTTTATGACCATGAAAAAATCTGTTAATTACCTTATTATGATGACAACACTGCAACTGTCTACTGACAAGTAAGTTTATTGATGAAAAGCTATTTGATTTATGTTATACCAATATAGCCTATTAAGATGGGGGTGGGGCTGTTTCCTGCCTTCATTTTTTTGCGAGGGGTGGTGCTATTTCTTTCACTTCAGTTTTAGAGGCTGGGAGGAAGAGTGAGAAAATTAAGGCAAAGGCAGGACTATTATGAGCACCATCAAAATCAACAACCAAGTACCTTCGAAGTTATATGTTTAGTTTTAGATGAATTAGCACTATCAAGACTTACTGTATCATGCATCTCTATTGGTCCTCTGGAAGACTAAAATAGGTTCTGGAAGACTAAAATTCTTGGATCAGTCTCATTTCAACTGGGAAGCTCATCCAAAGTGTAGGCTCTGCCAAAGGGGGGGAAATGCTTACAATACTGTAGCTCTTGGAAGTGGGGAATTACTGGCAGTTTTTCCCAGGACAAACTAGGCAGGCAAAATAACTCTGTCTGGAGGAAGAGGAGATGCTGGAGTTATCATGGTGCCAACCCAAGTAACTTATCTTTGGAGATAGGGCTATTTTATTTCCCTTCCCTGCATATAATCAACTAATGCTTAGAGAACTTGATCAATTAGCTTCAATCATTGAAACAAGATCCCTGTGATTGTTCCTGCTGGTATTTCCTCAGTCCAGAGGGAAGATAGATGAACTCAGCCTAATCATTAATCCAACATCAAGTAGGTTGTTGCTTCTACTGGAAGCCTAATCTTCTAAGCCATATCAACCTTTACAAAAATAATTCATCTGTTAAAAATAGTTTTCCTTATTCTGCCTTGATTTTGTTGCTGTTTTGTTATATATTTCTCTGCTGCTTTCCTATATTTTAATTTTCTTTGTATATGCCTTTTGATTGCATTCTGTTTGGTTTATTTTATTCTCCAGATATCCTTATCTGTAGTGTCTTGAAAGTCTTTAAAGATGGAAAGTTAAGGATATGCAGTAGAGAAAATAAATAAGACAGAACCCCCCCCCCTTTTTTTGTAACTCCATAGGATTATCATACATAACTATATCATGTTTAATGTTTGTTTATTTATTTGTTCATTCATTCATTCATTTGATTTGTACACCACCTGAGCCCTAACAACTCTGGGCTGTTCACAAGTACAGCCTTAGAAATTATATAGAAAATAATGCAAAATGAAAAAGAATAAATGAATAAAACATGACAAAAAGTGAGCAGAGACAAAAGTAGTGAACAGAGTCATACCACCCTAAAGGGGGTTTCTATCACCCTTGCCAAAGCTCTTGGGTAAAAGCTAGGTTCTCAAAGCCCGTTGAACAGGAACATGTTCTTCCCCTTTATATGTATTACAGAGATGTTTGCAGTTCATTCATTCATTAATTCCACATAAGAATCCTGGGCCTTACAAAGCAGTTTATTATTTGGGGAGAATAATATAGCCAAATTCCATGCAGCAGCATGTAAGACCCAATAGAAATTGTTATCTATTAAGTGTTAATTGGGCAAGAAACTTGTTGCATTTGTATTTTGATTTTAGCACCTAATATTATTATTGTACACTTTTTGAAACTACAGATAGTTATTATTTTGACTTGATTAGCTATTATCTCAAGGTTAGGGTTGCCGCTATGACCAGGTTGTTTCAAATTACTCGAGTTAGTTTTAATTACTTTTAAAAATACTCATAGAACTATAGATGTATTCTATAAATGTTAGCCTTATTGTTATTTTATAGCATACAATGCATACAGATTTTAGAATTGAATCAGTTTATTCATTCAGTCGAATCCGACACTTGGAGATTCCATAAGCCAGCTGTCTCCATGATTTCCGATCTTGTACAGCTTCTTCCAGTTGCTTTATATTTAGGCCTGTGTCTGCTTTGATTACATCCAACCAGCACATTCTTTGGCATCCTCGTTGTCTTTTGCCACTGACCATTCCAAGCATAACGTCTTTCTCCAATGACGTTGATCTCATGACATGACCGAAGTAACTGTTGGTATTTGTTTTTTCTGCAAGAAATTTGGCTGTAGAGTCATTAAGGTTACTATGGTAACAAATCACTCTGGCAGAGTCAGAACGTCAAACTTAAGTATCTGTAGTTTGGGGGGTGAAAAGGCATTACCATATAAGGTAAAAGCTCCTGATTTGCCTGGAGGGCAGCTTGCCTGGGCTTGTTAGTTTCTGTTTCCTTTCTACCTGCCTTCCCCCCAGTCCTCTCTGAGAGCGTGTGAATGCACAGCTTGCAAATATGTTTTTGTGCTTTCTGTAAATAAATGTATTTTTATAGAAATGTCTGGTGTATGATTTTTCTGATCTCTTGGGCCAAACGTTTTCTACCACTCTGACAGTAACTAAGTCTAAGTTTTGTTATTTTTCCTTCTAGTGACATGTCCAGTTTTATGTACTTCAACTCTTCTTTATTTGTTATCTTTGCATTCCAAGGGATGCACAAGAGCCTCCTCCAACACCATAGTTCAAAAGAATCAATTTTCCTTCTATCCAACTTTTCCATCATCCAACTTTCACAGCCATATGTAGTTATGTGGATTTTATACAGATTTTAGACATATGCAATTACTTTAGATTATAACTTTGGTTTAGAGGTATTTTTGGTAAACATATATAAATCTATTATTACCTAATATTATCCCCCCCATCAAGTTCTACTATGCTGCCTGTTGTATATATTCTCAGCAGAGTCACACAAGACACAAAGGTCATCCCAGCTGCCCAGCTAAAGCAAGTAGGGTAGCAGTGATAAAGGAAGATGCTGGAAACAGGTGACTGCTTTAATGGCAATAGCAAAAGCATCCTTTTATAAAGCTCAGGAGAAGGCACTGTGTATTTTACCAAGAAAACCACATGGGTAGAATTTTGTGAAGACTCACTTCCCTTGAGAAGTCTGTAATGCTGGGAAAGGGGGAAAGGAAGGGAATAGCAAGATAGATGGACTCAGAGTGGTGGATGGGTGCCCTGTTGGAAAACGTGAAGGGCCAGGTGGGGAGCAGATAATCCTGGAGAAGTGGTCTCTTGAGGGCACATGATCATCACCTAATATTACAGATACGGAATTACTGAAATAACATTATTTAATTTAAATGTTATGCTTGTCAAAAACTCCAACAGTGATATCCACAGAGGAATGTAGGGGTGAGATGTCAAAACAGGCAAACCAACAGAAGTGGAATTATGATCCAAGTCCTACCTCTTTGGACTCTCACATGCACATACTAAGGGGGTGGAGTTTGCATTGCAACACTGCTTCTGTTATCTTGCCTGTTTTGTTTTGCCTTCTGCCATGGATACCACTGGACCAAAACAAATAACCTGAACCTGAAACTCTGAGCTCAGAGGAATTCAGATGTAGTTCAAACATTGGTCTGCTAACTATGTGGATTTATATTGTGTTGACCACCAGAGAAAAACAATTCAAAAGTCTCACTCACCAAAACAAGGACACTACCTTAAGAGACAGTGAGGCTCTCTGATTATATTTTGATTTTCTGAGTAATGACTCAACATCACCCCAGTCCAAATCCACATGCATGAAGATCACTGGGTGACATTAATATTTTTCAGCCTAATGTTGCATAGCACTGTGTGGAATAAAATGGAAATAGCCTTCTATGGTGTCTTGAACTCTTGGAGATAACAATGTAATAATAGGAGATAGATAGATAGATAGATAGATAGATAGATAGATAGATAGATAGATAGATAGATAGATAGATAGATAAACATAAAAAAGAGAAATCTTATAAAGAATATTAGCATCAGGAAGGGCCTGATCTCCTAATTCAAGTGGATTTATGTATTACCACAGGGCAATTCTCATTTGGTTCCCAGTTGGTCCCCATTACTGAACACACTACATTTTAAGAAATACATTTATGTAGTTACCAACAATCTGGTGCAGAAAATTCACATACTGCTGCTAGAATATATTATGCCAGGTGAAGCAACTGTAAGCTTACAATTCTGTGAAGAAATTTGCTTAATTTGTCATTATATTTTTAACTGGCTATACATTATTTCATTTTAGTTGGGAAACATATTCTCTGCTGATAGCCATCATTTTTTGCAAAGAGATTGGCAAACACTCACTTTACTCAGTCCTTTTCAGTGTTTTATTTTTCAAGGCATTTCTGTTTCCATGCTACATTTTATTTCCTATGTCCTAGTTGCTCTCCCCACCCCACACACCCCAAAATTTACTTGACTGAAACCATGCAGATTAAACAATGGAGATATTTGACTAGAATGGGAAATGTCACAAGTTTTGTTGATGTACCTGACAGGGAGTGAATGCACTGAAAGTGAATGTGATTATTTGTATAGTGGGGACAATACTACGAGGGTGAATTAAGTCCCTGAGTGGAAGTTAAGGTTTAATGCTTCCGTATTCTGTTAAATTATAGCTAAAAAAATATGACATGTGTCTATCTCTAAGGAGCTTTGACATGCTGCATCTGGACTGTGTCCGGGGGGCGGGGGGATGATTATGGGCCCCTGGAAAATGGTGGGAACATTTCATTCTATATGTTGGCTTAACAAAGCTTGTCAACTCTTGCCTTTTGAATTGCCTGCTAATCAGTAAAAAAGAAAAAATGAATAGCATGCCTGGATGTGATCCTGATCTAACTCATTGTTTGAAAGTTGAGCTGTATATTGAATGTTCTTTAAGAATTCTGCAGTAGAGCAATATAAAACAGTTTTATTACTATCCTATATTTTTTCATATGTTAAACTGGGAGTCAGTTTCAGATATTGAATGGGGACATCTTTACAATGGGAGAAATGTGAAACCTTTTTCCACTGTTGAGAATGTAACTGAAAAAAAGAAGAGAGATGAGAAATAGAATCATTCTAACTTAGAACTAATATTGACCTGTTCTATAATTTTCTGTTGAAAACATAACTGAAAAAAAAAAAAAAGAAAAGAGAGAGAGGGGAGAAATAGAATAATTCCAACCTAGAACTAATATTGCCCCACTCCATAATTTTAACATTTTCAGATTTTCTTTACCAAGTTCTAGGATAGTCCATAAGGACTATCTCAAGCCCCCCTCCCCATTTTTGTTCAGCCCTGTAATGCACCTAAAATGAACACAAAAACAATTCATAACCCTCTGTACTTGCTTAGTCTTACTGAGGTTGTCTTACATAGCTAATTAACAATAGCAATGTGTAATTGCATTAACTGTAAAATAGCACAGTGACAGATTCCCTACAGGACTTTTGCCAGAATGTTTAAATCATTTTTTCTTGTAAAGACCTGAAGCTGAGTTAGAGTCATTTTGTATGCTAAGTACGAAACTGTTTTCCTGAAGCAAAGAAAATGAATTTTCACACAATGTTTAGATGTGCATAAACCATAGAATACCTCACAGAATTAAAATGAACCAAACCTTACTGGTACAATATTCATTTAAAAATGATTATACATTTAAGTCCACAACCAAGACATTTAATATTACAAAACTCAAGGTCATAGTCACTTAGCAATGAGTCTTAATATGGTGGGCCTTATTTTGAGTAAGCATGCATTGCACAGCAGGCTATCAGTTTCTGTTTAAAGAAGAGAAAAAAAACAGGTGCAACATTTAAGGCTGAAAATATTTTTTCCTACAATTAAAAATCCTTGCTTCTAAGAAAATAATAGCAGGCCCTCAACATATTCTTCTTGCACGAGAGCAACCCGCCCAGAGTTGTTTCTCAAGATGGACAGTGTAGAAATAAGACAAACAAACAAACTCTTTTGTGGATTTAGGTTCAGAAAATAACATAATCCTTACAAATAAGCTCCTGAAACAGGTAAATGGAAAGTGTCAGGTTCATTCACAGCATTTGGAGAAGTAGATTCTAATATTCTTTACAAAAAATCTGATCGATCACACTGCATAAAAATGAAGTGACATCTTTATTTTATGCATTATATAGTACCTTGCCAAATATCACAGGGAATGTAAAACTGTTTTACTAAGCACCCTAAAGATCTTTCTTTCTGAATTAAGATCTCTTCATAGTTTTTCTGCAGATGGATCAGCCTTGTTTCTGAATGCTGGACCAGATCCCACTAATCCATGGCACATCCACTAATTTCACCCAGCTATGTCACAACACAAGAATTTAGGAACCAATTCTTTCACTTTGGTTCAGGATGATAGAAAGATTTTCAAAGGTTTGTTCCTTTTCATGGTGCTTATATATTTGTGTTGGAAGAAACCAAATGATTTTATTAGTTTTGTGGAAGTGTGATCATGTATGTTAAGCAGTTTAGGTTTGGGGATATATTGTTACCTTTTTGGGGGGGGGGGCAGTTGCCATACCATGCTAGAGAAGAATGGAATTTTATGGGGTTTTATAAAAACAGGGTTTTCCACTACTTTTAGAAGCAATGAAGGTTTATGACCATAACTTGATAGAGTTTATCATTAGTAACAGCAGGGCCCAACTCAACACAGTGATCTAATAGGAATATGTAATGAGGCAATATCATTCTTGGGGTTTACTCTAGATGATCTTGGTGGATCTAAAAACTAAGCAGGGATAAAGGCAATTAATGCTTGGGTAGAAGATCAGTGTGAAATTTCAGGGCAGTAGGTTAGATGAGGCGGGGGGAAAGATTCCAAAGAAGGCAATGATAAGCTTCTACCATACAGTATTATTGCCAAGAAAACCAAATGGACATGTCCCTGGGCTGGACTCAAGGAAGTTGACCTTGTTTTCATCCCATAGGCCAGAAAAAGCAGGATAGCCAAAGCTTCATTAAATTAATGGTTCCTTCAGATTCCAGGGAAGAGTAATGTGAATGTTCTCTAAAGGATACACTACAACGTGCAGAATTTTATACCATCATGTTAGACTTGTTTTGTTTTTATTTGTATATAGGTGCTGGGCTAGAAACTGGGAGACTGTGAGTTCTAGTCCTGCCTTAGGCATGAAAGCCAGCTGGGTGACCTTGGGCCAGTCCCTCTCTCTCAGCCCAACTCACCTCACAGTGTTGCTGTTGTGGGGAAAATAGGAGGAAGAAGGAATATTAGGTATGTTTGTTGCCTTGAGTTATTTATAAAAATAAAAAAATAAAGGCAGGATAAAAATAAAATAAATAATATATGTCTGTATATGTATGTGTTATTGAGCTAGTTGCTCCACAGTGATCTAGTAGAATGCCTCATCTTCTCTGTGTGCACCTTACCTGTGTCCCCAGTCCTGATATGGGTTTATTCAGTTAAATGGTGTGTGTAGAGATATGAGTTCATGTACACAAGTGGTTGGGGAGAGATAAATTATGAAGGCTTTCTGATTTCCTGGAGAAGCTATAGATGAAGGGCTGGTCATGTGCAGACTTTTCTTTCTGTGTGGGGGTCAGGGCTGAAGATGCCTTCCTTCACAAATATTAGAGAAAGGATGGAAACATTTGCACAACCATTACTGCATAAAATGCCATCGTAGAATTCTAAGCTATTCCATGAGAATGTTAAGCTATGCAAATGTGCTGGTGAATGCAGTCCAGTACACCCATGTGACAGCACTGCTACATGAGCTGCCTGGCTCCCAGCAGACTTCTGGGTGCAATTCAAGGTGCTGGTTGTAACCTTTAAAGCCCTGCATAGGAAAGAAATTGTTACTTGTGGAGCCACAAGTTTTCAGAGGTTTCTGTCTGTCCCACCAGAGCTGGCAACGTGAGCATGCCCCAGGTTCCTTCTGTAAACCAGTGTCATGTACTGGGACCCATTAGGTGTGCCTTCTCTGTCACAGCACCTGCCCCATAGAACAGTCTCTCCTCTGAGATTCATATGGCCCCAACCTTCTTCACCTTCTGGAAGGTGTTAGAGACCTGCCGTGTTCTATGAAGAAATGGCTCTTGGTGCCTAGATCTGCCCACTGAAACAAAGTAATCTGGAAACGTTTTGAAACCCTTCCCTCCAAACTGCCATCCACTTTTCAAGGAAGACATGGCTTGAATTGTTTTTTCCTTTATGTTGTTCCTACCAAAACAACTTCTGCTCAATTGATTTAGTGACCTTTGTTGATGCAGCTTTCAATGATTTTCTTTCATTTCAAAGCTAAGACAGATTTCAAGTTTCAAGTTGATAGGCTTATTCGTAGCTTTACAACTCTAGCCTAAAAATTGTTTTCCATGATGGATCAGAAATTGAAGACAGGATGTAAGTTTTGTTTTGTTTTTTGTTTTTATCATATACCTGAATATCCATCCATCCATCCATCCATCCATTTTATTACATTAAAACTACCTTTTAATATACTCAGGCAGTGGCCTGAATGCTGCCTTTAATGTACATGGGCACTATCTCTTTGGGGGACACCCCCCACTCCAGAAATAATAGTTAAAATTCAGCAAACAAATATATTAAATGCATAAATGCATGAGACCATCACAAATATCAGCACCTAGACAAATCTGGGCTGATCACAGAAAGGTTAGACAAAGCTGGATCCAGTTAGCCTTTGGATGGCAGATCACCAGAAAATCCCAGCTAAAAAGCTAGACTGGGAAGGTGGGGGGGGGGGGAATCAGAAAAAACAATGGCAAGCCACCTCTGTACAGTTGTTAAAGGGAAAAAAAATGGATGTATCCATGAAGTCACCAGAAGTTGAGCTCAACTCTAAGACTTCGTTTTTATTCTATGGACATCAGTATTAAATCACCAATTTGTGGTGGTGATTTTATTGTAATGAAAAAGTAATCTTGAAATTATTTGAAATAAATATAAATATAAAATATTGCCAGCCCTGGGCTTTTCAACTAAACATTTTTTGACTCAACCTCACTTTCAGGAAAGGACACAGGGCAAGCCAAGATGCTCCAAATGTCTTTGAAGAGTCAATTGGAAGCAAGTGGACAGCTCTGGACTAAAGTACTGCATCCAGCCTGAACAGGGTTCTTTTAGGACCAGAACTAGATACCTCTGATTGATTTGAGGCTCGTTTCTCCCCAACCCCTTACTCTTGGTTGTGTTGGATCTGTATGGGTTTGATCACAGATGTTGTTGGCTAACTTGATGAGCACTTGAAGGCCATGGTAACTGGGTGGGTGGGAGTACTTTATCAAGCCTGACTTTCACTGCCAGACAGCTGAAGAAGATTCTCAAAGCTGGGTCCTTATAGGAGGGGAGTGGGTGGCAACTTTCAAGGACCATTCAGTTTTTCTCCTTTCTAGGAAGGCTAAGAACTAGGTGGATTTGCCCTCCAGTTAATAGACAGTGGACTTCATAGGCAACACATAGGGGTGTCTATACTTTGTCAAATGTTTGTTAATAGCAGTTCTTCACTGTGAAGCTAATGCAGCTTTTTTTTTTCTTAGTGGGGAGGAAAAAACTGTAGAGACTATCATGTTCAACAGAGGATCAGCAGTTGGCTTCTTTGGTTTGCATAACTTGGCTGCTCTATTTTTGTGATAGCGATATTATCCTGGCCTAAATATACTTTGGCAAAGTCCCTAGTGCCACTTCAGCTTCTCAGCAGAGTGGAAATCTTTGCCACTCTTATTTATTTAGAGGTTTGATTTATATTCTCCCTTTCTACCTAAACAAGCCCTCAGAGCAGTTAACAGTAATTAAAATATAGGCTACACAACCAAAATGTTAAAAAGCATTCATTAAAATTAACGAAAAGCTTCTGTCTTCTCAGCTCTTCTAAAGGCAGAGATAGTAGGAGCTCAGTGCAGTGCAATTCCCAAGGGAATGCATTCCATGATTTAAGAGCAACACAGAAGAAAACCCCGAGAACAGGGATACAGTATCTTCAAAAGGACCTATCCTGGACTGGACAGGTTCTGGACAAGATTATGACAGATGGTTAGGGCATGAGCCATTTAAAGATGGACAAATGAATGCCAATGTCCTAAACTTAGCAATTGCAGCATATCTTTCAGCACGGCCATCACATGATTCCTCTACTTGATAGGGATTAGCAGCAGAGGTATTCACAGTTGGGGGGAGGTAAAAAAAGATAGTACCCTTGACTGTCCAATCAAAACTCTGCTCCTTTTTATATGTGTGGCATGCCTGTTTAAATTCTTTAATGGCTCATGTAAACAGATACACAAGGGTTTGGGCTTCAGTCTTTTGCTACCATCTTCACTTTTTGACCCCTTCTACAGATGGCCCCACTTAGCAGCCTAGCAGCTACCTAATACACCAATTAAAAAATCTGGGCAATTTTTAGAGGTAGGACATTGACTATTGCAATGTGCTCTCTATAGCAATTGGGATGTGACCAGAGCATGAATAATTGTTTACCAAATATGACCAGATACTGACGGTTTTAAGATGGCATGACACAGTTATTCTAAATTACTGTATCTCTCTTGGCACAGCAAGAATTTTGAAGAGCTTGATTGAATGCATTTTATCTTCCAATGAGTTCCAGTTAATCCATGTAGCTAAATGACGACAGCTCCCAAATCACCACTGAAGTATTTCACAAAAGAACAGTTGAGTTGCCTATAACAAACTAAATGTTGTAATTGCTAGATAATTTAACGTATGCATCATATCTAAACACACACATTCTTTTGCCTATGTAAGCTGCTATGCTGTGTGACTTAAATTGTGCTCACAATAAGTGATACTCGCTGCACAGCCATGCATTCCAGCACATTGTCACTATCATGATTAATAGCCCTTTTGAAAAACAATTAAGTTTGCATCCGCTTACTCAATCAACTACAAATACTATTTTTTTCTTGCAGAAATAAATTTATCAGCATATCATTTGTGCAGCTATGGGTTAGGATCTTAGAGTTTAATTGTTACATATCAAAAATTCATCGAACAATTGATGCATTTATCGTATATAACAAAATTTACTTACATCATGTTCTTCTTACCTCGTATAGTTCAGTAGTTGTACAAGTAAATTGAACCAAGGGCTCTTGCATTAAATTCCGGAGAATTCTGTCTTTCAACTAAAAAAGTAAAGTGAAGCTTAATGTACTGTGACTTTATAGATACAACCATGCAGTTTTCATGGCAGCAATATGGAAATTGTTTGCATTAAAAATGCACTGATGATGCATTGATAGTTTCTCAATTTAAGCAACTTGCTCCACTGAGTAGCCGGCAGGCATTCCTCTCCTTTCCAGTCTGATATATCATTAACGAATACACTTTCCTCAGTCATGTTACCTGCTTCTGGTTCTTCAATAGCTTCTCATCCACTAGCTTTAGAACTGACTACTGCTATGCTGTAGGTCATATGTGTTGGCTTCAGCACCCAGAATTCTCTTTGATAATCATATTGGCCATGAAATTCTGGGAATTGTTACATACTTGAGAGTGCTTAGGTTCAAAAGAGCTCCCTCTGAAGATTCCCTTATCCCTTAAGCTCTTGGCCCTAGGATCCTAGTATGTGCTTCTAGCAAGAAGAGATCATGCATAGACAAAGTAAATTTAATTATCTTAGAGCGTTCTCATTCAAGTTATGTGTCCTGGTCAGACTATGAGGTGGCCAGGCAGGTTTAACATCAAAAAACACTCTTTATTAAATAACTATTTATAATAAATAAGTCCTTGTGGCCAAGAGGTAAACTGGTTTCGATCAAGACCAACTGGGTAGCAATGAGGAAACAGGCAAGGTTGTGGGAGGAAACTGTGGTAAAACAGCAGAGCAGGATTCACTGATGGAGGCTGGAAGGCTGGAAGAAGCTAGGGTACGTGGCACTACTGAAATTGGAGACGAATGTCCACGATCTGGAATACCACTCAAACTAGGCTGGGTGAGACTGAACTGGACCCACTGGGCAAGACTTGTCTCTAGCAGCAGGACTGGACTGGGCTTGGTGACTCAGGTTGGACTGGAGACTCTAGACTGGAGACTTGGAAGAAGGCTGAGAATGCAAAGCAAGGCTGGACTCACTGAAGATTCCTGGGCTGGAGACCAGGCACACAACTAGGCTGGACTGGAGTTTCTGGACTAGGCAAAGGGCTTGAAACATGACTGGACTGGATCACAGGTTTTGAAAATCCAATTCACAATAAGGTAGATGTGAAGTTCCTGAGCAATGTCGGGTAACCAGGGTGCAGCTAGGCTGGGCTGGAGATCCAAGGCAAGGCTGAAGTTTGAAAGCAGAATGAAGCTGTACTTGAGACTTTGGACAAGGCTGGGAGCTAGGAGCATGACAAGGCTTAACTGGAGACTCAAGGCAAGGCTGAGGGCTAGAAGCACAATGAGGCTGGACTAGAGACTCTGGACATGGCTGGGAACTTGAAGCAAGGCTGGAAGTGCACCTGGGATGTGCACAAGGATGACAAAGAGGTCCGAAGCAGGATGCGAGACTGAGGCTGCTGGGTTCAGCAAGGAGAAGATCCTTGGGGGCAGCAGATGCAGGATCCAAGTCCTCTCTGATAGGAAACACTGGCGCTCCAGTTACAGACAAGGTTTCTGATGCAGGTAAGGACTCCTCTGCTGGGACTGCGGGTTCGAAGGAACTGTTGTCTCCAGCAGCTTGCTCTTCATGTGTCTGCCTTTTATGCCGATCCTTTGCATGCCTATTCCCTTCTGCAGCCAATCGGGCTGCCTTCTCCTTTGCACGCTTTTCTGCCTGTTGTTCGTGCACACTGATTGGAGGATTCAAATCCTCCTCCAAAGACTGACCAATCAGCATCTGTGACTTTCCCGCACTGCTGACTCATCTCTGGGTTTCACTTTCCCAGTTTCAACCTGGTAAGTTTCTGTTTCCTCCTCTGACTCAGAAAGAGTTTCATTTTCTGAGTCAGAGGCTGGCTGGAATCTCACATTATGATCTCTACAGTAATCTGTAGAAGTACTGATGAAATGCCCATTATTTTTTAGAGTACACATTATATTAAGCAGCCTTGTCATGTTTTGTTGAAGCATTCTTTGTGAATGAGTAAAAATCTCCCCCTCGCACCTCCACCCCAGGTAAGCAGGAGACAGAAAGTGATTTATTATTCTAGCCTAGCTCCAGAGGGAAAATGAAAAGGATAATCACTTGTTCTTTTCTCACTAGAGATGGACCTTATTTTGCTTCTTTGTTAAGCTATTTTCTTTCTCAAGTTTATTTTGTATTTGCACTTGGTGAAACAATCTTGCTATTATTCAGTTTCCTGGAGTTTGTGTTGAAACACTTGCCTTTCTTGTCACCCTTTGGGCAGTCAAATAGGGATGTAGACCTGATCTCAGGCTTCCATTTCCCTGTGATATCCTCTGTGGGTTTACTGAAAATAAAACAAAAGAGAACTAAGGCAAGACTAGATAGAGTAATAATTTGATGGAAAGATACAAAAAGCAACGCATTTCAAATATAGTAGATCACCATATGACATCTTGAAGGGAATCCTGGTTCAGCAGATTAAGGAAGGCTGACATGCTTTGTATTTTCAAATGGGAGCATTAAGTTCTATTTTGATAGAAAGCAGTACTAATCCAGTTCTGCTATTCTTAGGCACATCAGTATACGCTTAATGGAAGATGAAATATGCTTAATGGATACTGTGAACTAATCAGCAATGAAGACTAGTATGACCAGGAGACAGTGGGGTCCTGTAGTCTGCTTAAGTGAACTAATGACATGTTAATGCCATCCCTTGGCTGCATGGTCAAGGCCTGGCTTTTGATTGGAAAGGGAAGTCTGATTCAAAGTAGCTTGATTCAAAGTTGATATCACTCTTCCATTGTATGAACTGTCTGAGTTAAGAACAGTGAACTACAATTAACTCCAAATGATGTAAAAGTTATTTTTTTCCTGCTGGGTTCTTCGTTTAGACAGAATCAATGCATGTGGTTCATGAGTCACATGTGTGAAGAAAATATCAAAATACACTCCCTAAAAATCATAATTCTGCCTTTTAAGTTCTGCTTTTTAAGGCAAAAGCAAAAGCTCTTGTTATACACCCAGCTTATGATATCAAAGCCAAATCTGAAAATAGCTAAATCTTGAATCAGTGTTTCCAAATGTCTCCAGAAAGGGAGAACAGAGGATTGGCCACATGTTGGGTCCCTAAAGACCAAAATTTCTGATGATGAGCAAGACTGGTTAGAACATAACTCCAGAAGTCAATATGTTTTCTAGTTTCAAAACTTTGAAACTGTTAACTAAGCTGTGCAGCCATGCATCTATTCATTAGTATTGCTGTTATTATTATAAGAATGAATATGACATGTCTATAGTCTTCACAATTTTATCACTCTAAATTTCCAATGATTTCTCACGCAAACAGATATGAAGAAAAATGGATTTTTCTTGGCATATTAGTTCTAGAAAATGTGAAATATGGCACAAAATATGGTATTGTAGCAAACATTGTGTCAATGTTTTCTTTAAATCACATGAAGGAAAATAATTCTATTAACAAAGCACACATGGTGGAGAACTTGTATTGATAGACCAATACAATGCCCCGTGGAAGAAGCAAATAACATCTGATTGAGCCCATGGTGGGATTATCCTCCACTATCCATCTTAGACAAAACCTGGAGTGAGGTCAAACAGAGAATATTTTAACCTCAGTGAACAAAACAATAGAATTAGTCCCTAACAGTTCTGCTAAAATGAGCCCATGTATTTGTCTTTCGTATTCTCAAAGAATATTACTGTATATTTGCATCTTCACTCAGGAGGGTTGGTACACTCATATGCTTAGATGCTCTGCCTTTAATGGCATTGACTGGGAGATTCAATAATACCCTCTATCCAGAGTGTGTGGTGGGTGTGTGGGTGGGTGTTCAGACACTGAAAGAGGTCCAGTGTGCATTCTTGAAATGCCCTATCACCTTTGGAGGACAGAGTTACTGTCTTGTGTAATCACAAATTCATCCAGACTGGTCCCAACAGGCAAATGGGTGCTTGCTCAAAATCGCAGTCTCTAGGAAGGTGGCCAAATTCTGTACCGTAGCAATGGAGGTCACATATCATTGGATCTGAACATAATACAGTTTCTGCAATGAATAAGATTTTATTTTGGATATTTTGCATTTGAATGTTGCTTCCTACTTTTTTATTATGACTGTAATTCTGTAATAAATTAAAAAAACAAACAAAAAGAAAGTATGCCACAGTATACAAAACAATTTGAATGTGTAGATAATAATTGTTGTTAATAACACTGTGAAGACACTTGAAAGAAAAGAATAAATAATAACAACCTTAGCTTATCCTGTTTATCACAGCAAATGGAACACTTCTTTGGCAAATCCTGAAAAAGTGGTGTCAGATCTGGCAAGTACTTGGATGGGAGTCCAACATGAAATCCTAGGATTTTACCAGGAAGTTTTTAAAAAGTCCTGGAAAAACATAACAAACTTTCTTATTATTGGCAAAAAGATACTTGAAGATATCCACATTGTCAGTAGGAACTGAAATCTACTTTCAAGAGTCTTAATTTTTCACCTGTTTATTCCAAACCACTTTCACTAACTTTGTTTATAGAAGACAAATGCAATGGCATTAGGCTGAGGTTTCTTCAGTTTATCCTGCTACTGTCCCTAATTTAACTCATGCAAATGACTCCATGGCTTTTATGTTTCAGAATATTTTGTATGCTAAAATAAGTCTGAATTATTGCCTGTAGGTATCTTTAACACAGCCAAGGTTTTGCATAATGGTAGGCCAAGGCAATGAGGAACAGGTATACATTTAGCTGCACTTCTATAGCACAAACTCAAGCTTAATTTGTCTAGTTATTGTCCTTTATTTTTAATAATAGTTTATTTTTTTAAAAAAGCAACAACAGTATCCAATCACTGCAGAGGACAAAAGGACAACAATTACAGTTAAAAAAGCATTGAACAAGAATAGAAGTAATAAGAAATGATTAGTTTAAGAACAGTTCTTACATTTCACTTTTTGATTGTTTGGAACAATTTCTATTTTGCCTGCCTGTTACTTTAAGGAAGTTCACAATCTCATTTAAAGATCACCTAAAATTATATATAATTGTTATAAAATCATACACCATCAGAGTATAATCTCAGCCCAGAATATCATACACTTAATACACATGCACATTTTCCAGCTCAGGTTATTAGCAAAAAAAGGTCATGAAAAACCTTTTGTTCTTTAAACTTCTCACCTCTCCCTTTTTGAGCATCTCATCAACTATATCTAACCATGACTGCTGAGTGTATGCCAATACACTGCATATTCCTCCAGGTCGGTAGGATGCAGGCAACAGTGTGTTGGCTTGAAGTGTGATGAAATATTTTGTAATTGGAAGCAAACATTTTAAGAACAGATCAGTTTATCACAATAACAGGGCACATGGGACAACTGTTCTTCCTGGCCCAGATGTGAGGCTCTTACACCATTCTGCTTCATGGGCAGAAGAAAGGCACAATAACTGAACCTTGCTTGTCCTATAAATAGGGCTCGCATTTTACACTTAGCAACTGTTGGATTTCTTAATGGCTTTCCTTGAATTCACAGAGATATGCCATTGAACCTTTGTTTCTACTATAAATAGGGCTTGCATTCTACACTTGGCAGTTTTTTGGATTTCTTAATGGCTTTCCTAGTACTTGAAATAAACATATCATAGAAATATGTCTTGGAATCTTTGATGGTACTATAAATAGAGCTTGCATTTCACACTTGGTAGTTGTTAGATTTCACAATGGTTTTCTTCTTACTATAATAAACATACATACCAAACAGCTGTGTCCTTGAATCTCTGCCTGCAAGACTTCTAGTTCTACTCTCAGCCAGAAATTTGATACCAAAGTACTACCCAGATTAACAATTGTAGCTTGCATACATTAATATGAGTCTGCTCATGGTAACACTGGACTTTGATTGTGTTTGAGACATACAAACTAGTGGGTACCAAACATAACCAGAATGATTCTCACTATTATCTAGTGTGGGTACACCTAACTCTACACCTAGATCTAAGGTACAGTAGATCTAGGTATACTGTCTCTATCTCACTAAAATGAGTTTTGTGGAATATTAGTCATATTCACTTCCCAGTTTTTTCTCTCATCCTTTTTTTTTTTTGGGGGGGGGGGTGATCTGAGCAATCCTCGTGGGATTGGCACAGACATGGCAGCTGCCTTCACAATCCAATTCTCTGTCTCATACCCTAAACAGTGATGGCGAGGACTGCAATGGAACTGTGAGAATGGAAATGTGAAATTGCATTTCAGAGGCGAGAATTTCTTTCTCCCTTTTTGTATGCAGCACCAAAATCAGTAATGAAACCACCCTGTTGGCAATTGCTAACTGCTTTTGACTGGCAATATACATCTGCTGCTCCTCTGTAGTTTTTGCTACTATTTCTATTATTATGCAAAACAACAGAAATCATCTTCCTTTCAAACTGCCTACCTATCATTCACGAACAAATTTCTTCTTCACGAGGCTTGGTTTTCTGCTTGAGTTTGGGGTGAACCAATTTTCTTTCTATTATCTATGCATCATTGCTTATTTTAAACATTATAGAAAATGGCACAACTTTCAAATGCCTTCCAGACACTTCTTTTTTAGCAATAGCATTTTTTCCCCCCAGCGCAAATTGTTTGACATGCAAAGTTTCTCTCCTTCTTAGTTTTGTTTCTCAGTTTGAAAGCTGCTGAGTGGGCCAGATATTAAAGACCTCATTAGTAACTATCTGCCTTCTTTGAGGAAGTTAAGCTTTCTAAAAAGAGTGCTTAAATTTTCATGGCAAGAGCAGGAAAAATGCTGAAAATGATTTCAATTATGTGGTTTTACATTAAGGCTGAAATGTCAGCTGATAAACACAGTGAATCTTTTGCAACAACAAAACGTTGAGTCAAACCTACTGGAATTAAGGTGTTGGAGAGGCATGGGGACATCCTGCTTCAGGTCTGATGCTCATTCTGTTCCTTTGGGCTAATCCCTCTCTCTCAGCCCAACAAATCCACAGAATGGTTATTATGGGGAAAATGGAGGAAAGCGTTTTCTGTATGTGGTCCTAGAGAAAAGGCAGGATATTGTTGACCATTTCCTGTTCAAAAAGTTAGCCCGCTAAATCACTACATGTAGTTCTGAAAAAAGATGGATGTAGAACTGATGGTTCTACATACATGGGACCATTTCAGCCTCTTGTAGCTGTTGCAGATCAAACTATATCATAGTAAGCATTATTCTCCGTTCAAAAGAATGAGGCTTCCTAAACCCCTGATTGAGTTGTCTGGCCTCATCTGAGTGTTTTGTTTGTTTCTTTTGGTTTTATTGTTTTGTTTTGTTTTTTTTAAGTCAAGAGCTAAATCCTGAATGCAAAATAAATATGCATGCATTCTATCCTGTAATGAGACTTTTCTTTTTCCTCCTTTGGCATATAGTTTTCCTTCCAGAAGCAGACGATCAGTGATAGCACCACTACATCCTAAACTGATTTATAAGATCTCGTTACATAAAGCTCTCAAGGATGGGAATTAAGCCTCAGTCTTTAGCTTCATTGGTTTGGGCTGGAGGAACCCAAAAAAAAAAAAAGTCTCTGAAAACCTAGGAACTGATTTGGCCTAGTTAGACTGATGTCTTCTAGGCTTCTAATGGCTGGACTTCAAAAATAATTTCTTATACTGAATTTCACTGCCATTTCCCTTTTTTTTTTCCCTTCAAGAAGAACTTATTCTGCCTAATGGTTGGCACTATAGCAAGCAATTGAGAGTGTTGATTGTGACTTTCGGGAAAGAATCATATAATAATCCGATGAACCAGTAAGCTCTAAAGCTTAAGCTACCAAGGAACCAGCTGATATTACACAGAGATCGTAGGAAATCTAAACTGTACTGTGTAGATGTTTTTTTTTCTTATTTCAGCCCTGTGACACATTTCTGAGAGCAAGCAAGGATGATGGTGCAGTCAGGAAATATGGAGGTGGGCTTAGGCACCTCCTAATACCTGCCATGTTTGTAGTTATGCAATAGCTACCATATGTTGTAGCTAATGAGCTGCCTCATCAAAAGTGATTGTTGAAACCCCTCAAAAAACAGATTTCTCCTTCCAGTTAAGGCTGTCTGCCCCTATTTTGGTGACCTTAGACTGCAGATCTGAACAATGGAAAATTACAGAGTAACTCATTATTAGGCAGAGGATACCCAAATAGGATGTTATAAAATAATTCATATTGCCCATTTTATTCATTAGGAATAACAAATAATGTAACACATTTGCTAAAAATAAAACTGTGAGCAATCCCTCCCCCCTTCTTTATTCTTCACTATAGAGTTAACCAGAAACTACAAAGGGTTGTAAGTTTTGAACCCTTAAGCAAAATTTATGAGGTCAACTTTTTGGGAAATATTCCTCTGGGCTGTAATTAGTATTTTGCAGCTTATACAACCTGGTGTTTTTCTGCTGGGCAATTTGAACATCTGTCTGGATTATCTAAAGGCAGATTTCCATCCTGGAAAAATAAAACATTAAAAATGTTCATATTATATTTTAAGCAGATCTGTACAGAAGAAATCAAAACAGAAGAACCACTCCAAAAAAATAAGCAAAGGGAGAGGGGGGAAATGCATTGGACCTCTTTTTCATGATACTTAAGCAATTCACGTGTTCTGTAGAAGTTGAGAAATTTCAGTGAGTAACTGCAAGGAATGAAAAAGCACAGGAGTCAAAGCTTAATATAGTTCAACTCTTCAGTGAAATGTCATTTTCAAAGCAGGGGTAGAGGGAGGAGAGTTTGAAACAAAAACAACCTAGAAATAAGGTGAAAAAATCTGTGTTCCATTGGAAGCATTCATGAGGTCTTGGGGTGAGGGAGCAGGAGAAGGGCAAAATCATGATGGTATCCAGAGGACTTATGCCCTGTGCCGATGGTTACCATATTTATCTTGCAAAATTCTGGACAACTACGAGATGGCAATTCCAACTGTTTGCTGCCCCCTAGTGGTAATCAAGCCCCAATTTTTTTTTGTAACCCAAATCCATCAGCCTTACCTGTAACAAAACAATTAAAAAAAAAAAAAAAAAAACACCCTGTTTTTACTGGATTCCAGATAGGTTTCATCTGTATTGCAATATCACCATTCTCACCAGAATACAGGACTTCATAGTCTCACTGTATTTTCCATTCTAGAAGAGATCAAATTACCCCAAGATGTCATCTGGCTTGTAAAGAGCTTCAGGCCTGGCTCTTTGCTTTGTGCAATGTGTTCCTTATGTACCGGCTGCTTATAAGTGCCAGGCAGTGTATTCAGAGAAAATAGAGGACTGAAAAACATAATTTATAAGATGACATCCAGTTTGTGTAAAATCCAAAGAAAATTCTGAGGTCCATCATCACCTGGAATACAGAGGGGATTGCAAATCATAATGGTGCAAGTCAGTGACTTCTCAGGAAACCCTAACAGTAGGATTCTCAGAATGAGATACCTTAGATGTAACATTTAAATGATTTTGAGTTTTTCTAAGATTAACAACAGGCAAGTAACGAGAAGGAGAGGACCACCAGCAGCAAGGTGGATAGACTCGGTTACAGTGGTGATGGGTGCAGCATTGAAAATCCTGAAAAAACAGGTCAGGGTGTCCAACAAGCTATGGCTTGTGAACTCTGGCATTCATTAAAATAGCAGATTGGCTGCCTCCACACCAGGCATAAATAATATGTGACTATCAGGACAGGTAGTGATGGAGACCTTTAAAGCAGAGCTGGACAGGTACCTGTAGGATAAGTCTAGCAACTATTACTGTTCTTGATTGGTTAATCATCCCCAACTTCCACAACACCGTGTCTTTTAATACAAATTTCAGGGCAAAAGACATAGCAGATTACATTTTACCTATCAGAACCCCATAAAATCTGGTTGACCTTCTGAGAACATTACAGTAGAGTAAATACATGGCTGGTTTCAGTTAGCATGATGTATCTTATCTCATCATGTATTATGAGTAATGGATAATTAAAATAAATAGAGCCAACTGGTTTCGTATGCTGCTGCTAAAGTAATGAATTAGTAAAAACAAAAAAAGAAGTCTGAATGGCATATATTATTCCACTGATCATTTGGAGTCATGTTATTAATATGATTTATTTCCATTAAAAATAAGACACTTTCTGTAGAGGGCATAGGGGATGGCCATGAAGGACAGGAGGAAGAACAGCCATCAAGGTGACAGTCAGAGAAGTGGGGCTTGAGCCCAGATTAAAAGAAACCCACAATGTAATAAAACAACATAGACAAGCCCCTCCCTAGTTCACATGAAAATAAAGTGAGAGATGGGAGAAGCACATTCAGACTGGCAATATTTGGTTACTATAGATCAATGTTTCTCAACCTGGGCAACTTAAATATATGTGGACTTCAACTCCCAGAATTCCCCAGCCAGCATGCTGGCTGGGGAATTCTGGGAGTTGAAGTCCACAGATTACAATGAAAGTAGTCCTGACCTGTATGGCATTGATTTCTCAGTCTGGTCAACCTGGTAGGGCTGACAGAGTCATGGTATGAGAGGGTCAGACTTTGGTAGCATGCAAAAGAAATAAGAACCCTTCCTCCTCTTTCTTTTATGAAATTAAGTATTTATAGGTCTGTTTTTGTCTTATGCCAAAAGCACGCTCTGCATTTCTATACTCCTATTTCCTTACTTTTCCTATTCCTTTGTGTTTAGTTATTTCCAGTGTGTAGCATAGAGAGATGAATGGAATAACATTTTTTAAAAAAAATCCTGGAACAACTCCAAAGCATATCATTTGAAATATATCAGCTGAAATAACACCCCATACCAGGATTCTAAAGTGAAGCTCCTAGTAGGATGACAGAAAAGTCAAAGAGTTTTAGACCCATGATCTTGCATAAGATCAAATAAATCAATCACTTAGCCAGATCCCTAGAGAGAAATGACTTCAGACTTAGTTGTGCTTGAAGAAAAAGATACAAGGATGCAGGAGACAAAGAGTTAAAATGAACTATGAGAAACTATGAGTTAAAATAAATATATCACAGGTTGTCTAGCATTCCAAAGCCATTTCATAATTAAGTATCCTTGATGTGACAAGGCTTGCTTTCACAGAGCCATTAATCCAGAAGCCCAGTGTATTATTTTGTACCCTGCAGTGCCTAATGGTTATTATTATGATATCAATCTCTCACTCTTTAATTTCTGAGAAGCCCACATTGGCCCTATTCCTTTTATAGCATTTTAAAAATAGGACAGGACAGGGATGGAGATGAAAATTGCCTTCTCAATCAGAAATGACTGCCACTGTTGTATATTTGCTTCCCCTCTCTGAAATGTTTGTTACAATTATTCCAGTCTGTCACTGTAGTACCAGAATACCTACATCCACCAACTGTTTACCTTTATCAGCTATTCTGTTCTTAATGGTGTGTGTTTGTGTGTATTGTGTTTATATGCATATATACATAAAACAATTATTGATTTACAAATCAGAGTACTTTATGTCTGGTAAAGAAAGTCCATGATCCTGGGATGATGCTTCAAGTGTCATAGAATTCATCATATTAATCCATGATTGTAAAAAAAAAAAAAAAATACTGAGGGGGAGAGAAAGAGAGAGGGAAAGAAATTGAATGAATAAGTAAACAAAAAATTATCCTTCCTCCCCAAATGTCATTTCTTCTTGAAGGTCTCCCTCCCCCATTTGCCCCCCATGGAAATGTTATCATCAGGAGAGAGGAAGAGAGAGAGAGAAAAGAACAGACTTCAGTTTTCCTATCTTGATACTCAACCATATCATTTCTGCTGGGTACAAAAGAGAATTCTAGGCAACCTTTTGGTGATAAATCTTGCTAGGTAAAAAGGGGTTCTCACAGTGGGGTTTCTGGTAGTTCTCCAGACGTGTGTTAACTGTGAGTTTAATAAAGAAGCATATAGAGAAGCTTGAACACCTTCTAATGGAAGACAATGTAACCTAATTATCTGAGGATTCTGGAGGAGCTTTTATAGCTGAGCAGCAAGGGGCTTCTGCCCCTGATTCAGGTTACCACAGGTTCTGGTGAAAACTCTGAAGCTTGTTTGGATTTTCTATATCTATTTTAATTACCTGTAATCAATGACATATCCTTCAATCAATAGTCAGATGGAAACATATTGATAAAGTGGCAATAGAAATATAATTTATAAAGCAAAACAAATAACAGCTCTGGTTGGTTGGTCGGTTGGTTGGTTGGTTGACTGACAGGCTCACAGGCTCACTGGCTACAAGAAGGAGAAGCCAAGAAGATAAATGTCCTGTTCTCCAAGAACCATCCAAGGTGCACTCCCAATTGCAGTGCAACAACACAGTAACAGCAGAGCCACCAACAGCAGAAACTGAACAGTACTGGAAGAACATATGGGAGAAAGAGGAGACACATAACACCAGTGCAAAGTGGCGGCAGGACCTGAGAACAGACCACAGAAATCTCCCAGAGCAGGAACCAGTCACAGTAGCAGACATCCAACAGTGGGTCAAGAACATGAATCTGGTCCAGACATGTCCACGCTTACTGGCTAAAGAAACAGCACTGCACAAATGCCTAGTAGCACAGATGAAACAGCTGCTAGCAGCAGGATCCCACCTAGACAAGGAAGGACAGTGCTAATCATGAAAGACCCCCATGAGGCAACAGCACAATCAAACTACTGGCCAACAACCCGCCTCCCCACAACATGGAAAGTCCTATCAGGCATCATAGCCACCAAGCTGCAGGACCATATAGGCCAGTACATGAGCACAGCTCAGAAGGGCATCAGGAACAACACCAGAGGCTCCAAACACCAGTTGCTCATAGATAGAGCAGTTACCCAAGACTCAAGGTCTAGACAGACCAATCTGAGCACAGCCCGGACTGACTGCAGGAAAGCCTATGACTCAGTGCCGCATACGTGGATCTGTGAATGCTTGACATGACAGAAAGTCAACAGGACACTCAGGACCTTCCTCAAGAACTCAGTGGGACTGTGGAAGACAACACTGGAAGTCAACTCAAGGCAGCTCACACAAGTGCCCATCTAGTATGGCATATACCAAGGTGATGCACTGTCTCCACTGCTGTTCTTCATAGGATTGAACTCGCTCAGGCAGATAATCACAAGGACTGGATACAGATACAAGTTCAAGCGTGGAACTACCATCATCCAAATCCTCTACATGGATGACATTAAGCAAAGATGCTAAGAATGAATTATACATTGACTCACTGATCCACCTGGCATGGATCTACAGTGAGGATATTGGGATGTTATTTGGACTGGAAAAGTGTGGCCAGATGGTAGTAAAGAGAGGGAAGATAGTCAAGACTGATGGGGTCTACTACAGTAACATGGGAACCATGATGAGGAGGCAAGGAAGGCAGCAACAACCAAGTACCACCAAAGGATAAGACAGGTCCTGAAGAGCCAGCTCAATGGGAAGAACAAGATCCACACCATCAACGTGTATGCCCTGCCAGTCATCAGATACCCTGCCAGTATAGTGAGCTGGCCAAAGGAGGACACGGAGGCTGCCAATGTAAAGACCCAGAAGCTCCTCACAATGTATGGAGGCTTCCACCCCAAGTCAAACACCCAGAGACTGTATACCAGGCAGAGAGAGGGAGGGCAGGGTCTGGTGAGTGTCCAAGTCACTGTCCTGGATGAGACCCAGAGCATCCAGGACCACATCAGTAAGATGGCACCTAAAGATGAGGTGCTGAGAGAATGCCCGAGGCAGCAGCAGACATGGAAGGAAGATCAAGCAGAGGAAGTGCCATGGCTAGACATGACCCTGCATGGGATGTACCATCGACAGATAGTTGAGGTGGCTGACCTTGGGAAATCCTACCAGTGGCTGGAAAGGGCTGGACTAAAAGACAGCACTGAGGCACTAATCATAGCAGCACAAGAACAGGCACCACACACCCGATCCATAGAAGCAGGGGTCTACCACACTAGACAGGATCTGAGGTGCAGACTATACAGAGAGGCCTCAGAGACAGTCCAACACATAGTGGCAGGGTGTAAGCTGCAGGCAGGAACAGCATATACTGAATGGCACAACCAAGTAGCTGGCATTGTGTACAGGAACATCTGCACAGTGTATGGGCTAGACCCTCCCAAGTCCAGATGGGAGGTTCCACAGAAGGTCATGGAGAATGAGAGGGCTAAGATCCTGTGGAACTTCCAGATGCAGACAGACAGGCAGGTACTGGCCAGTCAACCAGACATTGTGGTGATAGACAAGGACCAGAAGACAGCAGTGGTGATAGATGTAGTGATGCCAAGTGACAGCAACATGAGAAGCTGGAGAAGTACCAGGACCTGAAGGAGGAACTGGAGAGGATGTGGAAAGTGAAGGCCAAAGTGATCCCAGTGCTGGTAGGAGCACTCAGGGCTGTGACTTCTAAGCTCGGAGAGTGGCTCCAGCAGATCCCAGGAACAACATCAGATCTCTCTGTCCAGAAGAGTGCAGTGCTAGGAACAGCTCAGATACTGCGCAGAACCCTCAAACTCCCAGGCCTCTGGTAGAGGACCCAAGGTTGAGGAAGGCACATACCACCCATAGGGGTAAGAAGGAAATTTTTATGCCTCTTCAGTCCTCTTTTCACTTTTACATATTGGTTCTTGTTTCCTCTGGTTCTTCTGTGATCTGTTGTCCCCTACCATTTACTGAGTATTTGTGCCAATTCTGAAAGCCAGACTCTGGCAGAGATATTAACATTTTGGGCAGGCATTTTTTTTCCACCTATTAGATGTGCAAAGGCTTCTGGGCACCTAGGAGACATATGATTGAGATTGTAGGTTGGATGGAATTCTTCAGATACAGTACGTAGTGTGAATGAAGTCTCCCTCTCTCTATATGCATCATTAGGAAATAAAAATGTCAGATTGCTGTAGAGTGTTACAGGTTGCCTTCTGTTTTGATCGACTGGTCCCCTGCAGTAGCCATTTTGTGAGGGCATCCATTACACATCCTCAACATTTCAAATGTGTAAATCTGCTGGAAAAAAAAAAAAAAAGGACTATGAGAGCATGGATTTAACTTCCATTAGCCCTTTGTATTTCAAATCTCTCTCACACACATGCATACACCCACACTCCTTTCCCCACACAAATATCTTTATGAGTGACTGACACAAACTGGAGTTTCATCTGTCAAGCCTAATCTTGTTATGAATTTGCTTTCTTTCCTTGGAGTTTTTCTAAATTCTCAGCCAGCTTTGAGCCTCTCTTTAGAAACACAATACTTTTTATTTGTGTGGACTATTTTTAAAAGAAAGAAAGCTGTGCATAATTTACAGTACCAATTATTTGACAAACATCCTACACATTGTCTGTTTTACCATGAACCTGGCTTTCCTTCACTTCTCGGATCCTTTGTGTCTCTCATAACCTTGTTTATATTTAAAGCATGTGTTTAGAGTTACATTTAAAAAGACAAATAGGTAGAATAACAAAAAGGCCACCATGCTGTGTTTCTTAATGCTAATCTGGTTCCCCCATCGTTATATACACTCTTCGGCCTTCAGACTCCTGGTTTCTTTGCTCAAGGAAGAGAAGACAAACAGTTCCTAAAATAGTACAACACATTTAGGCTTGATGGTGTCATATCATGCAACTGATCCAGCAATTAAGTTTTTCCCTCTAAAAACAGTGACAAGATAAACCTACAATACCTAATGTGTGCCCTTGGACACCAATATCCTTATGAATACTTAAACTGGTATCCACCAAGATAAGTCCTGTCTTTCTTTTCCTTTTCTTTTACATTTATTGTATTTTTTTCATAAGCAATAACTAACATGCTGGAAAGCAAAATGAAAGTGCTTCAGTATCATCTTTATTTTCCAAAGAGTATCTGGGATTTCCATATGAGCCTTATAGACATTTTTAGAAAACTGGATGAGGGGAGATGACTTCACCCCAGTCTTTATATGGAAGTATAATAAAAGGTAAGGTAAATTGGTTACATACTTAGCCAACACTGGCAGATCATGAAAAAGCTAAGCAGGGCTGGAGCTGGTTTATACTTGAATGACAGACTACCAGAAAATCCCATAATTCCCCCCTCTCTCTCTCCAGTCATCCATCCCTCCATCCTGGAAAAAGGGATTGGCAAACCAATTTCTTACTGTTGGCAAGAATATCACATGAATGTGCCCAGGTTGTCATCAGGAGTCAACTCAAGGGAGACCTAATCACATTGCTAGGCAATGTGAGGCAGTCTCCTCAGGTGGAGGTAGAAGGGAGAGGGACATGCACTAGCTGTATCTCCCGGACCCAACTTTTTCCCTCTGCTGGAAGACAGAACTGTGCATATCACATATATTCTCCATCCTGATTCTGTTAAAGGAGGCTGTGACCTTGGGTGATGGGAGAAGACAATATTCTATTGCAGATGCTGAAATAAGATTCAGGTAGCACTCCTTCAAGCTCTTTATATAGAGGGCAATGTGACAATTATCTTAGTCTCAAGTAGAAAAATGGTCTGGGTCAGCCCTTCTCAGATAGCAAGATTACTTTTTTGTGTGAAATCAACTTCATTCCTTGATTAAAAAAAAAAAAAAAATAGGCTGGATGATATAGTTTCTTGGAACAATTTGTTTTCCCTACCCAAATCAAGGTGCTGAATTAAAACAAAACAAAACATAACAAAAAGGCTGAGAACCTGTACAAGAAATTGGTATATTCTTGGAGGAACTGTCTATGCTATGATATTCCACAGGTATCTATGTTGCCCTCTTTAGTTTTTATTACAAACACAAGACTGCTGGGAAATTCCTTTAAGGACTTGGAATGAGGTGCCATCAATATGCAGATGACATTCAACTCAATTTCTCATTTTCTTCTAATCTAAGGGGCAGATACAGTAATACAGATGAGAGAGATAAAAGCCTTACACATCCATACTTCTTGAATCAATCTGTGAATCAGAAAACAGATGTTTTTGTACTTCTCAGATTTCCAGCAAAGACTTGACAAAAATGAGTGTTATACATACAGTATGTATAGGATATTAGAGGGACAAAAACAATAAAAAGAAAGCATTCCATAAAGGAAAATGCTTGTGAAAATGCTATTTTGAGGAACAATGGTGCAGACTGGAAGGCATTCATATATATTAGTGTGAATATGTGTTTTAAAGGTAAAAGCTGATTCAGGGTCAAGGGGTGATGTGTTGCCTTCCCCTAAGGTCTGTGGAGGACAGCTATACACTTGAAAGCAGTTCCTTGCATAAGGAATAGCACCATTTTTTGCCTTTCTCCAGCTTTTTAAAGTTTATATTATTTGTGTAGTGTTGTAACTCAATTGTTCAGGGAAAGACATGGTAGAAATATTTAAGTAAACATGAATTATCTGAATGTATTATTTAAAAAAACATAGAGATTCCTTGTTGCAAAGAAGTCTGACACACAATAAACTCTAGTGCCATCTATCTTAGCTTGCCCTACCTATAGATTACATCTGCATTGCCTCTAAGGATTCTAGGTGTTGGAAGCAGTGAGCTTTGCCACCTGCAATCTAATATAAAACAGGCCGTAGCTAGCAAAGAGGGAATTGTGTGTGCTGCCAATGGCTGCTTCTGAAGACAGCATTTTCCCCAGAGTGCTAAATAAAAGGAGAAAAGAAGTAAAGCATCTAAGTTTTGAGTAAGTATGAACAGTTGCTATACAATTCTTATTTTTTTAATCTTTTAAAATGATTTCTTCTGCTCTTTCAGTCTAAATATTGGCTGTCAACTGGTTTCAGCATTTTTTTAACAACTTGAAGTTGTTTTCATTTTTCTTGTGAGAACTCTGCGGGGACAATTTTAACTCTCTTCAGTTCCTCATATTATTATTATTATTATTATTATTATTATTATCATCATCATCATCATCAGAGAGGCATTGCTCACATGATCAACAAACTTAGACTGGTTCATTTTTTTGATTCCCAGTGCTACTTCCCACTGAAGCCAAAAAGCAGTTAATGGATGATATAAATCTGAAGCTTGACTAAGCAATTACAGATGTCATATAATATGAATGCATAGCCTCTATCGAAGTCCCCCCAAAATAGGATCAATGGAAGATGGAAGGTGTAAGTATGTATGTATTTCATCAAACAAGCAATTCTACTTGACTGGCTGTGGGTACCTATATTTGTGCTTTTATGTATCCAGGCATGAGTCTGAATGTTACATATTTTTAGCAGTTGTTTTTGCTGCTTTTGGCTTTGTTTTCTGTTTGTTGTCCATCAGCCAGAGCTATTTGACTGAGGTGGAGAGGAAAAGAAAAGTTGAACATCCTCAGAAAAGCCAACCACAGTGGCAGGTAAGTAGATAAGAAGGAAGATAAGTAGATTTGTAGATCCAATTCCCTTTTATTTGTTTTTTAATGAAAAGCCAGCAAACTGAAAAGCAAAATGTCACCTTTAAGCAGAATCTTTATCTCTCAGAATGCTTCTGGGCCCTGCATGGAAAACAAAGATGTTAAAGATCCCAAGTCTCTTTAAAAAAAATAAAATAAATAAACCTCAGGTGAGTTGATGTGATAGGAACAACTTGCAAGGCTAGAAAGGGAAATGTGGGAAAACCTCACTGGTTTGCCCAGTTTCTAGCAGATACTCATAGCCACTTTGTGAGAATGCTGACAATATCCTCTCAAAATTCCAAATCCATCTACCAGGCAAAAGGTTGTAGACTCCTGCAAAGCTAGATTGTTTCTTAGCTCCCAGATGGTATCATTGTTGTAAAGTTTCCCTTTTTAGAAGGCATTATTAGACAGCAACAGAAAGAGAACAACAGTGAACCAGTTGCTTAAATTCCACACACCTACTGATTTGCCTTTGTTGTGAATTTATCTCCTGTAACAGCTATGATCAGTTTTAGGATGCAACCTCATATGAAAATTGGAAATATATATATATATATATATATATATATATATATATATATATATGTATGTATGTATGTATGTATGTATGTATGTTCCTCTTCTGAAACACATGTATCTAAAGTACTTTTGCTCATACCCTGAATATGTAACATCATCTTTGACCATATTCAAACTAAAAAGAAAACATTATTCTAACCTACATTGTGAGACTCCCTGGAGGAGAGCAAATGAAGGAGACAGACTTGTTCAGTTCTTTGCATACCAAATCTCACAAGTTCAGCTTCTAGGATTTATATGTAGAACTAAAGAAAGAAAGATTTAATATGAGACCTTGAAGACCTGTCCAAACATTTAGCCCAAATGTGATACTTAAAAAGAGATGGATCTGCACCTGTAGGCTTTTCCCCCAGTATCTCTCTGCTCAGTTGTCTCCTCAGCTGCATGACAAGAGCTAAAACAGGATTCTGTTCATGTTCATTTTGCATACACATAGAATTTGTCATATGATTGACTCTGAAATCCCATGAAGAATTGATTTATGTTCCGGCAAATGTAAATAAAAACATGCACCAAAAACCACGCACCAAACTGACTACTTAATAACGTCAGCGGGAATGTTGGAGTTGAGGCCATTGCATACAGTACCGTCTCTCTTCTATATGGAGTAAGTCTTCTTTTTCTAGCACCTTCCACAAGTTTTAATATTAACAACAGCCATAATCTCTAGCCTACCTAGAAGCTGGAGTCCCAGCACATCTGGATCAGTTTTGGAAAGGCTGAATTTGGTGAATGAGTGCACCAATTCAATATGAAGAACTTTGATTGTTAGCGTCAACTAACAATGTTCTGCAGCAATCAAAAAGTTCACATGTTTTAAGTCTGCAGTTCAGCTGATTTTAAAACAACCCATGTGCTAATTCATTAAGAGCTGTTCTTTTCTACTGCTATAATGTGGGATAACAGAAATGTCCCTTTAAAGAGGCCAATCTCCTTTGATAGTTCCTTAGATACCCACATGGTGCTAGATCAGCAGAATGAAAATGTCAAGAAAAATAAACAGCAACAAACAGCAGAAAAGGAACTTTGGGAAAAGGGAAACTAAGGATGGAAACAGAGTATAGAGTAAGTGATGTGCCTTAATAGCACACATTCTTCATAGAATGCAACCTAAAAAATTTGTCACTATGCCACATTCTAAATGCTTCCAAGAACAACTTAAAAAAAAATGCATGACAGCAGATTTGAGAGTAAAACTAAAACTAAATGCACTAAGAGAACTCTAATTTCATGGTCTCCTCCACTCCTTCCCTTATTAAGATGAACAATTAAAAGCAGCAGAAAACAATAAACCATGATTTAATTGTGGAACTGCCAAGGAAAGGAAGTAAGATAGGAACATAGATTTTTGGCCTACCATTATACCATATTACTATTATATTTCTATCCCACTGTTCATTCAGAATCTTGAGGCATCAAATGCCTCCTATTTTTCTCCACAACCAACACCCTGTCAGGCAAGACTAAGAAAGACAAATGGTCCAGCATCACCCAGTGCCTTCCATCAGTGAGGATGAACTAGAACCAAGCTTTTCCTTCTTGTAGACAAAACCTGAACTAATGTGCCATGCTAGGAGACCTTTTTGAAGTGAAATGGAATGAAAGCCCACTTTTTTCCATACTATAATGGAATGAAGTATCTCTGTCCTAACAGCCAGGAATCACGCTGAGATGAGGAGTAGGTCTCTAGTGTTTATTACTGCTACATAAGACAGAAAATCCTAACAAACTGAAGAAGCGTGGGAAAAACCCAGACAGATAAATCCCAAAAGTCAAGGTGGGTCTGATCTGTGTCTCTTTGAATGGCTGCTTAATTCCTCAGTACTAAGTATGCGTTTCACACACACACCCCCACCCTGGATAGGGGCCTCCTCCTGCTCACTGTCAGCACTTATGACAATCTCCATTGCCTGGGCAATGACTGTAGTTAACACATTGCACAGGAGTGATGTTATTGCATCACTCCCTAAGCCAGTGAGCCAATATCAATGATATTGATACACTTTAATAATAGAATCAATGAGCTATAATACCACCAGTGTGTTCTGTTCAATTGTGAAGGCCTAATTCAAAAGGTTAATTAAAAAAAAAAATTAATCTCAAAAAAAGCTAAAAGATATAGTGAGTGGAAAAAATAACACTGAGCTAGAAGAAGAAACTTCAGCAAAGGATCGTTACCTTGTCGTGGTGCTGGAGCTTGAGCACCTCAATGATGCCATGAGCTAAACCGTGAAGGGCCACCAAAGACGGGAAGGTCATGACGGAGAGGTCAGACTAAATGCGATCCCTGGGGAAGGTAATGGCAACCCACCCCAGTATTCTTGCCATGAAAACTAAATGGATCAGTACAACCAGAGATATGTCAGTATGCCATTGGAAGATGAGACCCCCAGGTCGGAAGATGGTCAAAATGCTACTGGGGAGGATCAGAGGATGAGTTCAACTAGCCCCAGACGTGATGACGCAGCTAGCTCAAAGCTGAAAGGACGGCTAGTGGCCGACAGTGCTGGTGGTGAACGGCAAATCCGATGTTCTAAGGATCAAAACACCATTGGAACCTGAAATGTAAGATCTATGAGCCAGGCAAATTGGATGTGGTTATTGGTGAGATGTCAAGATTAAAGATAGACATTTTGGGCATCAACGAACAGAAATGGACTGGAATGGGCCAATTCACATCAGATGACCACCAGATCTACTACTGTGGACAAGAGGATCACAAAAGAAACGGAGTAGCCTTCATAATTAATAGTAAAGTGGCTAAAGCAGTGCTTGGATACAATCCAAAAAATGATCGAATGATGTCAATTCGAATTCAGGGCAAGCCATCTAACATCACAGTGATCCAAATATATGCCCCAACCACAGATGCGGAAGAAGCTGAAGTAGGTCAGTTGTATGAGGATCTGCAGCACCTACTGGACAACACGCCTAAAAGAGACATTATTTTCATCACAGGAAAATGGAATGCTAAGGTGGGCAGTCAAATGACACCTGGAATTACAGGTAAGCATGGCCTGGGAGAACAAAACAAAGCAGGACATAGGCTGATAGAGTTTTGCCAAGACAACTCACTCTGCATAACAAACACTCTCTTCCAACAACCTAAGAGACGGCTTTATATGTGGACTTCACCAGATGGACAACACTGAAATCAGATTGACTACATCCTTTGCAGCCAAAGGTGGCGGACACCTATACAGTCGGTAAAAACAAGACCTGGAGCTGACTGTAGTTAAGATCACGAATTTCTTATTGCACAATTTAGGATCAGATTAAAGAGGTTAGGGAAGACCCACAGATCAGCTAGATATGAGCTCACTAATATTCCGAAGGAATATGCAGTGGATGTGAAGAACAGATTTAAGGGACTGGATTTAGTAGATAGGGTCCCGGAAGAACTATGGACAGAAGTTCACACATTGTTCAGGAAGTGGCAACAAAATACATCAAAAAGAAAGAAAACCAAGAATGCAAAATGGCTGTCTACTGAGATACTAGAAGTAGCCCAAGAAAGAAGGAAAGCAAAAGGCAAGAGTGATAGGGGGAGATATGCCCAATTAAATGCAAAATTCCAGAGGTTAGCCAGAAGAGATAAGGAATTATTTTTAAACAAGCAATGCATGGAAGTGGAAGAAGACAATAGAATAGGAAGGACAAGAGACCTCTTCCAGAAAATTAGAAACATCGGAGGTAAATTCCAGGCCAAAATGGGTATGATCAAAAACAAAGAAGGCAAGAACCTAACAGAAGAAGAAGAGATCAAGAAAAGGTGGCAAGAATATACAGAAGACCTGTATAGGAAGGATAACAATATCGGGGATAGCTTTGACGATGTGGTCAGTGAGCTAGAGCCAGACATCCTGAAGAGTGAGGTTGAGTGGGCCTTAAGAAGCATTGCTAATAACAAGGCAGCAGGAGACGACGGCATCCCAGCTGAAGTGTTCAAAATCTTGCAAGATGATGCTGTCAAAGTAATGCATGCTATATGCCAGCAAATTTGGAAAACACAAGAATGACCATTAGACTGGAAAAAATCAACTTATATCCCCATACCAAAAAAGGGAAACACAAAAGAATGTTCAAACTATCGAACAGTAGCACTCATTTCACATGCCAGTACGGTAATGCTCAAGATCCTGCAAGGTAGACTTCAGCAATTCATGGAGCGAGAATTGCCAGATGTACAAGCTGGGTTTAGAAAAGGCAGAGGAACTAGGGACCAAATTGTCAATATCAGCTGGATAATGGAAAAAGCCAGGGAGTTTCAGAGAAACATCTATTTTTGTTGACTGTGTGGACCATAACAAATTGTGGCAAGTTCTTAGTGGTATGGGGATACCAAGTCATCTTGTCTGTTTCCTGAGGAATCTGTGTAACAACCAAGTAGCAATGGTAAGAACAGACCATGGAACAATGGACTGGTTTAAGTTTGGGAAAGGAGTACGGCAGGATTGTATACTCATACTTTACCTATTCAACTTGTACACATAACACATCATGTGACATGCTGGGCTTGAGGAATCCAAGGCTGGAGTTAAAATCACTGGAAGAAACATTAACAATCTCAGATATGCAGATGATACTGCTTTGACGGCTGAAAGTGAAGAGGAACTGAGGAGCCTTATGATGAAGGTGAAAGAAGAAAGTGAAAAAGCTGGCTTGCAGCTACACCTCAAAAAAACCAAGATTATGGCAACCAGCTTGATTGATAACTGGCAAATAGAGGGAGAAAATGTAGAAGCAGTGAAATACTTTGTATTTCTAGGTGCGAAGATTACTGCAGATGCTGACTGCAGTCAGGAAATCAGAAGACGCTTAATCCTTGGGAGAAGAGCAATGACAAATTTTGATAAAATAGTTAAGAGCAGGGACCTCACGCTGACAACAAAGGTCCACGTAGTTAAAGCAATGGTGTTCCCCATAGTAACATATGGCTGTGAGAGCTGGACCATAAGGAAGGCTGAGTGAAGGAAGATAGGTGCTTTTGAACTGTGGTGTTGGAGGAAAATTCTGAGAGTGCCTTAGACTGCAGGAAGATCTAACCAGTCCATCCTCCAGGAAATAAAGCCAGACTGCTCACTTGAGGGAATGATATTAAAGGCAAAACTGAAATACTTTGGCCACATCATGAGAAGACAGAACACCCTGGAGAAGATGCTGATGCTAGGGAGAGTGGAAGGCAAAAGGAAGAGGGGCCGACCAAGGGCAAGGTGGATGGATGATATTCTAGAGGTGACGGACCCATCCCTGGGGGAGCTGGGGGTGTTGACGACTGACAGGAAGCTCTGGCGCGGGCTGGTCCATGAAGTCACGAAGAGTCGGAAGCGACCGAAGAAATAAACAACATGTTTTGGCAGTAATGTTAAAAAGTAATATTACATGGCACACATGCTGAGATACATGCATTGTCCTAAACCATTAATCATTGCTATGATATAAGATATATTGAGTTCAGTGCATACACATATCTAGTACGTACTCTCTCACTCTCAAAGGCCATTTTTTAAAAAAAAATATTCGTGAAAAACAGGTCGAATTTATATATATATATATATATATATATATAAATCTTAGGACTGAATGAAATACGCATAAATTCAACAATAAAATTATAATGATAAACAATAATGCAGTATTTAGAAAATTTTCATTTTAGTCCTGTAAACAATGGCCAGCTGATCCTGGCTGCTGCAAATGACGTAGCGTTTGATTGGAGAAGGGAAGGGAAGGGAAGAGAAGAGAAGAGAAGAGAAGAGAAGAGAAGAGAAGAGAAGAGAAGAGAAGAGAAGAGGTCATAACAACTCATAATTTGGTAATCCTATAAGAGTAGAACGATAAAACAACTATTTTCAAATGCACCATTAAAGAGCTGTTTTGGCCCATTGCTCACGGTGGCTCATCACAAAGGTTGCTGCAACAGAAAATGTTTACATCATGGGTCTGGCTAGATGACATTGCTACTGTTTCTTACATGTATTTGATCCATGTATACATTAAACTGTTTATGATCTATTTAGTTATTTATTTTAAAATAAGGATATGCAGCCAATTTTGTATTGGAGATGGCAGCTAAGCAGGATTGGGCCTACTTAGAATTTGGGAGAATCCAAGAGCTATAAGTTAGTCCATAAAGTAGCACGGGGAAAAAAAAAATCAGAGTAAGACAATAAGACAAACCCACTTCCATATTGCTGCCAAGAAAAAAATACATGGATGTCTACCTACAGGTACCTGCCCAGCATTGCTTGAGACAGTCTTTATGGTAAGAGCATTTTAATATCAGTTACAATCTTTGATTCATCTTCTTCACTATGACCTGTGCATAAAATTAGTAACTGAATATTTACAGTACTTTTATGCATCCTGAGATATTTGGAATTGAAATTATCTGAAATGTAACACCTTCTTCCTGTATAATTTCTTCCAAGGTACAAGGTCATTGTGACACGAACATCTACCTTACAAGACTGGAATTTAAAGAAGCTATTTGCATATTTTCTGGCTTCCCTCTGAATTAGAATATCTCTGCTTCCAGTCATTTGGAAGTAAGCTGTACATTTTCAAAAGGGGAAAAAAGGCTCTCTCCTTCTGTTATTTTTAAGGATGGATGTGAAAAATTCCATTAGTGTCAAGCATGCTGGCAAAGTGCAAATTATGAGAGAAATACAGAAGTATGGATTTAATTAAGAACACTGAGAACTAAACAACTTCAGATTACTTTATAGAAAGGGATGTGATACTGCCTAGCCTTCCTGCACAAAAGAACTGTCCCTGATATTGACTGGACCACTAACATGTCACCATGTTTAGAGAGATTAAGTTGAACGATTCATGAGGATGATTCATGCATTACCATAACCATTAGGCTATTGCACTGCATCAAACATATGGCAGGTCTGGATTCTTCTCAAAGCACAGAAGATTCCTAAATTGCCTAATCTTCTCAAAACACAGAAGATGCCTAAATTGTCATGTGAGAAAAAAAGTTGTGGGTTTGAGCTGCAAAGTTCATGGAGCAGGTAAATGTTAAGATGTCTTTTGGCTAAAGTCAGCTTCGATGTACACCAACATGTTCATGTGTTTTTCTTAGCAGCAATTCAAAATAGGTTTCCCATAACCTTCTTCTGATTGTTTTTTGACAGCCTCTGCCCAGTCTAGCCTACAGCCCCAGAATTTCCTGGGAAACTCTCACCCAAGTACTGTCCAGATCCAGTCTTGCTTACTTTTTTGAAGATCAACAAATGTTGCTTTCTGTTACAGATTCAAGGAGCATTTACAAGAGGACTAGGACACAGAGAGAATGAACTAGAAGGTTTCTAGATCTGGGAAAATTAAATGTCAGGCAGCTTCCAGTACAATGAAAATAAACTGAGTCTACATAGAGATATGGGAAACTGGGTGTTTCCTAGAAAATATATCCAAGTACCAATTTGTGCCATGGATTTAAACAGCTCCTCTTTGCCACATGCTACAGCCCTATAGAATTTGTGAAGTTGACAAGACCACTTGATTCTCAGTTACGCTGAGATCTGAAAGCCAGACCAGAAAGAAGTAATTCTTTATTGACTGCCAGCTTTTGAAAGTAAAATGGCTCAGTTGTGATGATGCAGTTGTGACCTGTTTTTCAGGTTTGAGGATAGTTTTAAGGGTGGAAGGACAGTGTTGATGTGTGTGTGTCTCCCACTCACATCCCTACCATAGACCTCTTTCTCTCTTTCTTTAAAAGAGATGGAAAATGTTAGTCACACTCTAAGGGGTATCTAATGGCCTTCTGAGCTCTCCAAAAAGTTAGTGTGCTGAACTGCTCCAACACTGTAGTTCCACAGTCTTTTCAATGGCTCATAGGATTACCCTTAAGGTATATTTTTCACCTTTGTCCCTCTTGTGTGATACTTACCACATAAACACTCTCACCATTATGCTGATATATGATTATGTAAGAGACATCTTTTTTTGAATGGCCTTGGAATCAAATTCAATCTTATCATTAAGACCAGTGTGTCCAAATAAACATACATTTGCAGGTTTTAAGCTCTGTACTGTTGAAACTTCATCTAGCAGCTTGATATGTCCAGCTACAAAGTCAGGGCATGCATTTTCATCAAGGTTTGTGTTTTTGTTTTGTTTGTGTTTGTGTTTTTTGCTGGCAGGTGTCCTCTCCATCCTCATAGCAGGTATGTTCATCCCATTGGAAACAAATTTTTCTAGTATTGCATTCATCTGAATGGCAAAGAATCAAAAGAGAACTACGTAACTGCAAAGGGATTTGACAGGTGTTTTTCTCTTGGAGAACCAGACATTGTCTAATAGTGTGGCAAATCGAGCAATTAACTTTAAGAAAGCAGGTTTCAGAAATAAAAGGAGCAATATATTTGGATAGAACCATATTATTCTATTTCATAGCATTCAGTATATTCCCCCACCCTCAGAAGTTTTGAAGCTGTTGAAAGTGTCTCTCTATAGTAGTATACAGAGCAATCTGCTCTGGCATGCTAAAAAATGATCTCTCTTTCAGGTCAAGATTGATTCCTGATGACTTAGATAGTCATGGCCATGCAAATTTATTGGCAACAAGATGGAGACACTTTGGATTTTTTTCTCCCCTGAGAGTTTTGTTTTGTTCTGTTCTATCTTATCACCCACTGCAACCTACAGAGCTGGTATTCCGTAAGTCCATTGTTTGTTTTTCAGTTGAACTCTGAAGTTAAGATTTCTAAGCTGATTATACATAAAATTAGCTCAGAAATCTTAACTTCAGAAGTCAAATATCACATTTTAATAAAATTGGACTCAATAGTTGCCAGAATGAAGTCAGAGAGTAGGTTGACATATTTGCTTCTATGCCAGTTCCAGGCAAGGGATTAAAAAAACAAACAAAAAAAATAATAATTTTAAAAAACAGCTTCTGTAAGCTCCTTTGGCTTCTCTTCTTCTTTTTTCTTTTAAAAGGAAGAATTCACTTACCAGCTGGATGACACAGCTTCTCTCCCCCCATCACCATACACAGCTGGGGGGAAATGACTGATCCTACCTGGAGTTCATTCTTCCTGAAATTCTGTAACAGCAAAATATCCAAACAGCAAAATATCCAAATTGATTGCCACCAGGATCTGGTAGTTTTAATCTCTACCAGTTATCACCTAGGTCTATATTTGGGAAGTTGGTCCATTGCATAAAATAGTAACAGAATCCAAGTTATTATGGGACTCATATGCCAACAATAAGATTTCTTTTTTTTTTTAATTTGGCTTAGTAGCTAAAAGGCAGCCAATGAAGTTAGAATACAAGAACATAGAAATAGCCCTGCTGGATCAGGCTGAGAACCATTTTACTCCAGCATTTTGGTTCTTACATGGCCAACAAGATAACTCTTGGGTGCTTACAAGCAGGAGTTACAGTCATATCGACTCCCCCACCCCACCCCTGCAGCTGAAATTTGGAGGGATGCTGTCCCCAACCCATAAGTAACAGTGTCTCTTCAAGACTAATAGCCCTTGATATACCTGCCCTCCATGAGTGTATCCAATTGCTTTTAAAGCCATCCACATTAGGAAACATCATCTCATTTTTTGATAATGAATTCCACAGGTTAATTGTGCACTATGCAACTTCAATTCTGCAATATTCTATTATTAGGCAAGGAATCCTAATATAGGGTGATAACCAACTCTAGTTATTTCTTAATATAGAGATTTTATAGAATAATTTCAGTTTCTTTTCAGACCTGCTTTTATGAATTGTTTTACTTTGGCAGAAGAACAAGACCTAAACAGGAGTTGGACAGAGGAAGGATGTCTCTGTCTTACCAAATATGATTAGTTATGGCTTCATTTTGAACTGCCGGGTTAAGGTAGGACTTGGAAGCCTTGTTTCATAGTGGGTTTGGTATTCTTTGAGGGAAACATTTCAAGATATGTTACTGGGATACTCCAGTTCACTGTTATTGTGAATTCCAATTCCATGTGAATTAGAACTTAATATTCCAAATCAAAAAAGCTGTTATTTGAAGCCCAATAAAGCATGTGAAAGTGCAAAATTCCTTTGTGATTAGTTAACTTAGGTCATTTAATATCCAGCCTGTTATTATCAATGTATCAATCTAGTGCAGAACAGCTAATTTAAGTGAACATTCCTAAGGCTAAAATGAAAAATAATTCTGTGACCTATTGTTTCATTAAACCTCAGCTGTAATTAGATAAACCTGAAATGGTCTTAAGAAGTAATTAAGCCAAAGAGTATTTGCAATATTATTCCTTGATTCCCCTTGTCTTCCAAGCTAAGCCCTACAGCACCTGATAAATGAGGGGCCATGGGTGTGATTCTCCCCACCTGTCAATACCAATTGGAACCAGCCACAGAGGAAGGAAGAGAAACTGTGAAATAGTGTTCTGATCAGATCTGTGATGAACAATGATCCTTTGGTTTAACCCCAAATTCACCCTAAAGGTCATGCAGGATACTTGGAATATTCTTTGTCTTAAAGTTCTAGGGAGCAAATTTTACAGGGTGAATCAAGTTTCTGATAATCTGCTATACAAGGATTGTGGGCTGTTATCTTAGCTGGCTAAAAGGTGTGCAATGATAGCATCAAAGTTGATAGAAGCCCAATTTTTTTATTTATTTAAGTATTTCTTTTCCTTTTCCTACTCTTCCAGGAAAGGGACGTGGTGGCACTGCGGGTTAAACCACTGAGCTGCTGAGCTTGCCGATCGGAAGGTCGGCAGTTCGAATCCGCGTGACGGGGTGAGCTCCCGTTGTTAGTCCCAGCTCCCGCCAACCTAGCAGTTCGAAACCATGCAAATGTGAGTAGATTAATAGGTACCACTTCGGCAGGCAGGTAATGGCGTTCCGTGTAGTCATGCCAGCCACATGACCACGGAAGTGTCTATGGACAAACGCTGGCTCTTCGGCTTTGAAACGGAGATGAGCACTGCCCCCTAGAGTCGGACTCGACTGGACTTAATGTCAAGGGAAAACTTTAGCTACTCTTCCAGGAACACAGTCATACTGTTTTCTATGATCCTTGGTTCATGGCTTTCTCAGCAGTTTATGTCAAAGCAAAGAATGTTTATTTCTTTGACTGAAAAAAAAAAAGAGAGAGAGAGAGAGAGAGAGAGAGAGATTGAAATAGCTACCACCATGATCATAATCACTGAGTCCATGGCACCATCCAAGGGTATAGGGAATAGTATAATCATTTCAATCCCAAACACCAACAGCAAGCCATCCCAAGTTGTAAACCTCTAAACATTAACAATATGAAGTACAGGCAATGGGAGTTTCTGAAGATCAGGCAATTAGTGTAATTGGGAACAATTTGCACAACACAAGGCACTCCACACTTAAACACATTGCAGTAATATGTCTGTAAAGAAAGCTTGCAGATAACTCACTTTGGGTCTTATGTCCCAAACTCCCAACAGCAACCTTACCCATGTTAATACAGTGTCTTTTTTCCCCCCTTACCAAATAACCACAAAATGCCTTGAAAACTCTTAAGATAGCTACAAAAAGGGAATGTGTAGAGTTTCAGATTTGTTCCTTGTATCAGCTTCCAACTTACTTTTGGAAATAGATACTGATATCAATTTCAGAATCCTTTCCTTGAAGATACTATGGAAAAATTTCAAGGTAGGATTCAAAGATTGAGTAAATCTATTAACGTCATGGAGTAAGGAGTAGAATTAATGTGTTGTTTTAAAAGCTAGAACTGTAGCATACCAAGAGAGATGTTAGATTGAAATAATTTTATGGTTTCATATAATATACATTTTAACCTGTAATGTAAAATATTTACATTTTAAATATTTTGTATCATTAGTGTCTTTACTTTTTTCCTTTCACTTTCCATTCATTAAATATCATTATTCAGATCTTGGAGATCTAAACTCAAGACTTAGGAGGTGAGTGGTATAAAAAAATAATGGTCATTTTTACAGAATAAGCTGATCATAACTGTCATGTTATTTGGAAGTGATCACCGGTGTTTCAACAGGTTTGACTTTTAATGTGACAGTAATTTGCCTTTCTTCTGCTGAGTGAGTCATGCCAAATGATGGACAATTTACTTTCCTATTTCTCTTGAAAGTTGTGGGTGTGCATATATGTGGACAATTTATCTTTTAAAAAGATTCATGCATGGTTGTTGCTTAAAACAGTCCTCTGGAAAAATTTTCCATTTCATATTCATTAAATGAACAAAAGTATTACAGAATTTTTATGATGCTTTAAAAACACAGGGTAATCCAGGTAAAAATACAACATTAACATCTCATTATTTTCAATGGGAGAGTTAACAGTTGCTTAAATGAGTTCTGTCAAATTCAAAGCAATTTAAACCTGCCTAACTTTGTCTGGATTAGATTTGGGATTTTAAAGCTATAGGAATTACAGTGTTAAATGTTTAGTAGCATTTATTATCTCTTTATAATTTAAATCTCTAGGGCTGTCTACTTATTGTGACTCTGGACAGCATACAAGGATTAAAACAAAGAGCCAATAGATTAAAAAACAAAGATTAATGATGGTCATATTGGGGGAAAAGCTATAACCATAGAAACACATGACAACCCCTCCCTAGTGGGCAGAGTTCCGTTCTAACCCAGAACCTGGGATGAAAACCAGATCTTCAAGATCTTTAATTTGCAGTAGTCTTTAATTTAACTAATTTAATTCATTCATTTTAGTGAATTCCCATGGGGAATAATCTATCCTATCTGTAATGGTATATGGGAATGACCTTGGGAGACAGGGTGAAGAGATGCAGCCAAGGGAATGGTTAGATAAAAGGCATTCTGGCCTACAGCAGAAATGTTTCTTAGGTTGTAAAGGGGAGGGTAGGAGAACATTCAGAGTTCTGTTTGTTAATGTAACCTTACAATATAGTAGATTTAGCTCATCTGCCTGAGTTTCCTGTCTGTTCTACCTCGCAAGGCTGATACTATCATAGTTGCACCACCACATTTCTCTTGGATTTAATAGATCTTCTCTGGACAAGGCTGTAATGCTGGGAAAGATGGAAGGAAAGAAGGGAAGATGACCAGTAGCAAAGTGGATAGACTCAGTTACAGTGGCAATAAGTGCACCACTGGAAGACCTGAAGGAAAGATTTCAGGTCTTGGATTGTCATGGAGAAATATCTATTTTTGTGGTTAGTATTCAATTGCATATCAATAGCAGATTAAACTGCAACAGAGAATGAGCTCATGCTCCCCTCCCACTCTGTTTCTATTGCAATATTCAGATTAATAAAACTTGGAAGAAATGGTAAGATAAGGTGGTCAGGAATCTATAAAGGTCTCCTAGAGAACTAAACAAGGATAATCCAATGCTAGTCCTGCTCCACTCAACACACAGCCATGTGCAAGTGACACCAGGTTAATTTCAAGTGCTTTTAAAAAAGAAGACAACATGATGAAAATCTCAAATTTTAGCTAATTTGGAATGTATTCCAATCTGTTCAGCTTCACATGTGTTCATGTTTCTCTATCAAATGGCTGGCCTTGTCTAAGCTCAACAACCAATCTAAACATAGATAGGCTAAACTAAGCTAAGGTAAAGGTGGATTTTTGGGGGACATGAATAGAAAGGATCAGCAAATCGTAGGTTTGTAGGCTACCTTGGCAAGATGACAAAAATCCTGGGTTAGGTTTCTGGTTGCTAAAGTCCATTTTCTTTTGCCTGAACTTAAATCAAATAGTTCTATTGTTTTCAATCCTAGCAGCAAGATTGGACAATAGTGTGTTGCCTTGCCTAGCATGGGAACTCATTCAGCCATGCCCCTTTTGTGCTGTAGTGAGTGTTAAAACCAGTCAGGTATTGGCAATTGTCCAGTCTGTGAGAGTTACTTTTTTCACTTGATAGCAAAGAGATTTATGCTGAAATTTACTGTACATAGTAATCGAGAAAAGATTTTATGAAAGATGAAATTCACCATGATTATACAAGCAATGAAACTGAAACACATGATTATCTTATTTTTTTCAGCATAGTACAAGATGGCTTCTCACAGTCATAAGTGAGACAGAGAAGGTATAAAGGACCAGAAAAAAAACTAAGGATCCCAACTCTCGTTCTATGTTGCCTATTCCTGCAGAGCACAATATTGTGAATACTAACTCATGCTTACTGCCTCTTTCATATGATGTACTTGCTTTCCTACCAAAACAGATGATTGTTGCCATACCTTCCAAGATGACAGTGTCAGATGGTAAACCAAGCCATGGTTATCAGAAATAACAGGCAGGAATGGAACCACTAATCCCATTTCCTTCTACCTTCTCAGAAATGGAGGGATATGTGAATACCCTCTGACGTTAAACTACAATCAAGAGCTTTTTATTTCTCACTTAAAACAAAAGCAGCATTATGACTAGTGGAATTCATCTACAGCCTCCCATGTACAATCAATGTATTTGGGTTTACATTGAGAAGGAGGAGCAAACGGATTAAAATATCTTGGTTGTTTAATCTCCCTTTTGCTCTAGTGGTATGTAGCACCCACCCTCCGTTTCTTGATTTAGTTGCATGAGCTTATGTGGGGTGTATTAATGAATGGAGATGTTTTTCTTCTTGTTGGTGTTCTTTATTCATTTAGTCACTTCCAATTCTTCGTGACTTCATGGACCAGCCCACCCCAGAGCTTCCTGTCAGTCGTCAACACCCCCAGCTCCCCCAGGGACGAGTCCGTCACCTCTAGAATATCATCCATCCATCTTGCCCTTCGTCGGCCGCTCTTCCTTTTGCCCTCCACTCTCCCTAGCATCAGCATCTTCTCCACGGTGTCCTGTCTTCTCATGATGTGGCCAGAGTATTTCAGTTTTGCCTTTAATATCATTCCCTCAAGCGAGCAGTCTGGCTTTATTTCCTGGAGGATGGACTGGTTTGATCTCCTTGCAGTCCAAGGCACTCTCAGAACTTTCCTCCAATACCACAGTTCCAAAGCATCGATCTTCCTTCTCTCAGCCTTCCTTATGGTCCAGCTCTTACAGCGATATGTTACTACGGGGAACACCATTGCTTTAACTATGCAGAACTTTGTTGTCAGTGTGATGTCTCCGCTCTTAACTATTTTATCGAGATTTGTCATTGCTCTTCTCCCAAGGATACCTCCGGTGTTTCTAATTTTCTGGAAGAGGTCTCTTGTCCTTCCTATTCTATTGTCTTCTTCCACTTCTGTGCATTGCTTGTTTACAAATAATTCCTGATCTCTTCTGGCTAACCTCTGGAATTTTGCATTTAATTGGGCATATCTCCCCCTATCACTGTTGCCTTTTGCTTTCCTTCTTTCTTGGGCTACTTCTAGTGTCTCAGCAGACAGCCAGTCCCTTAAATCTATTCTTCACATCCACTGCATATTCCTTAGGAATATTAGTGAGCTCATACCTAGCTGATCTGTAGGTCTTCCCCAATATCTTTAGTCTGATCCTAAATTATGCAATAAGAAGTTCTTGATCTGAACTACAGTCAGCTCCAGCTCTTGTTTTCACCGACCGTATAAGTGTCCACCACCTTTGGCTGCAAAGGATGTAGTCAATCTGATTTTGGTGTTGTCCATCTGCTGAAGTCCATGTATAAAGCCGTCTCTTAGGTCGTTGGAAGAGAGTGTTTGTTATGCAGAGTGAGTTGTCTTTGCAAAATTCTATCAGCCTATGTCCTGCTTCATTTTGTTCTCCCAGGCCATGCTTACCTGTAATTCCAGGTGTCATTTGACTGCCCACCTTAGCATTCCAGTCTCCTGTGATGAAAATAACATCTATTTTAGGTGTGTTGTCCAGTAGGTGCTGCAGATCCTCATACAACTGACCTACTTCAGCTCCTTCAGCATCTGTGGTTGGGGTGTATATTTGGATCACTGTGATGTTAGATGGTTTGCCCTGAATTCGAATTGAGATCATTCTATTGTTTTTTGGATTGTATCCAAGCACTGCTTTAGCCACTTTACTATGAATTATGAAGGCTACTCCATTTCTTCTGTGTCCTCTTGTCCACAGTAGTAGATCTGGTGGTCATTTGATGTGAAGTGGCCCATTCCAGTCCATTTCAGTTCACTGACGCCCAGAATGTCTATCTTTAATCTTGACATCTCACCAATCACCACATCCAATTTGCCCTGGCTCATAGATCTTACATTCCAGGTTCCAATGGTGTGTTGATCCTTAGAACATCGGATTCGCCGTTCACCACCAGCACCGTCGGCAGCTAGCCGTCCTTTCGGCTTTGAGCTAGCAGCGTCATCATGTCTGGGGCTAGTTGAACTCATCCTCTGTTCCTCCCCAGTAGCATTTTTACCATCTTCCAACCTGGGAGTCTCATCTTCAGATGGTATACCAACATATCTCTGGTTGTACTGATTCATTTAGTTTTCACGTCAAGAATACTGGGGTGGGTTGCCATTAACTTCCCCAAGGATCACATTTAGTCTGACCCATCTGTCATGACCTTCCCTTCTTGGGTGGCCCTTCACGGTTTAGCTCATGGCATCATTGAGGTGCTCAAGCTCCAGCAACCACGACAAGGTAACAATCCTTTGCTGAAGATGCCAAAATAGCATTCTTTAATTTCTGCAAACAGTTTTGTTAAGAACATTCAGGAAATGTTCTACATAGATATCTAAAGCACTAAGAAGGACATTTGTATGGTCGATTATATCTCGAATATGTTTTCAGTACATTTCCCTATTACTTGTGAACACCCTGAATGTTTCTTGCTAAAGTGTAAACTTTTACATCTGGCCTCCTGCAAATGTCATAAAGACCTTCAGAAAGGTTAACATGTCATTTTAAAAGTGACCCATAATTCCTTTATAGTGGAAGAAGGCATGCTCATCTCAAAAGTGACATAGGAGTCCCCATTAAATTTGGCAAGAAGAACATTGCTCAGACCACCCATAGTTCTAAAGGTTCAGTAATTTTTTCGGATAAGAAACTTCTATTTATTTGTTTGTTTATTTGATTTCTGTAGCTGCCCATCTCAGCAAGTGACTCTGGGTGGCTTACAACAATAAAACTATAAGCAATTTAAACAATTACAATTAAAACAGTTTATATATATATATATATATATATATATATATATATATATAAATATATAAAATACAAAATAAATATACAGGGCTGCTAACTGAGCAATGCATGGATGTTAATACAGTCAAGAGACAGGACCATCCACACACTTGAGGCCCCAGGCCCGGGCACAAAGCCAGGTCGTCACAGCCTTGTGAAAGATCAACAGGGTTGGGAACATCCTAATTTCTGGAGGGAGGATGTTCCAGAGGGCAGGTGCTACAGAAGAGAAGGCACACCTTCTAGTTCCCGCCAACCGACACTCCCTGGCTGATGGGACCCACTGCCTACCCAACCTACTAGATTGAATTGGACGGGCAGAAACAACTGGGAGAAGGCGGTCCCTTAGGTAACCTGGCCCCAAGCCATGAAGGGCTTTAAAGGTGACAACCAGCACTTTGAATTGCACCCAGAAGCACACCGGCAACCAATGCAGCTCATATAGCAGTGGTGTTACATTTGTCAAGTACCCGACACCATTTACTATCCATGCAGCTGCATTCTGCACCAGTTGAAGCTTCCAAATGTTCTTCAAGGGCAGCCCCATGTAGAGCACATTACAGTAGTCCAGACAGGAGATCACAAGGGCATGAGTTACTGTGAACAAAGCCTCTCGGTCTAGAAATGGGTGCAGCTGGCACACAATACGAAGGTGTGCAAAGGCCCTCCTAGCTTCTTCAAGCAGGAGCCATGAGTCTATGAGAACCCCCAGATTCTGCACCGGGTCTGTCTGGGTCAGTGCAACCCTATCCAAGACCAAAGGTGGAAAAACTTTAGCACTGGGAGGCCCACAAACCCAAAGCCACTCAGTCTTGCTTGGGTTGAGTCAAAGCCCATTGCACCCCATTCAGGCCCTTACAGCCTCCAGGCACTGGGTCAGGACATCCACAGCATCACTCAGGCAGCCAGGGGTAGAGAGATAAAGCTGGGTATCATCAGCATTTTGATGATACCTCACTCCAAATCATCAGATCATGTCCCCCAATGGCCTCATGTAGATGTTAAATAGGAGAGGGGAGAGAACCAAGCCCTGAGGCACCCCACAAAGTAGGGGACGTGGGCGGGACCTCTCCCCCCCTATCAACACCAAATGGAACTGACCCTGGAGGAAGGAGGAGAACCAGCACAATACTGTGCTGCCCACCCCCAACTCCCAAAGCCAGTCCAGAAGGATACCATGATCAAAGGCCGCTGAGAGATCAAGAAGAGCATGGATGATCACACTGCCCCCATCCCGATCCTGCCAGAGGTCATCTAAGAGGGCAATGAATGCCGTCTCAGTCCCGTAACCCAGCCTGGACCCTGACTGAAAAGGGTCCAGATAATCCGCTTAATCCAGGGTCCTCTGCAGCTGCCATGCAACCATTCTCTCCACAACCTTTCCCAAAAAGGGGAGGTTGGAGACTGGACAAAAACTGTCCAGGCTGGTTGGGTTGAGCGATGGCCCCTTGAGGGGAGGATGCACCACCGCCTCCTTAAGAGCCAGTGGAAGCACCCCCTCTCTCAAAGAGGAATTAACCACTGCCCAGACCCAATCACATGCCTCCTCCCGGGCAGCCTTGACCAACCAGGAAGATCTAATACAGAAGAGGCCAAACTAGTAGCTGTGAGGGCCCTGTCCACTTCCTCAGGTGCAACTTGATCAAACACCCCCCAGATAACCATGCCAGACTTTGCCCCCATATCCTCCACTGGCCCTGCCTTAAAGCTGGAGTCCAACGTAGAGCGAGCAACTTTATCCACTAGATGCACAGCATATTCCTCACAGCGACCCTGCAGGTGAAGCTTGGTATTTCTCCCTCCAAGGAGGGACTGAGTGACCAGAAATAGGGCCGCTGGGCAGCTATCTGCAGATGCAATAAGATGCAATTTTAACTTTCCAAGGACTGTATGTCTATATCTATATATCTATATTTACTATATATCTATATCTATCCAGCTTGACTCTACTTTTAAAAATGTTATTCTTTTTCTGAATATAATTAGTATTTTTTCTTAATACAATAAAGCAATTGTGACTGTGTTGGAAACACTTCTGATGAAGAAGTCAGCTGATTAAAAATGTGTATACTGATTTGTCAGTTTAAAAACCAGAAAGTAAGACTTGTAAGAGAAAGTAAGAGGTTGAGAGTTTGGCAAACTTCCCATTTTGCTTTTACTTTCATTTTGATCCAGATCAATTGCAGGAAAGCAATGTTAAGGACAAATTGTCAAACTCAACAAAGAATAAATCTTGCTGGCTTCCGCAAAGTACTGTTTTAGAGTTCATGTACAGAGAACTTACCCAATATACAGACTCTTTAAAATGTTTGGTCAAGTTCATTGTTAAAGACCTCTAAGGAAATATAGCAGTTATGAAATGTGAGGAATTGACTGTTGGAGGTCCTGGAAAATCCAGCATGCCTCATTTGTATGTGCATTAGCATGCAAATTGAGTTTGTCCTATGATGCAACTCTGAGGAAGCTGTTTGTTGCCACTCCCACTCCCACTTCCTCTCTCTCTCTCTTTCTTCTTCTCCACTGGGAGCAAGCACCTGGCTGTATGCTGCTGTCTATCTCTATCTCTGGGTGCCATGTGGTGGGACTGGAATTCCCACTATCTTCCACACAGCTCGTAGCAGCAATTAGGGCTGAGAGTTTAGGGTGAATTAAGTTTAGAAAGAACAAATGAAGAAAGAAACTTCATCTTTCCACTGAAGATGGATGTAACTGAACCAAGAATAAAAAGTCAGTAAGATTCTTTTTACTTTTAAACCTACTATGTCTAAACATGTGATTCTTTATGCTTGGGAGGACTGAGTGTGTAAGATCAATAACCTGTGTTTCTCTGACATGCTCATTGAAGCTATTTAAGATAATATTCTGTTTCTGTGTGCAGCTTGTCAGCTGTGTTAAGCTCTGCTCCATTAGGTGGTTCTAGCAGGCCACTAATTGGCTTCATTGTCATCTCCTGATAGACTCATAACTAGTTAAAGAAGAAGTCAGAGAAAATAGGAGCAAAATGACCATTTGTTTTCAAATAGGAGGAGATAACTAGTTCATAAATGTTCTTGAATTTGAGTAAGCCTTCTATATTGTTGAGGACCTTCATTGTTTGGTCCAGGAGGTTGGATTAGAATTGTCCTGAACCTGAGCCAATTGAGGCAGATTTGGAATTAATCCTAGATGGTGCAGTGGATTTTGGCAGTGTGCTGGTTCTCAGGAAGAAGGGAGCATATTCCAAGAATGGGAAAGAGATAAGAGGAGACATAGTCCAGAAAGTGATTATTAGAAAACCAAGAGATTCAGAATAGCCCAGCCCTACAACTTCCCCAGGTTAGGTTAGGTAGAATTGCTTTAGTCTGGCAAGATTCTGTCTGTGGAGTCCCTGGTGTTCTCTGAGCCTTGTTGTTTTCTTACAGATGTTTCATTGCCAAACTAGGCAACATCTTCAGTGCAAAGAGGGAGTGGCCTTGCTCTCAGTTTATATACTGTGGCTTGTCCTGCTTGTGTTGGTAGGGGTATTGTTCTCAGAGAGGTATCTTCTGGTATCCAGAAGAAATTTCTATCACATCTTCATGGGAGAAGGGTGTAGAAGAACTTATCAGAGTCAACATCTTTCCTTTAACTGCCCCCCCCCAGGGGGAAGGGTGTTGTATTTGGTGCTCCTGTTTACATATTCCTGGCAATAGAATAGAAGATTCATATTTGGGTTTACTGTACTCTTAATACTAGGAGGAAAAGTAAAATATTTTGTCTAGACACATCCATGCAGCTTTCTTGACAACATATGGAAGTGGTTTGCCATTGCTACCTTCTAAGATTCAATGGTAGCCTCGCATCCAGTGCTAACCAGCCTGAATTTTCTTAGCTTCTGAGTCCAGACAAAATTGGCCAGATATAGTCAACCACTTATCCTGATATTAGAGGAAAGGGCTAATCATGTATTGAACTGGAGGCAAATAGGTCAACTATTACAAACAGATATTTTGCAGTTGCTGTAATACAATTACTTTCATAATGAGTTAAGAGTTTCTGTTGAAAATTTATTAAGACTGAGGAAGTTCAGCTATGATATGCTGGATGAGGTACCTATGTGATACCAAGAAACTACCACACATATTATATAAATAAGTTGAGGAAAGGAGGTACATAGCCCTACCCTCATATTTTGCATAGAAACATATTCCTGGAAGCTTCCACAAAAGATACAGCTATGGGCATAGAGATTATTTCCCCATTCCCTAAAGTACTGGGTATATTTGCAAGAATGTGGAAAAAGTGGTCTTGCTCAAGTGTTGGTAGGATGTTTGGTCCATACTTTTAGGTTGCCAGACATGCAAGCTAACACTTCATGGACATGCAGTTGTGACTGTGTACAACCATACTAACTTACTTTGCAAACAAAATGGCAAAAATGTTTCACATTGCCAATTAAAAGTTGAAAACATTGTGGTTCAATGTTCTCTGATAGGTTTGTAAAGCTAAGCTATGTAAGGGTGGAAACAGAGCCACAGAGAAGCCTATACCTCTGAGAAATAGAATCTAGAGATAAGATGAAGTTGGAAAAGAGTAATATGCAACCTTCTCTTTCTCACCTCATCTAATGCTGAGCTTAATAGGAAACTCCAGCAATCTGAAAAGCTCTTGAGACACAGTTTATTTCTGGCAAAGAAAACTAAAATCTAACACAGCTGAGATATCAGTAATTATTCCATTGTATTCTAGAATGTTTGGCACAGGAGCTTTTTCTGCCATGTGGAATGACCTCATTAAAGCATTTGACTTGGCTTCCTCTTTGCTACATCAATATATTGAATTCTTTGGTGACTATTAGAGAGATGGGTGAAAAGTCTGGAGAAGGGGTAGAACCAATTAATGAAGAAAGATGAGGTAAAGAGAGAAAGGAAACTCTGTTTGTCTGTGTGATTCTTCTTCTAAAGCAGTACTTTTGTGTCATTTATTTCTATAAACTTTTCCACATAGATTTAGTGTGTATTTGCAGCTAAGTTCCCAACTTCATGTAAAATGGCTGGATGGAAAAAAAAGACTGAATATTCTTGCCTTTATGTGGCCCCAAGATGCATATTATGGAGTAAACAAATTATCCTTGCAATTTTAACTTTATGATGCATAATTTGCCTACACAAAGGTCAGAAGTAAAGAGCAAAAAAGCACCATAAGATGGAGAAAACTGGGATATCTTTACTCCCTTAAAACTTGAGCTAATACCAATGATTCTATGATGCTGCACTGGTAAAATAGGTGGCTTAAATGCATTCTCATTCCCACTGGAGAGCCAAAGTCCATTATTCCTGACCTCTACCACTTTTGGCTACAAAGCTTGAAGCAAAAGTTATTAACTCTTTTTGCTGTCAATCACCATCATATGGACATGGCCTCTAGAAATCACAACTCAGAATCTGAAATTACAACACGCACTGATGGTATTTTGTATTTGTTGTTGTTGTTGTTCTTTCTTTTCTACAGGGATGCCCCTTCCAAATTTTATAGGGACTTTCCTCCATATAGGAAGTGCTATATTGCTTTACAATGTTTTACAAAGAACTTTGAGGTTTGGCTGGAGCATTGGTTGAAGTGAAGCACTCCCTTGAAGATCTGCAAAGCCCTATTAAATTACCTCATTAAACTATGCTGTATATGTATATGACTCCAGCACATGTACAGGAACAAAGACACAAATTAATATATATTGAGTCAGATCCAGACCTGAAAACCTCTTTCCCATTTGTCAGTTCCACCACATTATTCATCCAAAATTTACTCAAACAGTGTTATTGTTTAGAATTAATGTGTATTCTATGTATGGATTTCAGAAAGGAATAGTCTAATGGTTGTGGACAATTCTACCTCACCCCCTCCAACCCCCATTTATGTTTCTTGGTGTCAGGTTTTAGGCAATTGTGGTGCCACTAAGACCTGCAAGATCATGGGGAGCCCTTTGAAGTGTGGGGCGACACTCTGACTCTTTGAAGTGAAATGCCAAGTATGTGAATTGCGAAGCCTGCAGGCAATATAGCCAGGAAACTGTTCTGACCACTTCAGCACCTAGGACAGATCAAAGGGCACTGTAATCAATGCAAAGTATTCCACCTGAGAAGAGAGGCATGGGAAGAGAGGTGGGGGCTGAAAGTCCCATTGATTTAAACCCTTGATCGTGCAGGCTTTCCTCACTCAAATCTTTAACGTGTACCAGGTTTCTGACTGTAATAAAGATGCCTTCATAATCCTGTGTGACTTGTGTAAGGGAAACTGATTTATCAGCTACAGAATCATGTCATTACAGTTGGTTCTACAAAACTAAGATTCAAGGATATACATTTACCAATATTTAACACCAGAGTCTGAATTTCTCAGATGGGAATCTACATTCAGGATACAGAAGAAAGGCACTGTGCTAGGTAGATACTGTGTAAGTGACAGAAGGATACAAATTAAATCTTAATGACTATCTTTGAGTTATATCAGTTGACATTCATGGACTTGCTATCTAGGACACAAGTGTGTGTGCACATGTGTGTTTGTGTGTGTGTGTGTGTGTGAGAGAGAGAGAGAGAGAAAGATCCTGCATCTGTCAGTTAATCTTTGCCTTCTATGTAAAACCCAGTGGTCACAGGTAACACTGTTATCTTGAAATGAATACCAGTTTTGCTACTGAAGATACCCTTATAATGATTTATTACCCCATGGTGTACAGTATAAAGACAAGTAGTGCACACTAGTTTAAGAGGCTCAAGAAAGAGTTGTAGGATAAGATATTGGATTCACCCTATTAATCAAACCATACCAAGTTTAAATAAAACATACAGAACCCAGTATTAAATAAAGCATATAGAACCCAATATTAAATAAACATACAGAATCCAGTATTATTATTAAACTAACCAGAGAAGTGTCTTTCTGTGTTGTTGTTGTTTTTTGTTTGTTTGTTTCTCTCTCTCTCTCTCAATGATAACTTGAGCATTTTTAGAGTTTTGTTTGTGAAATTGACACAATAGCCTAATATGAACCAGATTAATGTCAAGGCTCAACTCCTACTGTCTATTCAGGAATGCAAGCAGGAACCTAAAGAGCAAATGGAATGGGTTGAAATAAAGGACAAATTTACAGATGTTGAAGTACCACAATGTAAAACCCCAATTTCCTACCTTTCTATGACTGTGTGTGTATGTGCACGCATCTCAGAAAGTTTTAGAGAGAGAATTGGAGCCCTATTTCTTATACCAGACACAGGTGTGTGTGTGCTAATTTTTTATCTAGAACCTATCATGAACTTTTTCTTCCATCATGAAAAACAAAATTAAAATTCTATTCTTAGAGACAATACTGTAGCCTTAGTTACATGCAGCAGGGAGGCAGAGGTGCACACAAACACCCTTTTTTGTTGTTGTTGTTTGCGAATTGAGCTTTGTCTAGATAATAATTTTATCCATTGTTTCTTGTTCAGGTTTCTGCCAAATATTGAACATAAGACAGAAATCTGTGTACAGAAACTGAATACTCCTCTCATTTGGTACTGGACTTCCAAGAAGTGGAGAAAGAACAGCATAAAATATTTCTCTTGAAGAATTGTATTCCATTTTTCCCCTTGAAATGTAACCTCCCTGTTCTACATAGCACAATAATTAACCATCAGTTGAAGTGATTATCAGCCTTTTTATCTAAGTATGATGAGCTCTCTCTCCCTCATTCTTATTTATCTAGTTATCAACCAAAATAAAGAAAGTACTTCTTCAAAAGGAGCTATCTTTTGCAAAAGTAAATCATAGGATGACCTATTTAAATTGGGTCAGGTTAATGTATTTTGTGTTAGGCTGAAAAGTCTGAGTTTATTCAGAGGGTTTACAAATAAATCACTGATCAGTAATATGTGATGTTATCTGGATTTCTTTTGAATTAACACATTTGGATGGATTAAAAGAACACACTAATGAAAATGACTGCAGAACTGAGACGAGCCTTGTAGGTAAAGCAAACTTGCATTCAAATATGACTTATCTTCATGGAGCCTAGAAAAAAGTTAATTAAACCTCTGGGCCAACCTATCTGGCCTTCAAGGGAGAATTAGCATTCTGAGAAATACTGCACTGTGCTCATCTGGATTTTATTCCTCTCTTTTTCCCTGAAGCTTCAGAGAAAAATAATCTTAAATGGGGAAAGGTATACAGATTCTCTTATATTCCTTCCCACCCCACTGTATTAAATGAGAATCCTAGAGTGTGATTAGAGAACATGATTGAGTCTTTAAACCCAATATCCTTTATTCATACAGCAATATATGAACACACATGAGTGTTTGTGAGAGAGAGACATTGAAATCTATTGCATCGAAGCAGAACCTGTCTCAGAAGTTAGCCCTTCTTGCCAAGTTAATGGGACACCGGTGGCAATTGAGGATGCAGTTTCTAGTAGCCCTGCAGAGTGATTTTTTTTTTTTTAAATTGCATGCTTTAGCAACCTTTATGGCTGAGGGTGTATTTCTCCTAGTCTGCCTGCCACGTACCCTCCTCTCAGCTTGTCCTCCACATTGCAGAAAGAGGAAACAAAGTGGCCAGTTGTGAAATAGATCTATTCACTACTACTATTACTATTACAACTACTGATAATAATAAAAGTTATATGCCGCCTGAGTGCCAGTGATTCTGGGTGGTTCTCCTGGGCGGTTCTCCTACAGAAGCCTGTAGATTCTATTTTGATATCCTATATCAATAAAGTATAGTGTCTAGGCAGACTTGTGGAGTTTGTTTCCTACTTGGCCTCCTTGAAGAATTGACATCAAACTTGTATGCCTGACTGAGATCTCCCCTCCCTGCCTCTTATAGTAAAGCAAATTAGAGAACAGTCAATCCAAGCTTCTTTCTCATGCTTTGGCTACAGCCTGGGCTTAAAATATGTTTTTGTTGATGTAACCATTGCTGCCTGTGCCTAGCTTACCCAATGCCATCTCTACGGCTCTCTACAGACAGAGCTAGTTGTGTCAATCATCTACAGATGTTCTGTAAATGCTTCAAAAATGATTCTGAAGACATGCATTGGACATCAAGCAAAGACACACTTTTCATCTCCCTGCTATTCATTAAAGCAGCTAGTAATTTTCCAGCTTCGTCATGCATTTTTTTTTAAAAAAAAGAACAGCTGGTTTAAGGACTCAATTCATAACTCTTAAAGTAACTACACATCTTTCAAGCTTGTTTGAAAGGGTGGGGAAAGTATGATCATATCACCTTCCTCTTGACTTTGGATCAGGTTATGAACAGATGCAGATACAATTCTACTTTGTGTGCATTATTGCTAATTAAAATGGAGCTGAGAACTTCTGAATACAATGATATCAGAACATGCAGAGTTCTTCAGAACTTGGCAAATGTAGATACCTTCACTTTTATAATATCTAGTCCAGACTAAAACACAGTAGGGAAAATGAACACTAAGTATTACCTCTTCATGAAGGTATACTTTTGTTCTAAGAAAAAAAAATGTAAAGAATATAACTAAAAAAAGCACTTGTTAAAACAACAACAACAACAAAAACTCCCTATAGTCCCTTTTATCCAGATCTCCGTGGTACTTGCTGATGTGCATAGTGTTTTGCTTCAACAATCTAAATACAATCTTGCTCTGGACGCAGAATCAAATGGGTAATTAGCAGTATAATCTTTCCCCTTTTATATCAAAAGCTAACTTCACACAAACACAATTGTCTAAGAGTATTTTTGCCTTCTCCTTCTCATTATTACTGCCAAGTTATGAGATGAAAAATAATGATTTAGAGCTGCACCCTGTACAGTCTGTACTGCTGGAAAAATGCAGTATCTGTATTTTTTTGTTGGGTTATGGCATATGGAAACAATAGGGTTGTTGGTGATTATGCCTCTGTATGTCTGCAGCATTGTTCTCTCGATGCAATCAGCAATGGAATCGCCTTTCAAAAGACATTGTTGTTCTGGCTGCAGGTATGACTGTGAAAGGTGTTAGGCCCACTTTGCTTATACCAACATTTCTTATTAAACTGAGTCATTTTTGCTCCTAAATTAAAATTGGAGGTACAATTTACTCTTTCATCAAATCAGCAGTGTCCATCTCAAATTTCTAATGAACAGGAAAATATGAATATAGAATATGGGTTTAGTTGTGCATTACTACAGACTGCCCATCATCCCTAAGGAGTCCCTAATTTCAGGACAAGCAATTTTGGTTTCCTTATTAAAAAGGTCCTATAGATTTATACCTTATTTTGAATTTGAATTGATAATAGACCAATGGAGTATACTGGAAACAAACAACTGCAGGACTTCCACAAACAGAAAATCCAGTAGTCTCACCAAATCTTAAGAAAAGTCTCTTGAGTTTGCTTACGCCTGCCAAGCTATAGTTTTCAGCTCCATTGTTTTTCTCAGCTTGTCTCTGTGTCTCAAAATGCATTCTCATCAAACTTCAGCTGGGGGTGCTGATCTGCATGGCCTTATTTGAGGATGATTGTGAAGAAGGGAGAACAGGAGATAGGAGCCTCTGCACCAGCTTAGTCTTCAGTACAAACTCTGGGCTAGAATCAATCCTGACCTTCTGGAACTCTGCCAGGACACTGATCTGGACATACCAGCCAAAATGAATGGCGTTAGTCAGGGACATCTATGGAAGGGGCCAAAAGAGTCATGATGGTGGGTGCAACCACATGATTAAAATCCTACCCTTATTTTACATGAATTACATCCATGACATGCAGGTGAAAAAAGAGTAAGGCCTCAATTGCCTAGTGACAATTAAACTTAACTTTTTTTTGTACCCCCACCCCTGGATATTCCTGATGCTAGTGTTAAGTTTAATATCAGATATTTTTTTTAAAAAAAAATGTTTCTGAGAAATGATATCTTGGAAATTATGATCTACTAAAGAGTAATCCAGCCCAGGTGACCTTGCAGTCAGATCAGGCTTGACAAGGTCTATCTATGTTAAGCCTGTTAATACATCTGGATGGTTTTCCAATCAAATCAAGCTTAAGGAACCTCAGCTGAATAAAGCTAAATATAAAGCTCTCTACTTGAGAGTAGCTAGCTGGGTAAAACACATCTACTACTTGTGGGCCTATGCAACCGTATGTACTTGTTTCTTGCATATTTATTACTTGATAGATTTCCCTGGTGCTTCCAATTTTCATTATCTGGACTATGACTTTCACTCTCTGAAATCTTGATTATCTCAAGATTATTAGGGTTCTGGACCAACTTACTGTATGGCCTTCTCTATGCTTTTCACACTTTCTCAGTGGGATTGTGGATCCTGCTTGTGGCCTGTGACAGGACACTTATGTTCTCAAAGATAATGGTGTTCACATTCTAGCAATGTTTCTTCATCTTAAACTCTCTCATGAAAACAGCATTCTATAAAGGAGCATTTCTTCATAATTAAGAGACATATCACCAGCTATTTTAGATTGTAAATCCCAAGCCATGATTTACACCAGCCGTGTTCTGTTCTACAAACTGACAGGGAATAAGACAGAGAATAATCAGGTGGCTACTGTCCAGACCTCCCACATCAGTCCTACAAAGTCATTACTGTAATCTAAAAATATTCAGGACTGATTCAAGATAGCTATTAGAGTATCTCCAGCAGCATCTCAACTTCTGAGATACTTTAAAGCTCAAAGAATTTGCTATATAAAATAGATGAGTCTTCATTTCTTATTCAAAAGTCAGTAAAGACAGTTACTGGTGCATTTCTTAGGGAGAGAACAAAGCACAATACATTGGGGTAGGCCCAGTTTTTAATCCCAATTCAAAGTTTGTCCTTTATTAATAGGAAGGGATGGAGCAGAGGATTTATTTTGTTATTTTATTTTATTTTATTTTATTTATTAATCAAATTTAGCCACCACCCATCTCCCCCAAAAGAGGGACTCTGGGCAGTTTACAATAAAATCAAGCACAAAATATAAACATTAAAATCTCATAAAACAGTTATTATAAAATACAGTAAATAAATAGAATCCAAGAAAGGTATAAAATCCAGGCTGGTGGGAGGGACTCTATTATTTTTACTCACAGTTTTCTTGTCCATCATATGGTCATCACATTTTGACTGCCTTGTTGGTTTGGGGTTTGTGAGCCTGGTCTTGTCCTGTTGTATTTCTTGTTCTTCCCTGTTGCTTCAGTGTCATAGGTATCATATCTGAAGGCTTTATGATGTTTTAGGGACTTGGTGTTTAGACTTAGAATAACTCTCACAGAGAATATGTTCATTAAATAAAGCTAGATAAAAAATAAGATATATAGCTAGGCTATTTATAAAATCAGACAAAACAAATAAAATATAAGGAGCCCAGTAGAGAAGTTGCTGCTCCCTTGCCATCTCAGCTCCATCCCCTCTATTAATAAACTGATATTGTCATCAGTTTCAATGGAACAAGCTTGGAGAGCAAGACCCAGTCTGTGGATTGTCCACCTCTGCATTTCTAAAGGACAGAGGTTGGATATTTACTATTGGAGGCCACAGAAGGCTTCCAGTGATATGGTGACATCACCGAAGGAAAAAGCTGAAATGAAAACATTGGATATTTTTAAATATTTTGCATTGTTTTTTTATGTGAATGAGGCCGAATCCCATTTTTTCCCGTGTTTGGAAGGCTGAAGAAAAGGAATGAGAGTGGCTTGCCTTGTTTAATCCTCCCCTTCCCCTTCCTCTTTCCATATTAGTTTTCAATACATTTTAAAATAAAATAAACTTTGAATTATAGCCTACAGGCAGTCCTTGTTTAGGAATCACAACTGGGACCGGCAACTCAGTCATTAAGCGAAGCTGTTGCCAGATAAAACTATGGCAGGGCTTATGATCTTACTTCAGCTTTCCCTTGCTTTATGGACCTGCAAAGGTCATAAATACAAGGATTGGTTGCAAAGTCACTTTTTCATCACTGTTGTAACTGCAAACAGTTACTAAATGAGGCAGTAGCTAAATGAGGACTTCCTGTATTTGCTACCAAGTTTTGGCAGTTTGATTTCAAGGTGCTGGGCTCACTGAGGTTGGCCATGCCTTCTATAGATAATTGACTGGAAAGAAGGCACCCAGAACTCCAAAAGAGTTTCTATACAGGTTTCATTTTTCCTTCGTGGGGTGTATGTGGATGGATGGACCCTTATATATTTATTATCTAATTTATATAGCTGCCCATCTCAATTTTACAAGCGACTCTGGGCAGCTTACAACAAAACAACTTACTGTATGTGTTACAGCACATGACTGGAGGATGATTAATTTCTATGTTGCTCCAATGAACAAAATAACATCACTAAAATTGGGGTGCAACAGCTTGGTGAAGCTTAAAGTCCACCAGATCCTTTCTCCTTTATTGTTTGCATTTAAGGTATATATGGATCTAATCCGTTATAACCTTATTTATGCCATGGAAATACTCTATTGGTGTCACTGAAAGTCCTGTGTTCCTTGTAACAGCACTCAGCTGAGTACATTCTCTTGAATTGTTTGGTTTGTTAGAATTTTATGAGGATTTGCTGACCAAGTAGATGCTGCTGAACAGCCTTAGTGAGACCTTAAGAGTTTGATGTAGTTATTGGATGTGGCATGCCAGATGTCACGTTTGCTGTTGCAATGTTTAATGTACATCGTAATGTTTGCATGCCATGGTGCTGACGCGCGTTTCGGTTGGGAGGGAGCTGCTGGGAGACCTTGTACCAGGCTTTCTATCTGTTCTCATGGGAATGGAATGTGTTTGGGTTATTGTTTGTGTTCAAGGTCCTTTTTGCCCATTGATTAGCAGAACTCGTTAGGAGCACCTGGGATGGGGAATTTGAAATGATTGTATGGAAGGCTTACATTCTCACCGAGTGTTTGGAGAAAAACTTGCATACTATTCCTAAATAAACCAGATTTGATTCAAGCTCTTGCTTGGGAGTCTGAATACACCAGAAGACATTGGACTTATCAGAAAATCCCCTGAAAATATTATTATTATTATTATTATTATTATTATTATTATTATTATTATTATTTCTCTCACTTTCAATATCAATAGGCAAAGAACTCTAGCAAAACTAATTATTGTTTAAAACAAAATTGGAATGACAATGATAATGGTTTAGACTTTCAGTTATTGTCAGCTAGGACATATTTGCAGGGTGAAATAAGTTGTTGTTGTTGTTGTTATTATTATTTGGAGAGCTGGAAGTACCACACAACAAGCAATTACTTCTGCCTACAGCATGCATGGGAAGCAGAAAGCTGGCCTTGAATTAACCATATCCCATCACATCTAATGAAATCCTTTGCTGGATCCAGCTTGGTGTAAACTACTGCAGATTAATTAAATAGATTATGCTGAAACTCTATGTTAATAAACTTATTTGGTTTAGGCTTCCTTATAGGATGGGCAAAAACAGCCTAGAATTCCAAAGAATTGTATTCTTCTCCTTTCTCTTTTCATACCCAAACATACACTCTGACCAAAAACAAGCAGGGTTGAAAGCTACCTTATGGAAATCCAATAGAGTAATAGATACATGTAGACTAACTAGAATTTAAAACAGAGAAGGAATATTTGGTGAACATCCTATAATATATTTAAAGACTAACATTCACTTTCTTCAAATTTCCCTCATGAATGGAGCTTGAGAACATAGGGAGAAATGTCCCTATTACTTTGTCCCTTTAATAAGAGAATTCCATCTGGCTGGGTCCAGGAGGCAGGCCTTCCCGGCAGTAGCGCCCACCCTTTGGAACATCTTGCCCCTGGAGGTGAGATTAGCCCCATCACTCCTAGCCTTCCAGAGGAAGTTGAAGACCTGGCTTTGCCACTGGGCTTGGGGCAGGGAGGAGAATAGACATACTTGGGGTTGGCTAGTGTCATGAAGTGCCCCTCCTACATAATGACTGAAGGAAATCACAGCCATCTGGATTTTATGAGCTTGGGTAGTTAAGAAATTGTTTTGGTTTTAATGGGATTTCATTGGAATGTTATCATGTATTTATTTGAGTTTTTATTGTATATTTATTCTGTTGTAAACCGCCCAGAGTCCCTCTGGTCGGAGGAGATGGACGGTGACAAATGTGATAAATAAATAAATAAATAGATAAATAATACCATGAAAACTGGGTGGATTTGGTGGAGAACATCACTATATTATGCAATGTATTGACAACAAGAGCATATGAACAAGGAAACAATTCTTTAGAGGCCTGGAGCCACAAGTGCATGTCCAAGAGCAATGCTGGAAGAATGTTCCATTAGCTCAGATCAATAGGAAATCTCTCTTAAGCAAAAGAATTAGTTAAATGGAACTATACCATTCCATTGCGATCCATTAGAATTTGGTTTAAAGCAAATGAGACACGGTAGTGCCAATGGAAGATGAGACGGAAAGCTCTTCCCTCCTTTTGGCTTTTGGGATGGATGAGATTTAAAGCTGGAAGATAGATTTATTAAGCCTTGTTCTGCTATTGGGAAGAATAACAGTAGTTTAGAAGCTGAGACTGTCTCCAGATTATGTGACTAATGGTTTAAGAAGCAACAACATCCACAGCTTTCTGAAAATATGGCACAATATTGTTGGAATTCTCAAAATGCAGGAAAAAGTACTGAGTATTCAAAGCAGAAGCTAGCACAGCTACAGGAACATTTCCATAGATAACCCCCCATTACACCTTTTGCATGCTATCTACTTTTTTCCTTGCTGAAATCCAAATGGCTTTTGTTGGGAACTTTCCACTATAATAGTCATTTGCTCATTCCCCAATTACTATTTGTATTAACAGCAGGGAAGTTTGACTTGCCCTCTTCTGTCCTAATGAAGCTAAAACAATACCTGAAATTGCTTTTTTTTTTTCTTTCCCCCTGAAGCCTTTAATTAAAATCTGTGACAGCCCCCAAAGCAGCCATGAACTTTGGATGGAACTTCCAGGCAGAAGAATGCCATAATAATCTTTGAATAAAAGAGAAACATAGTTCTACCACTTGGATTATATTGATACTGAAGTGTGACACACGGTGCTGATGTGAGGTTAGCTCTCAGAATGTAATACATTTTATCTATGAATTCCACTTGTACTATTCCCCCCCACTCCCCCCGTTCTTAGCAAAAGAATCTTTAACTCCAGTCGTTCAACCCATAATTGATCTGCCTTTGGTTAAGTTTCTGGAAGAAGTACAATTCAAAGTGCAAAAGTGTTTTCACTGTTCTCTCTCGCTTTCTCTGTTTCTCTTCTATAGCATGTTAGCATGTTAGCAGAGAGCCCTTCTACTCTTCTTTCCAATATTCTTCATCCTTCCAGATTAAAACATATGAAGATTCCTCGACCTCAGAAGCATTTTCAGACACATTAGCATTGTATTTGTGTGCTTTCTTAATTATATCTCTGCCCAGTGGGAACAAAAAGTTTATTACTTTATATTGATTCGTAAATGAAAAGCTGCTCCAAACTTTGGTTACTGAACCTAAGTGGGAGGGTAGAGAGAAAAAAAAGGAGAAATCTGTAAGATCAAAGAATGAATGCTGCAAAAATTTTCTGCTTGCTTTCACAGTAAAGACATCTGTCTCATTCTTTACCTCAAGTAATCTGTGCTACCTAATGTAATATTGTTCAAACTAGCATAGCTTAATGAGTCTGAGTGACATTAAATGTTGGGTCTGCAGAGGAGACATTCTAACTATATTCCTAAATTTAGCACATCAGTATGTGCTATATGGGATAAACATGTCTTTGCAAAGACGTGCATCATGCAAGCACCTTGTTCATGGAGCTAGAACTGGCCGCAACTTCCTTTTACAGAGTGAGAAGTTTCTTCTTTGTCTCTCATTTTAATGATGTATTCTCAGACTCTGCGAAAGAGGCATTTTCATTCAAAAATGCTCATGCAAGTCAAACATTGTCCTCTGAGATGCTTCTAGATGTCTTTTGTTTCTTAAAGCATTCAGAGCTCCAGATGAGAAGCAAGGCTGTCTTGTTCTGCAGCACTTCCTGGAATCCCCCGAGTTTGGATCTATGTCCCATAGAAACTGTTGTGTGTACAATTCCACACACAAAAACTCCCTCCGTATTAGTTTACTTTAGGGATACAGTTCATTGTCAATTACTTATCCCCACTGTGTCTTTTGAAGGTTGGGGTGATCCTTTCTGGTTGCGTGGATGGTTAGAACTCTTTTGATACTGTATGGTGCTACATGGCAGTCCAAGAAGTACTGCTCAGTTAGAAAACTGTATTTTGATGAGCATAGCATTTCTGAAAGCAAAACGAAGGGTTTTTTTTTTTTTAAAAAAAAAATCTGCTCTAGCAAGGCATTTTTTTTATTATTTCATGTGTCATTCAAAATGAGTTTCTCATACTTAGCAATCCAAAATATATAAAACTACTGATAATGTAATATTCAATTACTTATTCATTAATCAGTCTCCATCAGAGCAAGTCTCAAACAATTCAGGCAATGCAGAAGATAATAAAGCTGTTCTCAGACTGCAAAGTAAGTAATTTTATATAATGTAACCTTAATTTTCATAATATTTCAGGGCTTCTCTGCAACTTTGTCTTTGGAACAAGTTCCTCATGCAGATAGGAGGAATACCATTGAAAAAGTACAGAGGAAGTCAACCTGCAGTCAGAAAATGTGAATCTTTAAACATGAAAGAAAAAAAGACTTTGGGGGTGGGGGGATGGACTTCCGGTGGGGACATGGCAGACTGAACAGCTGTGCCCACGGGCTCAGTGGGCAGAACTGACAATGCAGCAGTTTTTTCGGGCTCAGGCAGGTTTTTTCTGAACCCCAGGAGTGTTTTTCAGGATAAGGAAAACAGCTGGAATCGCCCCATCTGTCCTCCAGATGGCTGCAGATCACAAACAGCATTTGCACTTGACTGGTAAGAGCTAGCAGGGAGGCTGGGACGTCACCATTTCCAAGCCATGCTGTAGCCTTAAAGGGACACTAAGACAGACCACCCTATTTCCCAATCACCCAATTTATATTTCTTTTAAGTACGTGTACCTTAAGAAAGGCTTTCTACAGCAAGGAGAAGCAGGTTCTTTTGGTGCTTATTATTTTGGGGATTAATTTAAAACAAAATATTTTTAAGTGTTGGACTTTGTTTTCCATCCAAATATTAATAATTAAATAATTGTCTCCCTGTTATTATTTTTGTACTAAATTTGAAGGTATTAGCATTTTCCTATATGCTGAATCTGCTGTTTTGAACTTTCAGTTTTCTACTCTACAGGGGAAATGTCTGCATATCTCACTTCCACTTTTGTAAACACATTCCAGGATTCTTTCATATCTTCAATTTTCACTTTTTAAGCTCCTAGCGGGCACCATAATCTACTGCTTGAGACCTGGAGGATTTTAAACAGACTTTCTCTGACTTCCATCAAGATTTTATACAGATTCTTTCTGATTCCTACCAAGTTTTTATAAAAGGCATTAAGGATATGGTGGAAAACATGGGGTCTAAAATGTGTCATCTGCTTGGGGATGTAGTGGAGGAAACTGAGGAATTTAACAGTGGCAGAAATGTCTCTTCTAAGAGTGAGATTGGGACTTCTGTTGAAATGCTGGATGAAGATCAGATAGATGAGTTGAAGAAATTAAAGGGAAATATCAAGTTGCAAGCCATAAGTGAAATTGATCTTCTGATGGAATGCCATGCAAAAGAAGGGGTTATTATGTATGGGAGGTCTCCTGAAGAGAAGTCAACGTTTTTGAGGAGGACAGTTGGGCTCTTTGATTTTTTTGTGGGAATATGTAAATGCTCTGGTTTATTTTGAAGTGGGATAAGGGTTTAAGAATATTTATCTGGATTGAGTTTAGGGTATGGCTGATTTCATTTATCTTTAACAATTTGGATTAAGATTATTAAGGTATAATAAAAAATAATAAATGTCTGGTTTGGGCTTTAATATGATTAAGATCATTAAAATTGTTGTATTATCAAGTACAATGGTAGACAATGTGTATGTTTTTTTTTAGTTTGATCTTTATTATAGTAGACAGGAATGTATAGAATAGTAGGAAGAAAAAAATTGAATAAATGTTATCTTTGGGGGCAAAGTTGATTAGGATATATATTTCTTTTAATATAAGGGGAGGGAGTAACTGTATTTAGTGATTTTTTTTATACTGTGCCAGTGGAATGATTTATAGAAATAATGTGATTTTGGTGTAATATAGAGTAAGGGATTGATTATGGAAAGTTGTTATATATCCTTGCTGTTAAAAGTCAGAAGCTGAAAAATTACCCCTTTTTGTAATTTTGAAAATTTTTCTCTTGTGTTTCTTCACTTTTTAGTTTTTTTTTCCTTTTTTCCTTTGTAGTTATTTTTTTTCTTCGGTAGCTTTTATCTTTGCTTAAACTTAATATTTTTTTTATAAAAAAAGATCCAATTATAAAGGAAAGGAATTATAGCTCAAAGAAGGTTATGGAAGCAAGGGATCAGCCACTCTGAATAAATCCAAGTCTTCAGTTTCTGACTGTGTGCATTATTGACAACAAAAAGGAAATGAACGTATAGTACAAGAATATTTCTATAACTTGTAAAAATTCAAATAGATGAAGTGCAAGGCAAACAAATGTCCCTATTTGCAAAATGAGAGTTTTAGGAACTGCCTAATTACCCATATTCTAGAAAGGCTCTAGATACACCATTAAACAGTTTATGAAAAAGTACAGAAAAGTGTAGAGCTCACAACACTCATATTTCAAGTGTGACCCCTTATTTCCTTTCTGTAAAATAGAAACAGAACAGGCTCAAGAGAAAGGAAGCCAATGTGGAAAAGACATTATTCAAAGCTTGAGATAAAGGTCACAAGGGGAAAAAAATCACATGCAGCAATGGCCAAGACACAGGGCAAAGAGAAAAAATGGGTGTAGGATATAACAAAACTTAAGAATTAAAGTGGGGAAAAAATGAGAAGCTGTGATAGGTGGTCCATTTACAAACCAGAAGGAGTGGGTACTGATAATTCAGGAATTTAGGTTTATCTTTGAAAATTACATTGGAAGTGGGAAGCTTTGCAATCCTACTAATTCTTAATGTCACCTAATACCAAAAATAAGCCTCGCGTGGTGCAGAGTGGTAGGCAGCAGTATCGCAACCGAAATTCTCCCCATGACCTGAGTTCGATCCCAGCAGAAGCTAGATTCTCGGGTAGTCAGCTCAGGTCAACTCAGCCTTCCATCCTTCCGAGGTCGGTAAAATGAGCACCCGGCTTGCTGGGGAAGGTGATGACTGGGGAAGGCAATGGCAAACCACCCCGCTATAGTCTGCCAAGAAAATGTCATGAAAGTGGTATCCTGCCAAAGGGTCAGACATGACTCAGTGCTTGTATAGGGGACCTTTCACCTTTTCACTTTCACAATACCAAAAATATTCTTTCACTATTTGTGGTAGTGGTTTTGAAGAGCACCTGAAAGCCAATTAGCATTATCTTTTGCTGAGCAACTACTAGAATAATGCCAGGATAAGATGTCTTGGTTCTCCTGTTGGATTTCCTGCTCAAACCCCAGTAAAGCAATGCAAGTGGGAGTGGCAATTATTTATCTTCTGAGTCAAATTATCTTTTTGCACATACTCCCATTGTTCATAAACATTTCAGTATTCAAGAGATAAAAGAGGTTGTTCTCCAGTGAGCTTTGATGGCAAGGGGACTGAGCGATACATGACCATGTCTAAACCTCATGGATATATAGTTCGACTTGAGTGCACCTGGAATTCCCATTATAATGGGCCCATGTGACATCCTGGTAGAAAGAAGCCAATTCATGAGCATCTGATAAATAGTTACACATCCTGCCACTAAGAGAAAGGCCACTGTATAAATAGGATCTCAGTAACCTAAAGCTTCCATTTTCACATTGCCTCCAAATCAATTGTCTAAGACACCACACTCAAATGTCTTAGCTGCTGAAATGTCAGATCTATTGCATGTTCCTATATTCTCTTCAAGCCCAGATGTGCTGCAGCATTAAATTCCTTTTATTTATATCATCTCCATTCTTGAATAAGCCAGGTTTATTCAGCTTCCCAGCAATTTCAGTCTCCTATTATGATGTTTCAGGCGAATAGAAGACAATGTCAAATTGTCCTCTAGCATTGCTCCCCTAATTGTAAAGGTGGAGAAATGCTGAAATCCCCCCCTCCTGCCCCCAGCATTTCGCTAATACTTTCCCCTCCTGTTGGTGCTAGCTTTTCCAGCATGAATACCAAAAGACAGGTATTCTGAGGGATAATATTTGCTGTTGCCACGATTGGTATAAATGTAGGCTTAGGCTAATGACATTTTACTTATTCACCTGCACTGCTCACGACTTAAAATGTAAGCCTCTCTTAATAAGAACAGACTAGCTTGTTTTGTTGTGACCTTGCTAACAAATTCCTGCAAATGTAGGTATTTTTTCATCTCCCAAGGAAGTAAATGCCACAAGATTTTTTTTTTAAGTATTAGCTTGGCTTGGAGCAAGAATAAAGTACTCACAATGCTTAATGTAAGCAATATTTTAGCACAATTCAGTATGTCATTGTGGGCAAGGTTAAAAGCTTCTGAGTTAGCATATAATCCATAGAAGCAAGAGAGATCGTTTCTTCTTCACTCCCTCCTGTTCAGACAGCCTGCTGTCAAATTAGCTATCCAACCACTTTTTTTTTTCTGATTCCAGTAGGTTAGTTAGTTAGTTAGTTAGTTAGTTAGTTAGTTAGTTAGTTATTTTGGCTACCAACATTCTCATGAAAGTCAGAAAGAAAGAGAGAAAGAGAGAGAATGGATTTATTGAACTAGTGCTTATGGATTCTGAGCACGCTCGGCACACATAACTATATTGGGGTGGCTCTGAAAGATTTACTTTCTCTTTAACAACAACAACAACAACAAAAACTGAACCATGAGCTTGTTCCCTTCTGTTATGGAGACATTTCCAAATTGCCTCTAATACAAACAACAACAACAACAACAAAATCTCATTGAATCTGCATAGATTCAAGAGGTACAGTTTTGTTACTAGAGGAGGCAATTAGGGTGTGCGGAGTGTCAACCTTAATTCATAAACTATGAAAACACTGTAGTTCAAAGCTCTGTTGTTGAGAACAAAGTACTGGAAATCCACCTAGAATATAACTTTCAATTTCTCAAACATTCATAATTTTTATTTCTGTCTCTCTCTCGTTCTTTCCATTGCTGTTAGGAGAAAAGCTATGAGTCTGGCTAACAATCTCTTCTCAACAATGACCAGAACCAATCTCTCTCCCACCCATACAATAGAGTTCTTGCAATATTGTGTGCATTCTTTCACACTGTTGAAAGAAGATATAAAGTAAATCAGCCCCCTTGTTTTGGTGGTGGTGTGACTGGGCATTTTTTATTTCTTATGGATAGAGCCACCTTGCTGCAACCATCGATCAGGATGGTAGCAAGGAGTCTGATCATACACACATGCCAAGTGTGATGCTATTTGCTTGACAGGCCACAGATGCTTTAAATATAATGATGAGCATTTGCCACATCTTACTTTTCCTATTCTGAATGTTGGGCAGTGACAGTAATTCTATGGGGCATGTGATTATACCTGTAAATTGAAGAAACTGTTGTCTTATGAGACTTTTGTATGGATTGATGGTTAGATATATTTACTTCAGTGTTTTAGTGGTCCTCAGATTTGTTTTGCCTGGCAACAGAGGATGTTTACTCAGTCTCTTAAATATCAGTGCAATGAACTCTTGGCCCCCCAACTCTACTGCTACATGAATATTCTCTCCATTTTTTAAAGGTAAATATTCTTTAACCTGAGAACAAATCAAATACAGCAATAATTCTATCTGAAAAGGGAAATCATTACTCAAGCTGTTCTGAGAAAGGAATTCCCAAGAGAAGGCTGGGGGGGGGGAGAATGGGATAATATGCATAACTAAGTTACCCACACTTCAGAAGGCACATAAAAATTCAGATATATCTTTTTTTTTCCCCCATGAATAACAACAAGTTTCTAACTCAGGCTTAAAATATAGACAGTTTGTAGCAAAATAAGCTATTTCAATATGAGACATGGAGGCATAAGTCAGCACTTTAAGAATGAATTTGGAGTAGTATAGGGAATCAAGTCATACTATGGATAGAAGTATTGCTAATATTACTATTAATATTAATATAGTAATTGTAGTATTCATACAATTAGCCTTAAGTGAACTATCAATAGATGAGTGCTTTATAGTGTGCAAAGAAATTGGTCTCAAGAATGTTTAAGTTTGGGTTGATTTTAAGTATGATTTCACATAATGTGCTAAGACATTGTTTAACTATGGTTTATCGAATAAGTTACGGTAGGCTGTCTTCATATAAAGCACTAAACCATAAAGCAAGATTTCCTACTCAACTTAGTTTGGTTTCATACAACATACTAAACCAAAGACAAATCAACTGCATTATGATGTAGTGTAATATATGAATCTGAGTTCATTCCAATGTTCTGATTCCATTTTTCACTTTAGAAAGGGAAAAAAAGAGAACGGGATTAACTATACCGTTTACAAGACTCTCCAGCAGTGTCTGCAGAAAGTTGTCTAAACAAGCAAAGGTAGTGTTCATAGCACCATGATCAAACCTTGGCTCCATGACTGATGTATGTTCAAAAGGGACAGGGCTTGGACTGTGATGCTGAGATTGTCATCTTGCCTGATTTAATCCAATGTAAAGGAAAGAAGGAATGACGTTGAGGGACAGGAGGAAGAGATGCTTCCAAAACAATGGTCAGATAAAAGAAATCTGAGTCCGGGGAAGAACTGTAACCTGGGAAAACATCTCAGACAAGACTCTCCCTAGTTCTTATGAAGATAAAGGGAGGGAGGGAGGGACAGAGAGAGGGAGGGGGGAAGTGCTTTCAGACTTGCAAGATTTTGTTATTATAATCTTACAATAAAAGCAGCATTGGCCTGCATTACTTTGGTTTCCTAGTCATGGTCTGCCTTGAAGGGCTGACATCCACCCACTTCATGGATATCACTGAAACTCTGCCTGTTCTATGCTGAGACTGAGCCAAGGTCGCCCAGCTGGCTCCATGCTTAAGGCAGGACTAGAAGTCACAGTCTCCTAGTCTCTATCCTGATGCCTTAAACAACACTCCAAACTGGCTCTTATTCTATGTTACCTCCTGGGATTTATATTTCTACTAGTGCCATGCAGAAACATTCTGCTGCCACTGTTTTTTTTTTTTTTTTTCCCTACCTTGCCAGTTCACATTCAGTTGGAAGAGGATCTGCTTAATAATGCCCTTTTGAAAGAGAAGAGAATTTGCTGAAAATTTCCTGGGTGTGGAAGGCTATTTCTGCACTGATCTGAGGTTGCCAAGGATGCATGTGAATGTCCTGTCTTTCATTTTACAATCAGTTCACCAGCGGAGTTCAGGCTGCCTGGTCTTGCATACCACCAGCTGGTCCTAAGGGAAGTAGTTCTTCCTGCTGACAGTTTTCTCCAGATTGGCCAGGGCGAACATATAGAAAAGCTTCAGAAAAGGGACAGAATTACAAAAAACAAAAAAGTCTTGGGGTTGCACCACCTCTTTTTTCACTGGAACTGTTTTGACCACCAAGATTAATGTCAAGAGATATGAAAAGGGTCTTCACAGACTAGCCATGACTCTGTTTCTCAGCTGGTTAATTAAAGAAATCTCTGTGTTTCAGAGATAAAGGAAATTTCCTGTTTCTCCCTCTCTCTCTTGGACTTCTTTGTGATGTAGTTTAAACATATTGCTTTCTCCATCTTACAAATCTAGCTTCAAATGTCATGAACATTTGTTAGCATTCACTGGTAGCTGGACTAAGCCCATACTTTGCATGCAAGACAACCATATTATGAGCATTTTGTTTAATGGGTTGTTCTGCAACTTAATTTCTCAATATTCTTTCACAATCTGCTATTCAGGAGCACATCCTTTGACAAGTGCTCCTGCTGAATTTAAATCTCAACAATGCCAGCAGAAGCACTCACAGCAATAAAAGAAAAAGCAGCAAGAGGAATTTGGAAGAAATTTTCAGAAGAAAAAGAGGAGGAGGGAGGAGGGAGGGAGGAGGGAGGAGGGAGGAGGAGGAAACAGCTTTTTTTTTTTTTCAGGCAAATAAATATCTGAGTTACTGTAAGCTTCTGACACAGCATGAATTGGGCAGTGGAGAGAGATACGAAGGACCTTTGGAAACTACACCATTCTCTTTTCCACATGCTCCTGTCTCTTCTTTCATGATTTCTAAGAAAAGACAAAAACACATATTATCTGAGACTGGAAATGCTTCTGCATCTCACCTCTAACATTCACTCAGACAACCTTTTGCAAAGCATCCAATCAAAAGGGCATGCTGGAAGTGGGCAAATAGGCCAAATATGAGAGGATAAGAAAATCATGTCCACCGTTGTGTTGCTACAGCTTATAAAGGGGTTGCATAGAATATAGATAGGTTAGGCAGTAATTCCACATTTTACTTTTTCCTCTACAATTACCTCAATAATGAGCCTCAGTAATGGCTGGGTGAAGCTGTGAGTCACTATATATTTGTAAAAAAAAAAAAAAAGGCCATGGGGCAGAAGTTCCATGGGGCAAAAAATAAGTTCCACAGACATGTGACGTGGTTATTAGAAGCAACCAAAATGAGCAAAGAGTGTTTCTCCAGAACTATTCATCAGATAAGATATTGTGAAAAAGTAAGAACTTAGCAGATGCAAGAAAGTTTAAAAAAAAAAAAAAAACCTAGGCCAGTTGATAAATCATGAAGTCTTGGCTCAAACTCACTTCCAATATGGTGGTTGCCAATTGATCTATTCATCCTCAAAAGCAAAGAAAAAGATTGTTCTTACTCTGAAACCACAAAAAAATATGTAAATTAACAGGAGGATTTTCCCACTTTCTCTTGTTTCTCCTCCCTTTTCTGGGGATGGATATGAGATGTCTTTCCAAATACAGTCACCTGATATATAAGGGCAGTAGACTTCTTTGTTTTAAAATATATATTTATTTGCAAGTAAAAATAAAGATGACCTTCAGTCCAGTTTGATTTGTGGGAGTACATGAACATATCCATGCCATTTTACTGGCTGTAATATAGAAGTGGTTTAGTGTCACTTTATTCCAGGGAGTATTTTTTTAGTTTCCAGTCTAGCCTAGAGCCCTGGAATCATTTATGATTGCCCTTCCAAGTATTACATAGCCCTATCCTGCTTAGTTAGGACCACTGTCACCCACTAGACATTTCCCTGGAATGTCCCCATAACATTTTTTGGGATCTATCCCTTATGATCAAATAGTCTTCTCAAGATTCTGTATCTTCTAGGGTTTGGGAAACTACATTGGTTTTTCTTCTCCTTAAATCTAAAGCATGACTGAAGGAAGGGATTCTTGTCTGTAGCCGTCAGAATTTCACCTCTCCTAAAAAAGACAGGAAAACTGTCTAAACCAAGGGTAGCTTTTCTAGGGAACACTCTCAGAAAGGACATTATGGGTAGAGAAAAGCCTGCTGTTACATTCCATCAAAAACTGGGTGGAAAGGACACCTGCATTATTTGCATCTTGTTTGAATGTGGCTTTCATAAGCTTATGACCTTCCTTTCCAAAGTTTCAGAGTTTATGGACATCATTCATAATTAAAGAACAGGATCTGAGAAGGCATTGTCCTCCAGATGTTTCAGGTTGAAGCTCCCAGAGGCCCTGTTCATTGACCATGTTGTCTGAAGCTCTTGGAAACTGAAGTCCAAACAGCTGGAGGGCTCCAGCTTTTCTACCCTGCAATATACAAGCAAAAGAATTTTGAGTCTGAGTCTGAATGCAATGTTGCCTTAATACTAAAGAAATCCTTTATTTTTGGAATGGGGGGTGTTTGGTTTGGTTTGAAAAACAGAACTCTTTTTCCTCTCCTACAACAGCAACATGAGGTAAATAAAAATCTGAAGCATCAAATATTTGGTATGTTCTCCAAAGGATTACAGTTTTCCTGCCCTTTGCTTCCCTTTATACTTTTTCCTGATGTCAGTTTATAGCTCTTCACCTTCTAAAGGATTCTGGTGAAAACTGCCAATGAAGCTCATTAATCTTCCATCTCAAGGATCTCCTGCTGTCCAATTAGACTCACTGGCAGGGTATTAACTGCCCAAGCCCCAGGGGCTGGTTCTGTTCCACCATCCTGGTGGCAATTATTCTCTTAATTTTAACATTGTACCTGCCAGACATTGATTCCACTTGTTAACTGATTATTAGCAGTGCTGAAAAAGTGTTCTTGAGATATGTACTGGCATGCAGATGTCCCCTGGGTATTCTTAACTTTTCTTTCTTTCTTTCTTTCTTTCTTTCTTTCTTTCTTTCTTTCTTTCTTTCTTTCTTTCTTTCTTTCTTTCTCTCTTTCTTTGAAAATGTTTCCATCTTTATGTATGTGTGAGAGAGACCAAACAGGTATGCTATTTTTCTTCTTTATGAGTGGTTTTGCATATTGTATTTGTTGTTTTGTCTTCCACAAGGATGTTCAACAATTGATGGATATGATTTGAGTACTTTAGCAGCCCTCTTTTACTTTTAAAGTTCTCTATAACAGGGATCATTAATTTTCACTAGGCAAAAATATGTGTTAAGTTGGGTATGTGTATTTTTTTTCTTTGTTAAGCTGCAAGAAATTGATTTCCCCTAATGGAATAGTGTGTCTCTGCACTTAACTTTTCTTAGTATTGAAGTCTTTTTATATTCAACAAGTAAAGCAGTATTTATCCTGACAGTGAAAATTGTTCCAGCACTGAAGGTATTACTAATATGAGCAGTTAATTTTAGGTAGCACATACTATTCTAGTCACTGTGATATAGGGACCTAACTATCATGCTAGTGATAAAAGGCAACCATAGTTTATTTATTTAAAACATGTACTTTCATCCCTTCCTCCAGAAACTGCAAAGCAGTAACCAAAACAGTAACACTAACAATAACAACAATGGTTAGAAAATGTTCATAACTCAATAAAGATGTTCTGAAAAGCAGTGGAAAAAAAATATTATTTTTTAAAAATTATAATGGTGAAATGATTTCAAAATTATAGATAAAAAAACCCAAACCAAGCAAGACAGAAATTCATACCCCAAATGCCTTCCTAAAAAAAGAGGTTTCCTAATCAACCTGCAGTAGTTTGTTATGGAGGAGACAAGACAATATCTTTTAAAATGTAATTTACGTGATTCTGTGCCAGTCTGGCAAAATTATGGAATACTAAAACATACATGAGGACTTCCAAAATTGATATCACTTGGGCAACACCATATAGGAAAGGGCATGTTTATATCTCTAACCCATTGATCAGCAGCTACATGTCCAATATAAGTTTCCTGTTCATAGCTTGATCTTTGCTTTCTAGAGGTAAGGCCCTCTATAGAGCACATTGCAATATACAGTATGTGTTACCATGTTTGACCACCATGCTCAAATGTACATTCTATTAGCCTAAGTGTAGTTGGTACCCTATTCTCAGTGGGAAAAAGACTACAGAAGAACCCCCAAAATATAGAACTGTGTTTCAATGGGAAATTCTGATACCCCATACAATCCTACATACATTACTAGAACAGTGCTACAGCACAAACATTTCCCTTTAGATTAATCCTTCAATTTTTTGGCCCATATCCAGTGTTTTACCCATTGAGACTTAGCTGAATGCCTATATTTTCCATCTTTTTCTACCTCCCAACGCTTCTGATTCTAGTTTAAAACCTGCCTGAGGTTTATCAGAACTGTTCTATTTTCAGCATCGTTCAGTTATAGGGAACCATAATTATCCTACTCTAGGATGCCTTTCCCAGCCAAAACCTTAGCCCCACAAAATCTCAGCAAAACAGGTTTCAGTTGCCAGTTGCCCATCTTTCTCTATGCCTGTGCTAAAACTTCTTCCACAGTTATACCTCCCTCCACTGCCTTCCTGTAATGAATGCCTCTCCCAATAAAGTACTCAGACTCAAAAGCAAAGTTTAAGTTCTGATTTTATTAAGGATAGAGTGCAAACACAAAGAAAGCTGAGAATGAGAAAACCGTGCCTAAAATCAAACTAAATAGCCCCATTACAAACAGAGTTCCCTCCCCCCTTCAATCATCTCAAATCCACATTCCCAGGTGCTCCTAACGAGTTCTGCTGATCAACGGGCCAAAAGACCTTGACAGAAAAAGATAACCCAAACACATTCCTGCTTGGCACAGAGAGATACAGCTTTTGGTGCAAGGTTTATCAGCAGCTCCCTCCCAGCTAGGAACGCGCGTCAGCGCTCTGGCATGCGAACCGTTACGATGTACAAATACACTGAAACGATGAACATGACACTTCCACAGTATGGGTGCTGGGCTACTTTTTTCAAATTAATCAGACAGACCATTAAGATGGAAATGCAGAAACTGGGAGGAGGGACAATTGTTCTCCAGTACAATTTGCCAGTTACCCACTGAAAGGTAACACTACTGCACCATTTTAGAGGTGGTATGGAGAGTTATGAAATAGGTTTTCCCTATCCATATAAATAATCAGAATTTATCAGAACTTTTTTTGTTTTGTTTTGCAAACCCACAACCACAGTTCATTTGATCACAGGGGGGGGGGGGGGGTGTCATCACATGGGAGAGCTTCACTTTTATCTGCAAGATGCTTCCCCTCTTTCTGAGGATTTTTTTAAAAATCAATTGAGAATCTGCCTCTTGCATTAAAGATAAAGAAAATGTGTGTCATTTTCACAAAATGTGAAGAGTTTCTCAACTTTTGAGTAAAGTCAGAACTTCCAGACACATCCTATTGTTCCCTTCATTTGATATTTGATATTCAGAGATGTCTTGCTTCTCAACATGGAGAATCTCTCTCTCCATAATGGCTTTGATATATCTATACACCATGGATTTGTCTAAAACTTTAAAAAAGCCATCTAAGCTAGTGGTTTTCTCCATGTAAGTTCATTATGCATGATGAGAAGTGCTTTCAACAGTTCTGAAACTACTGTCAATCAACCTCAGTGGGGTGTCCCAAGTTCTAGTTTAGGGGAGAGTAAGAGTAATTGTTCCTTTTAATCTGACCTACTTATTCATTAATATTTTTAAAGCTATCATCATTTTCCTTTTTTCACTGCACATGGAGCAGAAAACAAAGTGGGAAGACAGTGATAAATGGATAAGGCAGGTACTTCCATGATGAATATATGATGGAAGCAAATTGTGTGTGTGTGCGCACACGTGTGTGTGTGTGTGTGTGTGTGTGTATGTATGTATGTGTGTATCGGCTAATTAGTTCAGCCTACCAGGCTTCCTGGTGAGCAATGGAACACTCTATTTTTAAAGCTGTCTCCTGGACATGAAAAATGCCGGAGTGAGATGGAGAGCCCAGAGTCCCTCTTTTGAGGGAGATGGGCGGTGACAAAGTTTGAAATATAAATAAATAAATAAAAATGAATAATTTCAAGTATATAACCACCTCACAGCTGACACCTTCTTTCCTAAAGAGCAATGAAGATGTAGGATGCATCAGACACCACCCCTCGTGATCTGCTTTGCAAAATACTGGTTGCTCTATGAGCAGATGATATGCCTTTTCCTTATAGGAAAACTATCCTGATAAATTTAGAGTGCTGACTTACAAACACTTATTCGAAAGATATGACACTAAAAGAGACTTAGGACATTTCTTTATAAGAACTCAGCTCCAGTCTGAAACCAGCTTCAAACCTCTATGATCCCTCTATGATCCCTGTATTTGAGAGCTGAAGCCCGTAATACAGGGAAGGCGATTTTCGGTACTCTGGAATCTTATAGAAGCTTAGGGGTGGTGATTTTTTGCTCCTTGTTCTCAGTAGTTTGAGCTTGGCCAAAGATAAGATTACAGTTTGCCTTTAAATTGCTTTTGAGGGATTGAAGAATGGGAACAACTGTGTTGTAGAAATGCCCTAAGAATCCACTTAGAAGTTATTTGTTGCATCCTTTTGAGCTCTAGGAAATCCTTTCTGAAACAGGACAGGTAGAATTGAAATGCAATATTCTCAATATAACTGGTTCACAGACATTTTCAACAGAGTTTACATCTGTTTATCCTGCTGGCGGGGGGGTGGGGGGTGGGGAGGAAGTAAAATGGCCAAGCTTTATATCTTAGTCCATATTTTATTCATTAATATCTTTCATATGTTTTTTCCAGAGGTGCCATAAAATTTAACCCTGGGAAATTTCTGACTGCATCTTAGGGAGCAAATGCAATAGGATATAGATAGATAGATAGATAGATAGATAGATAGATAGATAGATAGATAGATAGATAGATTTAAAGGATTTTAATTACAATAGTAAAATCTAATACAAACTAAAAGAAAGAAGAACAGAAAGAAAGAGAAAAAGGTGCAAAGGAGAAGGGAAAAAAACCATAGAAAATAGAACAAAAAGAAAGTAAGAAAATAGAACAAAAAGTGAACCAAGTATAGTGTCTACATAACTACACAGAAGATGATAGGTCAGTAGAGGCAGCAGTTGGACAACACTAGCTGATCTTGAAAAGTAGAATCTCACCAAGTTGAATTGAAGACCACTAGGAAAATTCCAGGACTTTAAACTAGAGTGGAAGTACCCACCTGTGTGTATGTGTGTGTGTACATACACATTTACACACACACATACACACATACACCCCAGAAGAAAGCAGTGGCAAATCACTTCCATATTGCTTCCAACAACATAGAAGTGTCTAAGTATCAACTGGTACTCAAAGGAAACTGGTTTGTTACTTACATAATTACTCTGTAAGTATTTCTTCTTCTCAAGCATTTCTCAAAATTAATCCACAACAACCTGAGTCAGTCTAATATGTTTTGCTAATTAAAATTCTCACATAAAGGAAGCCAAATGGTTATAGAGAAGATAGTGTAAGTGAACATCCCAGTGTCTTGAAAATGTAAAGTTGCTGTTAAAGCAGGACTTCAAAGATTTAGCATTCCCAAAATGATTAAGTTAAGACATTCTAGTGAATATGAAAAGTCTAAAGTCCTGTTCTTGTAACTATTCATTTCATGGTCATGGGAATCATTCAGTGGTGGTCATGAGAAAATCCAGACCTTGCTATAATATAGAAAATAAAGATGATGGAAACTTCAGTACTGAAGAGATGTTCTAACAAAAATATTTCACAAGTTACCACCTAAAAGTTAAATAAACTTTCTTCCGAATGATCCTTTGGGGGGAAAATCCATGAATTGACCTCATTTGTTCTGAGCTAGAAACAGCTCTATGATAACAGCCCCATCTAATGAAAGCATATGAAGCTATGCTACATTTGAACAAGCTGCAGTATATTTCACAGTTACAACACTTGTATATGTTTGCCCAATAATATTATACTGCTTTTCTTTAATGCCCATAAAGGGGATGCAGTAGAGAGAAAACTTAAATAATACACAGAGAAATCAAAAACAAAATGTATAGTATACAGGCAAACAAATTAATAGAAGACACTAGTCAGTGGAGATGACTTAGTATCTCTTTATTGACCCCTATTTTTATTTAACTCAGTATATGCTCAACAGCAAAGAACTCTTAATGCAATGTTCTTGGCCATTATAACACAGTCTCTTTGAGTTGGAACCAATTTGAGTTCTATACCAACTGAAGACACAAAAATAGTTCCATTACAGAAGTCACTCTTTCTCAGCCCAACTCACCTCACAGGGTTTTATTTTTATTTTATTTATTTTCTATCCTGCCTTTACTATTATTTTTTTAATATATAAATAACTCAAGGCAGCAAACATACCTAATACTCCTTCCTCTCCTATTTTCCCCACAACAATCACCCTGTGAGGTGGGTTGGGCTGAGAGAAAGCAACTGGCCCAAGGGCACCCAGCCAGCTTTCATGTCTAAGGCGGGACTAGAACTCTCCTGCTATGCCTGATTGGCTCTTGAGCTGAGAGAAAGCAACTGTCCCAAGGGCACCCAGCCAGCTTTCATGCCTAAGGCAGGACTAGAACTCACAGACTCCTGGTCTCTATCCTGTTGCCTTAACCATCAGACCAAACTGGTTGCTGTCGTGGGGAAAAGAGGTGGAGGAAGGAGTATTAGGCATGTTCGCCACCTTGACTTATTTATAAAAATAGTGAAGGTGGGATATATATTTTTTTTAAAAAAGAAAGTCAACAGAAAGTTAAAAGTATGCACACCACAATTTATGGCCATTTACTTCCAAAAAAGGATGCAGTTATGATATCAATGAAAGCTATAGAAGACCATTTTCAGACTATTTTCTCAGACCATTAAGAAATATAGATAAGCCTTCAGGAGGTTCACACTATTATTTAAAGAAATTACAGAGAAACAGATCAGCATATTGATCCCAGGTTGATGCAGAGCCTATCAAGTGCTTTATTGGACTGTATTGTTGCAGCCAGGGGGTTGGGGATGTAGTGGGTTTTTGTATTTGGGGTTTTATTTCTGTAAGATGCCTGGAATCACCATGAGTCTCTTTACTAAATAATAAATAATATTGATAATAGCAAATTGCCTATCTCCTGACTGTTGAAAAGCATTGCTAACATAGTGGAGCTCTGAGCAACAACTTCTATAGCTGTGGAACAGTGATCTCCTGGTGACATTATCTGAAATATGCCTGAGAGATTTAATGAGACCAACGTAAAACATTGGCTCCTATTCCCAAGTCTTATCCAGAGATCCAGCAAGAATAGCATGGTAGATGGTACTGAAGGTGATGTCAAGCAGAGCCAGCAGAACCACATTTCCAGACTGACTATATACTATTCTGTCCATAGCCTGTTCTGAAGCTGGTTTGACATAACTGAAGATCATCTGCTTCTTCGTGGAAATCTACTGCTCTCTCAATATCAAACATGGGATTGATTTAGAATTTTCCATATTGGTGCTATCCTCAAATTATACTCCTCCTCCTCCTTCTCCTTCTTCTCAGGAGAGAATGACAGTCACAAAAAAGCAGATTTCAGAGCATGACCGCACCTCATAATCAACACTATACCAATTTTCAATATGTGCACCTTTCTCTTACACAAATCTTTGATATCTGAGCTACTTCTCTTTGTGTAAGTCCCTCTCTTCATTTACAGAGACTTGTCAGTTCTTTTTCTTGGTCATTCTGTTGTAGGACAGACAAAGCCCAAGAATCTACAGTATACTGCTACAAGAGATACAAGTCTACATAGAAGTTGATATAGATGCTGTTCTGTCATCTGAACATGAGAAGTTGCATAGGAGCAAAGTATTTTAAAGCACAGATTTTTACTCAGTTCAAAACAAACATGTCACGAGTATAAATTTGAGCATCCATAGGAATAACAAATATGAATTGCAGAGACTGGGAAAATCTTTATCATCTGCTGAAAAATGCATTGGCCTGAGGATTTTATATAGTTCACAGATCCATCATCTGTTGAAAGATGATCATAAATTTGCCATTACAAGCAGCATTGTTTCTCAAAAATTGGATGCGTTTGAAGTTGAATCACTTATTATTTCTCAGTGAACCATACATTCTAACTCTGTGAGAAATACACACACGAACACACACACACACACAAACATGTATCAGCCCAATTCTCTTCTTGTACATGGAAGTCCACTATTCAGGAAATTCCTGGGAAAACAAATATTATATTAAAACTGCCATTTCATGTACAGACTATTATGTTAAGGTGTATCATTTCCTAACTTTGTTTGTTTGTTTTTAAATACATTTACAAGAAAACATTCTGCCAAAAAAAAAGAGTGTGACAACATATTTACATATGAAGGAAATGAAATATTGGATAAGTATTGGATAAGGGACGCGGTGGCGCTGCGGGTTAAACCGCTGAGCTGTCGATCGGAAGGTCGGCGGTTCGAAACCGCGCGGCGGGGTGAGCGCCCGTTGCTCGTCCCAGCTCCTGCACACCAAGCAGTTCGAAAACATGCAAATGTGAGTAGATTAATTGGTACCGCTTCGGCGGGAAGGTAACGGCGTTCCGTGAGTCGTGCTGGCCACATGACCCGGAAGTGTCTATGACAACGCCGGCTCCAAGGCTTTGAAACGGAGATGAGCACCGCCCCCTAGAGTCGGACACGACTGGACTTTACGTCAAGGGAAACCTTTACCTTTACTATAGTTATTTAAAGTCCAATAGAAAGTATATAATTCATATATTCTTTAGAGTATTTGATGGGTGCAAAATAAACTAAAACTTTCCTACCTGAAACCGATATTCTTTTAGATTAACAAAGACTATGCCCTGAGATAGTCTGACAAAATGTGGGACTAGTCTATTGCCAAATTATTCATGGACACTATATAGCCTAATTTCAAGGAAGATTTATAGGAATGATTTGTTTGCTTGTTTCTGATGTATGTTAACTATAGAAAGAAAATATGCTAACCCTTTATTGGATTTGATCCTACATTGTGATAATTTAACAGAACAGTGATTGAAAAAAAAGCTGAAATTTATAGTTGTAGATGTGAGCTAATGTGACATTTCTTGTCACATTCATGAATTATAATCCTCAACAGATGGCAGCCTCTAGACAACTGTGGCTGACCTTGGAAAGCTAAATAGAAAAGGTTTTGGCTAGCACCTTGTTGAATGACTACTGGAAAATTCCAGGGCTGAAAGCTAAATATTAAAAAAGAAAAAAAAAAGTCTTGGAAGAAGGAAGTTGGAAACTGTTTCCAGACTGCTGCCAAAAAAAAAAAAAATCATGAACATGTCCAGGAAATCACCAGGAGCTGATCTCAATCCATGGGAATCTTTACCCTCCTTTCCTTTATCTTCATTATTTGCATTCATACATGACATGAAATAGGAGTAGGATACATGACTGCCCTTTCCATTGAGGTCAGACATTCAGAGAACTCTTTCACTCATAAAGAAAAAGTTTATGTAATAATTATTTGTGCCCAGGAACCTGTCTCTTTAGGACACAGGAGGAAGTAATTGTTAGACCTTCACAAGAATACAGTTGGTCAGTACGTATGTCAATTCTTTCAGTGAATTTGCTGCCTAGAAAGAATAGAGAATCAATTTATTTCATTGGATTTTCTCCCTAGAAATTATAGAAAGTAATTCTAGAAAGAAAATAGTGATTATATGTGAAATAGGTAGCTTCTGGAAATGCTAGTTAACAAATGACACTTTCTTCTCATTTAAGTCTTGAAATATGTACCTATATCTGTTCTCAAAATGAACAAAATTCAATTTTGATAAACTCCAAGTTGAGCTGGATGTTTGAACCATAACTCAGTATCCAGTATGCCATCTAAATAACACATATTCAGTAGATAGACATTCTCCAAATAGATATATTTCAGTTTATTATTGCAACTTAACCAGTAAAATGTTACTTCAAGCATTTATCTATGCCTGGTAAGTAATCTCAATCAGAAACTCTGAGTTATGAGAATTGGAGATGTAACATTCTGGCCAATGTGAGGTCAACGTGGGAAGATAATTTAGTTCTCACAAAAGCATGTCACATCTTCTCAAGCCCCTTTCACCAGCCAGAAACTTAATGATTGTGTATCAGCTCTTCAAGGTAGATCAGACCTTGTAGGTCAATGGTGCTTTATTGTAAAGCTATAGTAACAAAATCTTGCAAACCTGAATGTGCTTTCACCCTCCTTTCCTTTGTCTTCATGAAAACTAGGCGTGGGAAATTTATTCATGCTACATTTTTGCTCTTTTATCTAACCGTTACCTTGGTAGCATCTCTTCCTCCTGTCCTTCAGGGCCATTGCCCTCTACATTGTGCTATCCATTCCCAGAAATTTTGTTGGGTTACCAGAAATGCTGGATGAGCAGCTTGGATCAAAAAGAAGTCAAACAATATGTTAGGTTTGCTTTTTAGAAGGGGAAAAGTAGTGTTGTTTTATGAAGCTGCTTTAAGGTAAGGGTGCTTTTCAGAAACTTTGCCCAAAAGGAACACCCTTTGAAGCTTTGCGTAAGCTCTAGCAACTAAAGCTTCTGACAATGGAATATTTCATTGATTAATTATGTGTTGAGCACTGTGTGCAATTTAACAGCATAACACTTTTAATTAGAATGTTTACCTTCAGAACTGAATCTGGAAAGAAGTCAGAAATGTTGCATTCTTAGAGAAGCAGCCCCAGCTGTGGAAATTGGTCCACATACATAAAAGCTAGGAGACTTGTCAGGTTTGGTAGTTAAAGAATGACTTGCTTTTAATGTTGAGAAGCTGGAGGAAAATGCACAAGTATATGGACTCCATTGTTTTTACATGTTTACAATCTTCATTAGAACTAAATACAAAATTAATTCTACATGTCAACAAGTAACAGACCCATATTTTGTTATTGTAATTAGTGGATGCCAAAATCATGAAATCCCCACCACCCGCTGGACACACATAATTGCTCTTATTATGCCATTTATTTTCCTTCATGTTTTAATATGTGCCCATAGAAATCGTGTTCCACTAACATATTAAAGGGCATTTCATCTCAAAATGAAATAATTATGTGACTGGATATGTGTGCTTCATAAACATCTGTCTTGCTTCAAGGTATTTATTTATTTATTTATCTATCTATTTAACCATCCATCCATCCATTTTATGTGGCCACTCATCTATCCAAGAAACTCTGCACGGAGAACAAACTTAAAGAGAGAATTAATATTAAAACAAAAGCAACTAAAACTGATTCAAAGTTGAATAATAACACAAACCAGTAGATACATACACCCATGCCAGAGCTCCCAAACCAACATCCTGCCTATGGGAAGATGTTTTAACTACAGTATTAACTATAGCTATCAAAATAGAAATTAATATCTAAATTAAGTTCCTCATCACCCATTATGTACATGATGCCAGAAATAGATAACATTAACTGAACCCAATGGAACTTTAAGCAAATGGATATGTGGTAACATTCAAATTTAAGGTTAATTGCAGTTTGAATCAAAGTGTTGGGAATGGCATCATCCTTGCCATATTTTCCCTCATCTATTCCGGACACATTTAAATGGGGTCTCCATATTTTCTAAATGGGATTTCCACATCCACAATTAATAGAGTTATTAGTTGACAGGGTCAGGATAACCATCATTTATTGCATCTTCACAAGCATGAACAAACATTTCAGCAGATCTTCTTAAGAAAAGTAATGATCAACTAGGCTAGTTAAAACTTTTCCTGGGCTGAGGTCTGCAGCTGATGCTTGAATCGTAGAAGTTTTGGTGGATGCCACAGTAATGTGACATCACATCATGACTTTCTTGTGTACAACACAATGCAAATAACACATGGTATGCAAGTCATTTAATTTGTATGATGATATCATTATGTCCATGTTACCATTTGTTCCCCTAAGTATGCCAGTTGTTTGAATGGTGTACTAAACACTGAATTACAAAAGATTGTGACAGCAGCTAGGGCAAAAGTTAAACTGGTTTACCTTCATTCACATTTCATTAAAATGAAATTGGGTCAAAATGATTACTCTTCAGTTAAGAATTTAATAGTTTTCTCCTTCTGTAATATTAAAAACAAATTGATAACTTTTGGAAGGTGTCTGAAGAGCACACCCAAGTTTTGTGAGCTGTATGACATGTTTGGCCCATGTTTGAACTATGTGGATCTTAAACTGAGTTGGTGAATCAGGATTTGATAGCACTGTTGAATTTTCATCATTACTAATGTCACTGAATACCAAAATACAACTTTCAAAGGAAAAACAAATCTCATGGAAGAAATGTGAAAATAACAATCACAAAAAGACCCTGGAAAGAAGTCTCTCGAGGTTTTGCTTCAAAAGGTAGTATAAACATATGTTTAAAAATAGTAATTACAATTTGTAGGTTGATGATGAATGATCATGGCATGGATCCATGACTGTCTCATCCCCGTCATATCAACCCGTCCCTCCTGGTGAGCAGAGAGGGCATGCCATGGACCCCATCTGTAAGAGAACTCCATCTGGCGGGGTCTAGGAGGTGTCCCTTCTCTGCAACAGCCCCTGCCCTTTGAAATATCCTTCCCCCAGAAGTGAGATTGGCCCCCTCCCTCCTGGACTTTAGAAAACAACTAAAGACCTTGTTCTGTAATTATGCCCGGGGTGGGAGAGAGAGTAGCCATTCCTGGGGATGGTTAGTTTGTTAGAAGGACCCTGCTCTGCTTGCAAATTACAGAGAACTTTCAGCCATCAGGGTTTTTATCACATTTATTTTATTATGCATTATAGTATTTTACAGTTTTATATTTTTCTTATTTATGTTTTATTGTAAACCACCCAGAGTCCCTTTTGGGAGATGGGCGGTGATAAATTTGCTTAATAAATAAATAAACAAATAAATATTTTTTATAAGAACATTAGCACAAATAAAGTTGTTCAAACTGAGTAGAATATCAGACATCATCCAAGAGAGCAGGAATCATTCAGATGATAGCTAGTTGGATTTTGTCTTCTAACGCCAGCACCAGCACCTGAGCGTGACACAGTTTAACCTATCATCAGATGATATAAAAGCATCACAGGATGCCTTGAATAAGAGCACAGTTGCGACTTCGGAACAGCATTGTGCTGCAAAACAAATGAAATGGTAGGTATTCAGCCAAGAGTGCATTCAGCCAAGGAAAGGGGGGAAAAAAAAAAAATGAAGAGACAACAGTGAGGGGGGGGGGGGGAAGAGTGTTTCCTTCATTCCATTCTTTTATAGACTCATTCTGCCATGCTGTCTACTGTTCCTAATTCCCATCTTAAAGCAATCTGGGAGACTTTTTGAAACCAATGTCGAAATTATATAGTGCTTATATTTTTCATGCTTATAGCTAGCTCATATAACTTTTGGTCATGTTGTAGAGTCATATGCACTTTGATTTTAAAACAAATAAAATTCCTGCCAGCGTTTGTGTATGTGCATTTTCATACATTCGATTAAATCTGTTTTTACCCAGATGCCCACGGACATATATAAAACAGTGCTAAGCTGTACTACCAACAGGATTGTATGTATCCTTGCCTTAAAATTAGAAACTCTACCAATCTTAAAGATAAGCTCCTCAGAGGACAATCTAATATGTTCAGGCTATGTTTGTGATATGAATGTTAGCATTTTTTCTGTGTTTAAGAAGATGCTGAGTTTATGAAGACTTCATTGTTTTCATGTTAAATTCCATTACAATTGAGTTGCAACACCATCATCTGTGAGTATTATGTTGGTTGCTAGACGTCTTCACTGTCTTCAGGAAATGAAAGAGTGAATGAATAAATACATGAATGCTACGAAAACTGATCAGTTCAAGAGTTTGGAACTACAAGTACAGTATCAGAGAGAGAGAGAGAAATGGAATGTGAGGGTGACCCTGGAAGATGGGGTGGGGGGGGGGAGATGCTGCCTAGCGAATGATCAGATAAAAGAGAAAGGAGTCTGCAACAGAGTAATAGCCAGAGAAAGAAAGTTAGGAAGGACCCACCCTGATTACTCAGGTGGTAAATAGAGGGGCTATAGGGACGTGGTGGCGCTGCGGGTTAAACCGCTGAGCTGCCGATCGGAAGGTCGGCGGTTCGAAACCGCGCGGCGGGGTGAGCTCCCGTTGCTCATCCCAGCTCCTGCTCACCTAGCAGTTCGAAAACATGCAAATGTGAGTAGATCAATAGGTACCGCTTCGGCGGGAAGGTAACGGCGTTCCGAGTCGTCATGCTGGCCACATGACCCGGAAGTGTCTATGACAACGCTGGCTCCAAGGCTTAGAAACGGAGATGAGTCCGTTCTAAACGGAGTTCTAAACGGAGCCCCCTAGAGTCGGATTCGACTGGACTTTACGTCAAGGGAAACCTTTACCTAAATAGAGGGGCAGGAGATCTGTACATTCAGACTTGCAAGATTCTGTTAATGTAGCCTTACAATAAAGTAGAATTAACTCATCTGTTTTTGTTTCCTGTCTGGTTTACCTGGCAGGGCTGATAAGCTATAAGACTATGCTGATCTTGACATAAACAATGGGATGTGCATTATGACGTTTGATACTGTACTATTTTGGATTCAAAATGAAACAAAATGATGCAAATTCCACCTCCAACACATTGGTGGTATGAAATATTGACACACACACACAAACAGGAGCTTTCATTCACATTTACAGTATTGGATTTGCAACTTGGTGAAAAAATAGCAGGTTATGAGATTTATCGGTTTACTCGTTCCTCATCACGAATATTTTTATGACGTGTTTTATGGAATGCTTGTAAAACAACAAACAGGCCCAATGAGATAGTTTTCTGAATCTGGGAAGGAAGACATGAATTAAAAGCTCCAAAGTATTCTCATATTTATTTTATTAGAAAGATTGGATGAAAAAAAGTAATCCAATTAATAAAGAGATGCAAATAAGAAGGGTGAGATTGTATTTATATGGATGGAGAGTAAGACCAATCTTTCACATGTTGTCTCTCTGTGAAAAAGCCAACTGTAACTTAACCTGCTTCTGGATCTGACTCAATTATTTTCAAATGACCTGCTTAGATCTACCAGAAAGCCATTATTTGTAGATCCATCTGTAATCTCTTCGTTGGACAGGTCCTGAGACTATGGAATTCCATCCCATTGAAATCTATGCTGTCTCAATAAAGGGCCAGCACCGAACACAATTTCTGATATCTCCCAATTTCTGAAGCAGGTTTATGTGCTGTTTTGGACTTTATTATTTGGTTTTAGTGTTTTATTTTTTCTTACTTTTTCTTTGACCAGCATTGAAGAAGTTTGGGGTGTTTTTTGGTGAGTGTGTGCATGTGCATTCACACACACACACACACACACACACATCTATTAATTTTAAAACCAGTGAGATGCCTGAAGATTTTTATTTTTTCTTGTGTTAGGTGTGAGGGTTATTTCTTACATTTTACTTTGATGTATGTTTTAAATTATTTTTTGCACTGCTGCCTGGCTTTATTGTTACCCAGTTGTATAATACTTTATGTCTTATTTTTATGTGAAACACTTTGCAAGGTTTATGCACCAAACAAGAGGCTTATAAATGTTTGTATCCATATATGTTACCTGAGGGCAATTGTTCGGCCTTTATCTATTTCTGGGTTTGCACACTGTCAGAGAGTAAGAAGGGAAGTTATGAAATGTGCTGCAGCAGAACACTGAAAATTGTCCACGGAAAATCGGAACAGCAGCTATTCAGTGTATGCTTTTGAAATTCTCCGCCAAAGTTTTGGATGGAGATTTTGGGTGAGCTTCTCCAAGGGAAGAAGAAACTCTCTAACAAGAGTCCCAAGAGCAGGTAACCTTCCTCAAATCCTGGAACTTATTTCCTCAGTCCACTACTAAAAGCACCACATAGGAGGAATTATTTCAGGAATCCCTTTTTAAAGTAAGAGAAGCCAGGGCAAGATATATCATCTCAGGAGAACTGGGCATACAATGAAAGGCAGGACGTTTACACAACCCTTGGCAATCCAACAACGGAAAGTATTCAAGAACACCACCTTCCCCCCATGACAGTTTTCCCCAATCCTCTTCTTTGAAGAAGAAATGTGTCAGGGAAATTTTCTTTCACCACACCAAGGAAGGAGAACTTCTCCAGATGGCAGAGGATTTATAAGCTGCTTTGGTTGTTATTCTGATCTCTCAAGTTACGGATCTGAAAGCTCACTTATCGCACAGGAATAAACTCACGTCATTCCAAGATTTTACTAATGTACAGGGCAAATTTTATTATGATACAGAGAAGATAAACAGCAAGGGGTTTGACTCACACTAAGTAGAAATGCAAAGCCATTGGTCGCTTCACATCAGGAAATGATGATGGCTTCTGAGTGAGGTTCTATGGTAGACTTGACAGCACTGTGACAGGGATTGGCAGCCAGACCATTCTTTTTCTGACTGGCGCAGTCTTTCTGGAAAAGGAGAGATTGTGAGATCATCCACTTTCACTCTGGACAGCTGCTCCTCATGAGTAGACTGCAGGAACTGAGGTTTTTGCAGTCAACTCATGAGTTGAGTGGCTTGGGGTCCAGGGATTCCAATCAAGCTCACAGTCACAATGCTACCTATTTGGACACAAGGTTTGCAAAAGCCTCACTTTCTTAACCACTTTCAGATGTAATTTGAAATTACATTAATTTCAAGTAAAGAGAGATTTTCTGAGTGACAGGCTAAGAGAAATCCACTTGGTGAGTCAACATTCTTTCTGTATTAAAAAAGAAAAAAAAAAGGGAGCTTCAAAGGATTTAAACTTTCAGCAAAACACTTAACAAGGAGTGGATGTAAGAACGTTTAAAATGGATAAAGGGGAGAGTAATTTTTAAGGATTAAATTTTGGTGAAAGTATTTTGAAAATATTGGAATTAAACAAACAAATGGACCTGACCTTTCTGGGAATGTTATTCATTTAGCATTAAAAAGAGCATAGACAATTGGTGGATTTTTCAAAATAAACATAAAGGTAATATAAGGCGGATTGTGATGATGACTGTAACGACAGAGTGCCATTTAAGATGAAAATATTAAGGACACAGAAAGACAAAACAGAAAAAAAAGGAGAAGCTTGCCTTTTACTTTCCCCCTTGTAATTAAGTCACTTTCACTTTTTCACTTTCACTACCAGAAAAGCAGTAAAAACAGTAGAAGGGAGTAGAGGATATGAGAGCAACCTGAAGAAAGACAAATTACACCAGAGTTGCTTCAGAAAAATATTTAAGGAATTAGGTAAAAAGTTGTCTGGATCACTTAATACTAAAAGAATGGATGAACGACTTCTAAAGATGAAAGAGGAGATGAAATAAGAAGTTAAGAAGATGGAAAACTCTGTAAAATAAGTGACTGGAGATGTAAAACAAAATTAATGACAAAGTGGAAATTTGGGAAAGTAAGACAGAAGTTATAAGTAGAGAGATGGAAAGAGATTTAGATAATCTGGCATTATTGGAGTTGAGAGAGAAGGACTTTTGCTTGAGATTCAGAGTGATTCCAGAAGATTCTGGTGAAGACATTAGAGAAAAGATTAAAGTTTATCTTCTTTTTTTTTTTTTTGGATTGGGATGAAGAGGATATGGAGACAGATATTGACAAAGTTTACAGAATAAGTACAAGATTTGTGAAATTAAGAAAAGTTGCAAGGGATGTCTCGTGCTCTTTGTCAAGAAGAAGACAAGGGATCAAGTTCTACAGCAACATTTCAATACAAAACTGAAGATTGATAATACAGATGTAATTGTGCTTAAAGAAATTCTGATCAGAATACTGTGCAAGAGAAAAGAGTACTTCTTTCTGACTGATAGACTTAAACAGAAAACAATTCCATTCTGATGGGACAAACTGGAAGGAATGATTTTTTACTTTCAAACGGCAGAGGTTTTGAATGAATTCTGTGTGGAAAGCGAGAGAATTTCTAGAAAGTTTCAGAGAAAACTGGTGGAAATACAAATGGATGTGACAGATAAGACCACACAAAAGCCTCCATGGGTGCAACAGGAAAGTGAAAGGGATGATACTGAATTAGCTGCTACTGGTATTGACTTTTCTAAATTTTTGGCCTGATTATGGATTACAAATGCTTAATGTGGAATATAAATGGAGCAAATGGTCCTCAAAAGAGTAAAACAAAATAATTATTTGTAAAAATTAAAAGAAGATGTAATTTGCTTACAATAAACACATACAGGATATAATTATTTGACTTACAAAAATTGGGTGAAGAATTTGTCTCAGCAGGAAAGGAAAGGAAAGGAAAGGAAAGGAAAGGAAAGGAAAGGAAAGGAAAGGAAAGGAAAGGAAAGGAAAGGAAAGGAAAGGAAATAAGTTGTTTTGTATATAACATCTTGCTTGGGGTGGAAGGAGTGGTAATCAATCCTGGCGGTGGTTAGCACCCTGAAGAGGCCCCCATGAATTTGTGAATTTAAATTAAAAAACTTTTAATATCTCCATTTTGGATTTTATATTTTACATTTACACTTATATTTACATTTAAACTTACATTTAAGAAACACTGCTTTTATTGTATTTTAATCTGTACTCAGTGCTTGCACAGGGGAACTTTCACATTTTTTTTTGTTTGTTGTTTATTCGTTTAGTCGCTTCCGACTCTTCGTGACTTCATGGACCAGCCCACGCCAGAGCTTCCTGTCGGTCGTCAACACCCCCAGCTCCCCCAGGGACGAGTCCGTCACCTCTAGAATATCATCCATCCATCTTGCCCTTGGTCGGCCCCTCTTCCTTTTGCCTTCCACTCTCCCTAGCATCAGCATCTTCTCCAGGGTGTCCTGTCTTCTCATTATGTGGCCAAAGTATTTCAGTTTGGCCTTTAATATCGTTCCCTCAAGTGAGCAGTCTGGCTTTATTTCCTGGAGGATGGACTGGTTGGATCTTCTTGCAGTCCAAGGCACTCTCAGAATTTTCCTCCAACACCACAGTTCAAAAGCATCGATCTTCCTTCGCTCAGCCTTCCTTATGGTCCAGCTCTCGCAGCCATATGTTACTACAGGGAACACCATTGCTTTAACTATGCGGGCCTTTGTTGTCAGTGTGATGTCTCTGCTCTTAACTATTTTATCGAGATTTGTCATTGCTCTTCTCCCAAGGATTAAGCGTCTTCTGATTTCCTGACTGCAGTCAGCATCTGCAGTAATCTTTGCACCTAGGAATACAAAGTCTTTCACTGCTTCTACATTTTCTCCCTCTATTTGCCAGTTATCAATCAAGCTGGTTGCCATAATCTTGGTTTTTTTGAGGTTTAGCTGCAAGCCAGCTTTTGCACTTTCTTCTTTCACCTTCATCATAAGGCTCCTCAGTTCCTCTTCGCTTTCAGCCATCAAAGTGGTATCATCTGCATATCTGAGATTGTTAATGTTTCTTCCAGAGATTTTAACTCCAGCCTTGGATTCCTCAAGCCCAGCTTGTTGCATGATGTGTTCTGCATACAAGTTGAATAGGTAGGGTGAGAGTATACAGCCCTGCCGTACTCCTTTCCCAATCTTAAACCAGTCCGTTGTTCCGTGGTCTGTTCTTACTGTTGCTACTTGGTCGTTATACAGATTCTTCAGGAGGCAGACAAGATGACTTGGTATCCCCATACCGCTAAGAACTTGCCACAATTTGTTATGGTCCACACAGTCAAAGGCTTTAGAATAGTCAATAAAACAGAAATAGATGTTTTTCTGAAACTCCCTGGCTTTTTCCATTATCCAGCGGATATTGGCAATTTGGTCTCTAGTTCCTCTGCCTTTTCTAAACCCAGCTTGTACATCTGGCAATTCTCGCTCCATGAATTGCTGAAGTCTACCTTGCAGGATCTTGAGCATTACCTTACTGGCATGTGAAATGAGTGCCACTGTTCGATAGTTTGAACATTCTTTAGTGTTTCCCTTTTTTGGTATGGGGATATAAGTTGATTTTTTCCAATCTGATGGCCATTCTTGTGTTTTCCAAATTTGCTGGCATATAGCATGCATTACCTTGACAGCATCATCTTGCAAGATTTTGAACAGTTCAGCTGGGATGCCGTCATCTCCTGCTGCCTTGTTATTAGCAATGCTTCTTAAGGCCCACTCAACCTCACTCTTCAGGATGTCTGGCTCTAGCTCACTGACCACACCGTCAAAGCTATCCCCGATATTGTTATCCTTCCTATACAGGTCTTCTGTATATTCTTGCCACCTTTTCTTGATCTCTTCTTCTTCTGTTAGGTCCTTGCCATCTTTGTTTTTGATCATACCCATTTTTGCCTGGAATTTACCTCCAATGTTTCTAATTTTCTGGAAGAGGTCTCTTGTCCTTCCTATTCTATTGTCTTCTTCCACTTCCGTGCATTGCTTGTTTAAAAATAATTCCTTATCTCTTCTGGCTAACCTCTGGAATTTTGCATTTAATTGGGCATATCTCCCCCTATCACTGTTGCCTTTTGCTTTCCTTCTTTCTTGGGCTACTTCTAGTGTCTCAGCAGACAGCCATTTTGCCTTCTTGGTTTTCTCTTTCTTTGGGATGTATTTTGTTGCCGCCTCCTGAACAATGCTGCCAACTTCTGTCCATAATTCTTCCGGGACCCTATCTACTAAGTCCAGTCCCTTAAATCGATTCCTCACCTCCACTGCATATTCCTTAGGAATATTAGTGAGCTCATATCTAGCTGATCTGTGGGTCTTCCCTAATCTCTTTAGTCTGATCCTAAATTGTGCAAGAAGAAGTTCGTGATCTGAACTACAGTCAGCTCCAGGCCTTGTTTTTACCGACTGTACAGATGTCCGCCACCTTTGGCTGCAAAGGATGTAATCAATCTGATTTCGGTGTTGTCCATCTGGTGAAGTCCATGTATAAAGCCGTCTCTTAGGTTGTTGGAAGAGAGTGTTTGTTATGGAGAGTGCATTGTCTTGGCAAAATTCTATCAGCCTATGTCCTGCTTCATTTTGTTCTCCCAGGCCATACTTACCTGTAATTCGAGGTGTCATTTGACTGCCCACCTTAGCATTCCAGTCTCCTGTGATGAAAATAACATCTCTTTTAGGCGTGTTGTCCAGTAGGTGCTGCAGATCCTCATAGAACTGCTCTACTTCAGCTTCTTCAGCATTTGTGGTTGGGGCGTATATTTGGATCACTGTGATGTTAGATGGCTTGCCCTGAATTCGAATTGAGATCATTCTGTCGTTTTTGGGGTTGTATCCAAGCACTGCTTTAGCCACTTGACTATTAATTATGAAGGCTACTCCATTTCTTCTGTGGTCCTCTTGTCCACAGTAGTAGATCTGTTGGTCATTTGATGTGAAGTGGCCCATTCCAGTCCATTTCAGTTCACTGACGCCCAGGATGTCTATCTTTAATCTTGACATCTCACCAATAACCACATCCAATTTGCCCTGGCTCATAGATCTTACATTCCAGGTTCCAATGGTGTGTTGATCCTTAGAACATCGGATTCGCCGTTCACCACCAGCACCGTCGGCCGCTAGCCGTCCTTTCGGCTTTGAGCTAGCTGCGTCATCACGTCTGGGGCTAGTTGAACTCATCCTCTGTTCCTCCCCAGTAGCATTTTGACCATCTTCCGACCTGGGGGTCTCATCTTCCGATGGTATACCGACATATCTCTGGTTGTACTGATCCATTTAGTTTTCATGGCAAGAATACTGGGGTGGGTTGCCATTACCTTCCCCAGGGATCGCATTTAGTCTGACCTCTCTGTCATGACCTTCCCGTCTTGGGTGGCCCTTCACGGTTTAGCTCATGGCATCATTGAGGTGCTCAAGCTCCAGCACCACGACAAGGTAACGATCCTTTGCTGAAGCATTTTTTTTTAAAATCTGTATTTATTTTTAGTTTTATTGTAAACTGCCCAGACTCACTCTCTGAGTGAGATGGGCAGTGATGAAATTTGAAACATCAATCAATCAATCAATCAATCCCAACTACAACTAGAACTAATACTGACTGATGAGTGTAGTAGATATGTTGGAGTGGAAGTTAATTTGCATGGGGTTAAAACTCTAATATTGGGAATTTATGCTCCAAATGAGGATAAAGCAATATTCTATAAAGGACTTATGGATAGACTAATGGGCTTTTGTTGTGCCAATTGGTGTTTAATGGACGATTGGAATGGAGTGATCTCCCCATGAGTGGACAGAACTGAGAAAAATATTGAAATTACATAAGGTAAACTACATTTTTTTTTTTTTTAACTTGATGGACAATTTAGAGTTTGTTGATACATGGAGACATAAAAATGCCAATTCAAGAGAATATAGTTATTTTTCTGAAAGACATAGAACTTTTTTGAGAATAGGCATGATTATTTAAGCAATACTGGAAGGTAAGTTCAACTGCAAATATGACATTGATGCTGCTGCTGTTGATCAATGATAAGATACAGACAGCTATAAGAATTTAACAAAGGAACTATAAACATTATTTCAATGAAAACACAGCCTGGACCTTAATATTCCAGTTTAGTTCTTGGTTCTTCTTGTAGAAAAAAGTTCTTTTGAAATCCAATGAACTCCTCTACCCTTGGTCATGTTAGCAAACTAGCACAAAGTAAATTTGATTTCTTCAAAGGAAGATTGCCAAACAAATAGTGAAATTTCACATACTTGTCCATTCTGCATATTCTCCCAGAGATGCTTGTACACTGTTTACTTATTTGTGTGATCAAAGCACTGTACATTGCAGGGGATGTGTGTGTTGATATCCATAATCATATGGATTATGACTAGGATTAAGCTCTGCTATGTCCCACTAGTGTGATGTTTAACAACAAGCTGAAAGTAGGTAAGAGAGAAGGACATCCTTTTTTAATTTCAGATTACTGAATTCAGTTTCTCAGTCTCAAAGAAATAAAGTATATTAATAATCCTTTCCTATTCCATGCCACATTTTCTCAAAGATGAAGGCTCAGGCTTTTTTCTCCAGGGGGAAAAAAAAAAATCAAATATTTCTTAGTACTTTGCATTATTGTTAGAGTCCTGAGTTTCTGCAAAGAAGATATTCCAGCAGTGGTTTATGATGATAATATCTGTGCAAGGAAGCAGATCTGAAAGCAAAGAGATGCTTCAGAATAATAGATAATGGTTGTTCTCTTTGGTATTTAATTCCATGTGCATTTTGGCATGTTGATTTAGGTTTGACAGCAGAAGTGAGTTTGTGCAAGGATTGGCACATTGGTGCAGGGTCCTCAGCATCTTGCATCGGCTGTTATTTTCAAATAAAAAATCATTGGAAGACACCCTGGAGGTCTTACAGTCTAACTTCTGCTGAGGGCAGAAAACTCATACCATCCCAGGCTTGGCAATCTTTGCTTGAAAATGTCTAGGGGTAAAGTTCTCACATTCCAGAAGGGAGGATGTTCCTATGTTCAATAGCTCTCACCATCAGGAAATTCCTTTTTATGTTTACTTTGGTTCTCTCTCTGTAAAATTTCTACCCATTCATTCTTGTCCTATTCACAGTTGCTCTGGATAATAAATCCACTCCATCTTCCTTGTGACATCCCTGAAGAATTGTTTCCCCTCTTGTTTAGCGGAACATATCCATATTTCCATGATCCCCCATCCAGTGATTTTTAGCACCTTAGTTCCAGTGGTAAAGTATCAATAGGCAGAGCAATCATTATCTCTCAACTTGAGTTTAAGGTGCTTATAACCCACTTCCACTTTCTTGGATATATTTACAATACTATTATTCAATGAAGTTTTATCCCAAAGTTTTTTGTTTTTCAACAAGCAAGGATTTTGTTATGTGACAACAAAGAAGAGTGAAACAAAATGGCATATTTTAATGAACTCTCATTTTAATGACTGCCTTCAGCAAAAGAAGCAATTTAAGTACAAAGAATAAATGGAACCATAATATGTGTCACCAGTCAACAATGTACAAATGGATCCTGTTTTCTGACAACAGTTGCCTTAGGAAAAGAGAGCACTCTGAAGCCTAAAAGATTTAATTCCAGTAATGTTCTGTACCATAACCATTCCCCCTCTGAGCATAGCAGTTCTGGTTCATTGAAGGGTCATTCCAAAGCTCTCTGTGCTAGTTTGACTTCAGATGGCATAAGAACAAAATATGGAGCACCTTAATGCTCAAGCAGGCTTGGTCTCACACATCATATTTCTTCTACCCTTATTTATCTATCAGTGTCCCCACCAGCCTTTTGAAAAGGAACCAGATTGCAAGGGCAGAAGCAATTAAAGAAGGAGGAAGAGAAAAAGAAGAAGCCAAAGGTAGGAACTGAGGGCCAGTCTCACCACCAGCTCCTGATAATTCTTCACAAAATGATGTTTTTTCTGCTGCTACTGGCAGTGGATTAGGACCACAGGTTGAACTAGGCATTTAAGGAAGAAAGAATAACCGTCTGCTATTCTAAGGTGCCTTCTGTCTGTCCATCTATCCATCTGTCTATCCATCTCTGCCCATCCATCTGCCTGTCCATCCATCCATTTGTCCATCTGTCCATCTGTCTGCCCATCCATCTTTCATCTGTCTGTTCAACTGTCTGCCTGTCTGCCTGTCTGTCTGCCCGCCTGTCTGCTGTGCTGCCTCATCATGATTGGAGGGGGTGTTCTTGGGAGGGATGAGTAAAGAATGCTTGGAGTGTGTGCCAAGAATATATATTCCCAACAGGGTCACCCAAGGTGTAAAGGTCATCTCAGCTACCTAGCTAAAGCAAGCAGAGTCCTATGTTGGGCAGCAACGATCTAGGAAGATGCCCGAGGCAGATGATCACTTTAGTGACAATGGCAAAGGCATCAGTTTATACTGCACAAGAGAAGGGAATGGTAAACCACTCCTGTATTTTACCAAAAACCCACATGGGTAGAAAATATAAAATGACAATATAGAAACAGATGATGGGCATCTCAGGTCTGATGGCACTCAACATGCTACTGAGGAAGAACAGAGGATCTTTCAGATACTAATGGTATTTATGATGTGGCTAGATAAAAGCCTTCAGGAGGTTTAGTTGCTGATGTTGCCATTCAGGAAAAGAAAATCAGAAGCTTCAAAGATAGAATTACAGTAGGAACATGGAACGTAAGAAGCATGAACAAGGAAAGCTCAGCACAATGGAAGATGACGTCAGCTAAGATTGATGTCTTAGGCATCAGCAAATTGAAATGGACTGAAAAGAAGAAGAAAGCCAGTTTCCATGATATAATCTTGAAAATATTACCCACCATTTTCAAGGAGAACAACTGAATTGCTTTAGCTTAGTTATTAGTACTTTGAATGAGAAGTGTGGCTTTATTTCATGTAGCATTGAATTATTTCTTCCTGTGGTCCAAATATTCCCAACAATTTTATTCTGCACAACAATTTTTGTCTTTCTTCAGCTTTTCTGTTGGTCATGCTTTCATAAGCCAGTGTTACAACTGGGAAAACCCATGGACTTGGCAATACATCCTTTTCAGTGGGATGCCTCTGCACTTTTCTGTTTTGTCTGTCTTTATTTCATGGCTATCCAGTTTCCACATCTGTGAATTGTTGAGCTTATGAACATAAAAGCTGTTACTGTTTTTTACTTATTTGCCTTATCTACTGACAGTGCCTATTAACATAATCTAAGGCTTTGTTTTAATATTGATCATCAGATTGGCTTTTGAGCCTCTTTCAGTGAAAGGTTTCTTAAATCTTCCTTGCTACCAGCCATCAAACATCAGCATATCTGATATTGTTATCGGTATCTAGTGGCTCATGTTGCATACTTAGCTGAGGTCTGGATTGAAAAATCTAGGACATTATTTTACCAGCACCTGAGATAAGCACAGTTGTTCAGTTCTTTAGCACTGCCCTTCTTTGGTACTGGAATACAAAATGGTATTTTGCAGTCTCTTGGCCTCTGTTTTGTTTTCTATACTTAGTTATCAAGGATAAGTAGCACTTCAACTACATAATGCAGCTGCGTGGGAGATCTTGGGTTTCCCAAGATCAGCACACATCACTCCTTTGCTCCATGAGCTGCATTGGTTGCCAGTCTGCTTCTGTGTCCAATTCAAGGTGTTGGTTATCACCTTTAAAGCCCTACATGGCACAGGTCCAGGCTACCTAAGGGACCGTCTCCTCCCCATCACATCAGCCTGTCCCACCCGGTCGTGCAGAGAGGACATGCTACAGATCCCATCTGTAAGGGAATTCCATCTGGCAGGGTCCAGGAGGCGGGCCTTCTCTGCAACAGCTCCTGCCCTTTGGAATATCCTTCCCCCAGAAGCGAGATTGGCTCCCTCCCTCCTGGACTTTAGGAAACAGCTAAAGACCTGGTTCTGTAATTATGCCTGGGGCGGGAGGGAGAGTAGCCATTCTTGGGGATGGCTAGTCTCTTAGAAGGACCCTGCTCGGCTTGCGAATCATAAAGAACTTTCAGCCATTGAGGTTTTTATTATATTTATTGTATTATGTATTATAGTGTTTTATAGTTTTATAGTTTTATTTCTGTTTTATTGTAAACCGCCCAGAGTCCCTTTTGGGAGATGGGCGGTGATAAATTTGATTAATAAATAAAAAATAATTAATAAATAATATTGTAAGATTTTAACAGTTCTGCTAAAGTGTTTCATTAATGCTTGTCATTTATTGTACAATTATTTCTCTTAAGTAATTATATTGTTCTAGTTTAACTCTTAGCCTCAGTTTCTTTACAACGCTTATTTAGATATGATTCTTGTATTTTCTTGCTTTTCATTTTTAATGATGCCACAAATTTCAGTCTAGAGTTCTTCAGGTATTCCACTGATCAAATCTAATTAATTATATTCTTGACCTTCACTGCATCATCATATGGATGGTTGGCAAGATTGTATCTTGTTGGTCTGGTGATTTATTTTAAGCTTGGTTTTCAAGAAGATCTTCATGATCTGAACCATAGTCAGCACCAGATCTTGCTTCTCCATCTCTGCTTTCAGAGTTTATATCAATTTGATTTTAGCATTGTCCATCCAGTGTTGTCCATGTGTCATCTTTTAGGTTATTGGAAAACATATTTGCTATAAACATTGAACTTCCTTGGCAGAGCTCTATTAGTCTATATCACTTAATTTTGTATATCAAGGCTAAATTTCCCCATTATTTCAGATGCTATTTTACCTCCTATTTTAGCATTCCAATCTTTTATAACTAGCATGGAATTTTGGGGGAGTGCTGCAGCAAGTCACCATACAACTGTTTGGTTTCTACTTGTTCTGCATCTGGGGTTGCAGCACAAACTTGAATCACCAGAATATTGATTTTCTTGCCTTGAACTTGACTTGAGATCATTCAGTAATTGTTTGGGCTGTATGTGACCACTGACTTGGACTCTTTTTCTTAGTAATGATGGCTATCCTGTTTCTTCTATGATTTTCTTATCTGCTGTAGGAGTTCTGTGCTCCTCTCCTGTGAAGAGATCCATGCTATTTTATTTCAGTCCTGCTGATTCTTAGAATGTCGACATTCAGCCTTTACACTTCTGCTCTGGCAATGTCAAGGGTTCCATGGTTCATGTTTATGACATTTGGTGTATCATGAAGAGATCCAAGAATAACTATGTGTGTAGAAATATATTCATCAACTCAGACAGCAAACACCAGCAAACAAATGTGAAAACATGAGCTTCAGAGGTTCTTTAATCATTTTTATATTGAAATGTTCAGAAGAGAATGCTTTGGTTCTGTCTTTCCCAAAACATATATCAAGATGCCCACAATACACAAAATAGATCAGGTATAATTAGCCAATCTTGGGGGATTGTATTTAAAAGACACTGTTTCACTAACTCTTCATCTCTTTTAAATGAGATAAATGTTGGAATTTTACCAGGCAGGATCAGATGGAGCAGATCAATTTCCCTAGTGGGCTAAATAAATTCATTCGTAATCTAGCCATAATTGACATTCAATGGCTAGAATTTTGCACTAATGTTTATTTAAAGAGGCCATTTTTTAATGAAGGCAAAAGGTCATTTTTAGTCATCTTTGAATTAAAGGACTAAATGAAACAATGAATAGATGTTTTGAGTTTTTCTGCTTCACCAGATAACTGTGTTATGTTTTGAAAGGTTATACTGGAGTGGAAAGAAGTCAAACTCATTCTCAAATTTCTGATTTACATGCAATATGTGAGGGGGAAGGAAAGAATAATAGTTAACAGCCTTTCCAAGCATCCTCTACTTGAAAATGTCTTACTGTAAGTACAAGGAAATAGCTTATAAAGTGACAATCATTATGATAGAGGGAGTATGGAAGAAAGGGAAACCTGGATAGTTGGATTTGGTGTGACTCAAGAATAGTAATATATTCAATTTTCTATTATTCATTTAAGGCCAAGTTTCATGACAAAAGCAGTAATTATCTTTGACCTGTTGCTCACACAGAGAAAGAGTTCACTGTCATGGCAGAAACTAATTCAACTACTGGAAATCCCAATATGTTCTTTATCATGTATATACCTCACTATTGTGAATAAAGCTTGCCCTGTATCAGGAACATACAGTATGTGTGTGTGTGTGTGTGTATGTGTGTGTGTGTGTACTGAATATATACACTGTGTATGTATGTACAGTATGTACGTATGTATGTGTGTATGTGTGTGTGTGTGTATGTGTGTATGTATATGTATGTATGTATGTGTATACACACACACACATACATACTGTGTGTGTGTGTTTTATACACACACACACACACACACACACACTTCCTTCATAGATCTTGTTAGTCACAGTAGAATGCAATGTTCTCACATGAACAATAGCAAAGGTTTCAATTAGAATATGTTGATTTCAACTGCACAGGAACTAATTATTCAAATACAACTATCATCAATCATGCTTAAATGGCAGCATTTATGTCAGTCAAGCTGACATTTAGAGATTCAGAATGATTCTTGCTTGAGTCTCCTTTCATGGAATAAACCTGACTAAACTAATGAAATAATGAATAGTGATGTTTTAAACTTTATGCTTATGTAATTAGAGTATAATGATATATGTTGAGAGAGAGAGAATAGCCAGCCAGATGGCCGCACTTAGCAGTATTTTATCTGTGTGAACTACACATTACTCACATATGTCCTGGGTGTGGTACTCTTACTTGCATAACAAGCTCCGATATATGCAAGATCAATCTTCCTGATTGTACTGGTCCTTCTTGGTTCACCTAACTATGTCTCCATTCTACCTGTGTCCTAGAACCTCTTGAGAAAATATATTACTTGCTTAAGTGTAGAGTTAAAGTGGGCAATGAATGCAAACATTCATGTAAACATCCATTCTAAACATCCCTGAATGATCAGTTTCTGTTAGCCTTCTCAGGTAGACCAGACAGGAAATACGACCAGATGAGCTAATTCTACTTTATTGTAAGGCTACATTAACAGAATCTTGCAAGTCTGAAAATACACATCTCCCATGATCTCCTTTACAGCCTGGGAGCCTAGGGAGGGTCCCTTCTGAGCCTCTTTCTCCTCCCATTATGCAGCTGTGGGCTGTGCCCTCTCTTATCTAACCGTTCTCTAGGCAGCATCTCTTCACCCCACCTTTCAAGGTCTTTATCGTATACCATTACAGTCTCCTTCTTGATTTTTTTTTTTTTTTACCATGAGTCAAGATCTGTAAGAAGTTGGGTGTCCCCACAACTAAGAAGTACATTATATAAATGAAAATGTACATTATATAAACAGGATGGGTGTATTCACATATTCTTATTTTGATGCTACTGATATGAACAGAAGATACCAGAAAGACTGGACTTATTTTTAAAAACCCACTATCGTTTCTCTGTGACTTGCTAGCTTCATAAGCTGGTCAAAAGTCAAAATCATTATGTGGTCAGCATATCCTTTGATTGAACAGTATAGCACACATGCACAGAAAAAATCTTTTCCCCACATTAAAGTTATATCTGCTAAAAAGTGACATATAAACTCATGTAGTCTTTGTTTCTCTAGCACTATTAATATTATGAGCCTACCAGCACTGAATAGTTTAAATTTTGTGCTGCAATTTTATGCAGTCTCAGGAAATATCATCTTTTTAATGAGGTAATAAAAAGTTAACTATGTTGTATCTCTTTTATGGCATAATGTGGAATTTTCACTGTGGAATCATTGCCCAACAATATTTAAGCTCAGTTTTACTATTAACATTGGAAGTGATCCAGAACAATTATGTCCTTGGATAATAGTATTCCAAAGTACATAGAAGCCAACTATAAGAAATCTATATCCCTGATTTCTATAAGGGGTCCAATCAGAGTGACAGTAATGCTTCTTGTCCTCATTGTATGACGACTTTCCCCAACAGCTGCTCTTCAAATGTGTTAAAACCACAACTCCAGGAATTCCCAGCCTGTGTGCAGTACCAACACATGCAGAATGCATACAATTAGTGAAACATTGGAACACCACAGATACTGATATAGCCAATGTCATGTGGATATGTCCCATGGGTTGATGGTTTCTGCCAGGGCAAGGAGGCTGTATAGATTTGCCCACTGACAAAATGATGAAATAATACATTAGAAGGATGTGCTCATCAATAATTTTTGCCCTCACCCAACATCTTCCTTTTTTTTTTTTTTGCAGAAAATTCCCATTAGAAATTACAACTCAGCTGCTGGTTGAATATTCTTGAGACATGCCTCCATTCCTACTAATATTTTACAAAGTTTCTTTTGCAAGTCCTCAGATATCTTACTTGACGGAAAAGCCTTGAATCATTTTTATTTTTTTTCAGAAGGCAAAAGATGGCATGTATATAAAGATACATGAAATCCCTTTCCTTGAAGGACCTGCCCTACCATTAAGTTTTTTGTTTTTTTTTCCAGATTCCCCACCCTCATTATTTCCAAAAAAAAGCAAAATAAAATAAAATAAAATAACCCCTCGGCTATCTCATCAGAAACTCCTACATAATTTGATTTATATTTTGTTTAGAATTCTAATAGGAGTTACTAAAGGAGTTACTAAAGACAGTAATATAATTACACTTTGCAATAACAGAGGCTTTCTGACATCTGTACAAAGACAAATGGCACTCATCACATGTCTCGTTTCCCCCAGTAATCTGGACAGGAAACAGTTAATTCAAAGACTGATTAGTAATATTTATTAGCTGGAAGGGTAAGGTTACAACACAAGAATTCCAGCAAGTGGTTTATAAAGCTTCTCTATATAGTCAGTTATGTTGGTAAAACTTTTGTATGTAGAAAGGACAAAACTTCTAGAAAGTTTTCTAGGACAGGGTATCTAGAAAGGACAAAAATTCTCATTTGTGGAAACTGCTTGTGGAATTCTTGCCCTAGGGAGGCCTTCCTGGCACCTACATTGATGTGTCTTTGAGGACAGGCAAAGATGTTCGTCTGTAATGATTGCCTATTCTGACATACTCAGTCTCACAAGGGGGTTCTTTATGAAAACTGATTTATTGAAAGAATAGTAGGCAAATATGAAGAAAGCTGAGAATGAGCAAAAACGCGCGAAATACAAATCAAATACTGTTGCTTCAGTCCAACTCCGCCCCGTGCCTCATCGTAGCAACCACCCCATCCCAGATGTCAACCATCGTCATACACCGGCCTGGGAAAGTAACCTTGAATAGAGTCACCAATCCAAACATGCATTCCAGAGATTACAGCCTCGCAGGGCTGGAAATTTCCAACAGGGAAACACGGATTAGAGGAGTGACATGTGAAACGTTACGATGCATACAGGACATTGCAATGGAGAACATGACATCGTCTTCCAAACATTGTG